>NC_044302.2:75485752-75826252 GCF_004027225.2 Strigops habroptila | reverse complement strand
AACTGGGAACACCTCTGCAGTGCATAGGAAAGGTTGGAAGAAGACCATAGATTTTGATGAGGCCAGTGACACATTTACCCTTTTTGGACCAGTTACAGCAAACTCTTAATTGGGTACTTTTTAGTTTCAAATGGTTTCTATTAAAAGTAGCTTGTCTGAACCTTCACTATTTTTCATGGTTGAGTTTGCCCTATGGGAGTTTTTGCTAAGTGGGGAGAAGGGAAAAAGAGTAGATGTTAAAATGTAAATACCCATAGGTCTTTGAGTTTTGAGTTACAGAAAAATTACCTTGAATAACGCAGCTATTACTTTAAAGGAAGAGCTGTTTGGAAACTGCTTTATTCCCAAGAAGGCTGTTTCCAATAGCCATAGATTAGTCATTTGAGAAATAAGAGCAGAGGCTTCTGCAGGGGTTTGGGCTGATTCTTCAGTGCCAGGGGGATCCACTATCTTTTTTGCCCCAAGGCAGTGAGGTTTCATATTATGTAATTTATACTGCCGATACAGGGATGCAAGAGGTCATTGACTATGTGGGCTGCTGGTAAGACTTGCTGCGCAGAGCAAGAGGAGCGTGAGAGTTGGTAATTTGGTCTGCTGAGGGTGAAGGTAGCTGCAGATTCTTGACATTGGCATCACTAAGTTGCGCTGACTGGGAGCTGCTGTTACTCCAGATGCATGGGGTTTATGTAAACAGCAGAAATAAATGTGTGAGGAGCAGCAGTAAAGCCCTGGGCTCTCTCAGGAACCAGGGCTCTCCATATGTAAATCATTAGGATCTTAGCAAAGTGGAAACATGCCTTCAGAGAGGCAGCATGAGCCCAAAGCCTGCCAATTTCTCTGCGCTGCTGAAGGGAACCTGTCTGTTTCTCTGGGTTGCTCATATCCTTCCTTAACCCTTTATAGAGGGGTGTCCTCAAAGAGAGCTGAAGCTGCTGTAACCCTGGTGGATATAAGCCATTGGAGGTCAGCCAGAGCAGGAGCTTGGTTCTCTGGGTGGGATCAGGCTTGTGCTGAACAGAGCAGCTTCAAGGCTGGCTTTTCTCCGCTGCTCCTTAGCACCTCTCTGGGGTGGAGGAATTGCTCGGTGTTGCTGGCAGAGGACCAGGGTCGGGTGCAATGCTGTTACCCCCAGAATGCTTCACATCATCAAGGCTACACCATTGCAGGTTGAGCTGGCAGAGCTCACAGTGCTGGGCTTTTGTCCTGGCTCCTGTTTGTTGGGGCAGTGACTTTCCTGAGGATGCTTCATCCAGCCCATCTTGTACCCTGTGCTCTGGGACAAACTGATGGCCCTTTGCTGTTCCTTCTATCTTTCCACCAGCTGCAGAGAGGCCTCAGATACTTAGTTTTACAAACTAAGGGAAATGCAGATTTCTCCAATGGAAATCTTCACAGTCTAGCTGTGACTTAGACTTTGATGTGACAAATTGATAATGGGCCTGTTAATCAGATTGATGCAAATGCAGGTGTTTGTTCTTGGCCAACATGGAGAGGTTAAAATCTGGGTTTTTTTTAGCAGAGGTTTGGTGCAGAGGGAGGAGAGGAGGATATCCCTGGGAGCCAGCGTTCATGCAAGGACTGTATAACTCAGGGACGATCTGGACAGATGCCCTATGCCCAGTGAAGACCTAGGGCTCCTGCCTTCCTTGGCAGTGCAAACTCACCCTGATTCCTATTTGCAGGAGCTGGGGTGACTCCCAGAGGGATGGTATTGGGAAGGGCAGGCATGAGAGAAAGTCACAGGGTTTCCTGGTGAATCCTGCCCCATCTCCCTCTCAACACCCAAGAGCAGAGTCCCACAGCCCAGGCTGCACTGGGGTCCATGTGGGAAGGAGAGGAGGAGGAGTGGGGTGCTGTGGGTGTTTCTTCCTTCCAGTACAGGGGTGCCTCGTTGGATACACGTGTGACATGCTGCAGTCTGCTCACAGCAGATCCGGACTAGCAGTGCTCCAAAGGTATGCTTAGCGAAGTCCACAGGGTAAATGCCTGGTGGTGTGTAGAAATGTTTTCAGTCAGTGGAGCTAGAATTGGAATTATTTTTGTCCTACTTTTTTTCCCCTCCCAGAAGAAGCCCTAGAACCAGGCTTTAATTAATGAGCCTTAATGAGCCCTGCCTTTGGTTTCATCTTGCAAGATTTAACATTTCAAGCAATTGCAGTCTTTCAGTAGGAATTCAACATTTCTGTGTTGTTATTGTAATCTGTATTGTAAAAGCCAAGAGAAATATCTACTGGTCCGAATTGCTTCTCTGGCCATTATAGGTACACTTTTAACTCCATGACAGTATGAGCTTAGGTGGTTTATGCAAGCAGGTTGCCTATGGATAGCGTACAGGTGCAAACACTGCTTTTCATGCTGGTGATGTGCCCGCTGTAGGGGTTTGTATACTTTTGGGTATTCTGCAGCTTCGCTGGCTGTTGATTTATCTTTACAGATTGCCAACAGGAGCAGCAGCTTTTCTCAGGAAGGTAAAGTTCTGCACATCTGGCTGATAGCAGCTGGAAGTGACCATTGAGGCAACAGTCTTTACAGGTATTCCCCGTGATCAGACCGTACTTCACTTCCCCAAACTTTTGCTATGTTACTCATAATATGTACCCAAATGTCCATAGTCAAATATGTGTTACTTCCTCTGTTCTTATTTCCATATTCTCTCTCTCTTCCCCAGTTGCTGCAAGTCAATAGAAACCAATGGCTAATTAGAGTGTGTATCCTTATGTGCATTTTCTAGCACGCTTTTGCCTTCAGCTTGGCCTTCTTTCCTAGTGCTTCCTTTAGCTGGCCATAGCTCAGTTCATAACGTTCAACACTGGAGAAAGCTTATCCTCTGGTTCTGTGGGTTTTATAGGGTTTTATGAGTGTTTTGTGAGCCCTGGGAGAGCCGCAGAATTCTTCTGCAGCCTCCCAACACATGAGACATGCGCACTGGGTTGAAGCACAGAGCAAGGAGTGGAGCTGCTCTTCCCACTTGAAGACTGCCGTGTATTTTCTGGTCCTCCTGCAAGCGCAGCATCACTGCCTTGGGCAGACACAGACAGCACAGCCTGGCTGGAGACTGCCTTGGAGGTGAGGGCCGAGAATCTCAATTTGAGAGTGGCATGGGTCAGCCTCTGCCCAGTCATCCTGGGAGGGTTTGTCCTGCTGACTAAGGCCAGCACAGCGTTCAGTGGGAAGGACGGCTTGATCTGTGGCTCAACTTTTTTAGAAGGGTATGAAATTCTCCCACCACCTTGTTCCTTCTTTTATGTCATTGCGCACTTTGCCGAGTTGCCGGAAGCAAACTATTTTAAGTGTTTGAAGGTGTAAAACTGCCCAAAACAGCTTCTCGCAGGGAGGAAAATACAAAAAAAAGAAAAGGCAGTGAAATACATCACTGGAAAACTCAGCTGGTTTTTGGGTGGGATACAAGTGTTGCCGTCATGGATCTAACTAGCAATCCCTCTTCTGGTCCAGCAGTAGGTAGAAGCGGATTCAGAGAACAGAGCAATGGTCACAAGAAACATTTTTATTGGTGTTTGATGAATATAATATGAAACCACAAATTTCCTGATGTTGTGGTTCCAGGGAATTTAGCTTTCTGTCCATATTTGTGTATCAGCGAAGGTAACTCTGGAAACTCTCAATAACCAGCTGATTGCCTAATTTCTTCTTGAATCCTGCTGAGCTCAAGGTCTTTAAGGTACCTTATTGCAAGCTATAATCATGTTGTGTAATAACATGTGTTTTGTTACACAACATGAATGTGTTTCCCTTCTATTTGTTGCATGTCTTTTTCATTTGAACATCCCTTGCTTTACAGAAGCAAAGGATAAATAAAAACACCCATTTACCTTCTCTGAATCATTCAGTATTTTGCATGCCAGCCAGTAAGTGCCCTGACCTGGTTAAATGCTGTGTATGTGTATATATAGACCAGCTGTGCAATATGTGTTGGTTGCAAGATGAGACCAGTGTTCATTAATTTCCGCAGGAGTCTTCTTGCATGTAAAAGAGAAAGTGCAAACAATTTACAAAACAAGGCACAATGGCAATGCCAAGCTCCCTTCCTACTATGAAGTCTTTGTGGAACCTTGGTCCTGTGTATAGTGTGGTAGCACTGGGGAAAAAAAAACCTCATGAGCAAGATAACCAGAGGTAGCGTCTGGTCAGTGCTACCCAGGTGGGTGTTTCAGGTGGTTCTAGGTGCCTGTTCCTGTGTGCCACATGTCATTCATTCCCTCCTCCACAGAAGACTGCAAGTACAGGACACTGCTATGTCTAGGTGCAGCTTTGAGTGCTGCATGTGGTAAGAAATAGGAGTTTGGCACTTGAATCAAAACCTGATGAGATTTGTGGTGGCTCTTCTGTCCTGAGGGATTTCATCCCCTGGTCTCACATTGTACCTCAAGAAATCCCAGTCTTTTGCAGGAACTAACTTTATACTGTTTAGAGGCAAATGACTTGTTCCTAAAGGGCAAGGCTGTTGCCCTCATACTGATGTACCAAGCCTGGCTCTGGAGTGCATTGGCAGTTACGAAAAGAAAGTACAAGTGGGTTGGGTCACACGTGGCCTCATTCTGTCTAGATCACTGTGGTGATGGTGATATAGTGTGTGTTGTAAAAAACCAAACCAAAACCAAAACACAACACTGCAAACAGATGGGGGGAGGGGGGTGGTGGTGGATGTGATTGCTGGCTTCTTATGCCAAGGGATTTGGTGGAAGAGCTGAGATTTCTCACTGATGCTCCTTAATTCCTTCCTCCACAGTGTTTGAGCCATGTTCAGATTTTCTAGATTTCTTGACCTCCTTATATGGCACAATAGTGTCTTGTAGTTGGCAGTGCTGAAAACCATAGGAATATTCAGGGAACTCAGTGTGGATCCTTTGCTCATCAGCTGCAAAGAGGGAGTCCTCAGTGCTGCCCAGGTGATTTCTTGCATATCCTGGTCTAAGTCCAGACCACATTGGGGTCCAGCAGTCTGGATTACTAGTTTCAGGCAGGGAGGTGTGGCGCAATAGTGTTTTTGTTGTTTTGCCTAGAAACAGAATGTTTGGCACTGGGGGGAAGCTGGCCAGGGCTACCATAGATAGAGGGGTTTGGAGCAGTGGAGGATGTGCTTTCCCCCTGCCCTCCTTTTTCTTTGTCCTGGCTTTCTTTTTGCCTTTTGGAAGAAGACAGGGGGGAAGGGAAGATTTGCTCCCTGGAAGGGGGGACGCCTGTTCAGCCAGGAGTGGTAAGGGTTGCCCTTGGTAACCAGGGAGACCACCAGGCAGAGGCACAGGCAAGCTTCACAGAGAGACCTCACCACACAGGTCTTCTCCCTCCAAAGGAAAACTAGGGGTGGGTTAGCTGTGTTGCCCTCTGCACGGCTTCCATCACATGGCTGGAAACCTGGCTTCGGTTAGAGGCAGCTTCTGAAATGACTTTTCTGCAGGAACATAGGTACAGGAAGGATGTAGGTAAAGGGGACACCTGGATTAGATATTGAGCTGGGATTAGTTTGGAGAAGAAGTGAAGGAAAGCACTTGCTGGCTAAGGGAGAAGGTGGGATTTCCTGGCTTTGTGGGGAGATAGGTCTGTTTTTTCTCTTTCTTTGTACCTGGAGGCTGTTTGTGAAACCTGTAGAGACCTGCTGAGCACTGGCTTCTACAACACAGGTAGGTGTTGGCTTACCCTGCTTCATTCCCTGGTCTACACCTGGTGCCGCCAGGTGAGATGGGAAGGTGGCATTTCCTTATGCTTTCTGTTGCCCCCAGAAGAGAAATATCAAGGAGAAAGATGCACAGGGAAAGGGAAGGTCAAGGAGAACAGAATAATGAAGCATCTCTGCCTTAACAGGCTGCATTTTAACAGAAGTTACAGCTTGCAACACCTGTCATTCAGGGGGATGCTAAAGATGCCTGAGTTAGTCTTGCAGCAAGTGTTGCATGCACACCTCTGTACTTGATTTTACATGCATATGTGGGATCTTCAGACATCTGAGCAACTTCTGGTGACCCCACCATTTTATTCACTCTGAAGCATTCTGGAACAACTTCTTCTCAAGAGAAAATATTGGGAGCTGTTCGATTTAGAGGCAAAGTAGAGCTTAGTTTAAGCTAAGCAGAGCTAAGTTTAATGCTGCATATGAGGCTCTGGTCTAATTTTAATTCAGGGATAGCTACGATGCTGCTTGCACTCAGCTGGTAAAGCTATATGGAAAGATGATCACTGTTTAGCTTTTATTGTGGTAACACCTCAGCTGTTAAGTTGCTATACAGGAATGTTATTAAATACCCTGCTGCATAAAAAAGGGCTGTGTGTGTTTTTGCAGTTGAATCTGAGGATGTGTCACATGGGAGAGAACAGGATAGCTGTGCTATTTCTCATTACTACCCTTCCTGCTCTCAAAAGGTTACATTATATAGTCATTCCAGTGCGTGGAAGTCTTCATCCATCTCTCTGTTCAGGGCAGGTTAGCAGTATTTTCCAGAACAAATCTGGACAGAGGGAGGACCTTGGGCTTGTCAGACCCATTTGGAAGAGGATGGGAAGGAAATTAATTCCCCCTTGGACATCTTCATGGGCCAGTTCCAGTGTTGGAGACAATGAGGATGCTCTGACTGAATTCTAAAGCTTTCTATTTAAAATACTAATATCTACCCTTATGCATGCATTCTTTGCAGACTCCCAGGAGATCCCCTTGCTGATCCCATTGGATCTGGGACTTACTTGGGAAAGTAAACAATCCTTCCTACTCACTTGGAGGACAGTCATGTTTCTGCCAATGCAGGGGTTGCTGTACTTCAGTTCGTGACTCATAAGAAATTAAAAAAAGATTTGGAAAATAAACAGTGGGAGTCTTGTTCCAACACTGTTGTTTAGCTGGAAATAATCTGAAATCCGAGTTGGTTTATTGCCTTCAGTCAGCTGGTTCAGGGGAATGAAATCTTTGCCTATTACTATGGTAAAGTCTGACTCTCAATTAACATGATGATTAAGAAGAAACTGCGTATTACCAGTGCCCTGTCCTGCTAAGTGGTGTTTATCCCATAGGCAAACCAGTGTGCACATGGCTTAGCTAGAACCTGGAACTACCTCTGATGCTTTGCTCCTGATTTAAAATACCATCATGTCTGTGTTTACTTGCAGGATGAAGAGGCGCAAGTGTCCCTGCAAATGTCCCTCACGAAGGAAGATCCTGATCCTGTGTGTAACGGGGTGGCTGATAGCACTGCTGAAGCTCCTCCATGTTGAAAGACACTTTTTTCCCTCTAAGGGCATTTATTTGGTTGAGCCTTTCTTGAGCACTTCTTCTTATGTTAGAAACAGGTATTCCTACCTTAGAAATGAGTTCCAGTATGAAATTAATTGCTCATCTATATATGAACAAGATCCCCATGAAATTGGCAAGAGTTTAGAGATAAGAAGAAAAGAGATAATCGATTTAACTGATGAAGATGTTGTCGCAATGACAAGTGCTTGCCATGTGTATCGTTCGCTTAGGAAATACCACCTAAAACCTGTTTCTCCACAGGAGGAGAGTTTTCCAATCGCCTACTCTTTGGTTGTTCACAAAGATGCAGTAATGGTAGAAAGACTCATACATTCACTGTACAGTCATCAAAATATTTACTGCATCCATTATGACCAAAAAGCAGCAAAAAGTTTCAAATCTGCTGTGAACAATCTAGCTAAATGTTTCCCCAATATTTTCATTGCATCGAAATTGGAGACAGTGGACTATGCACATATTTCACGGCTGCAAGCTGATTTCAATTGTTTGTCTGATTTGATGGAGTCTCCAGTTCCCTGGAAGTATGTTATTAATTTGTGTGGCCAAGATTTCCCTTTGAGGTCAAATTTTGAGTTGGTGGTTGAACTGAAGAAACTCGGTGGAGGAAACATGCTGGAAACTGTAAAGCCGAGCAGTAGCAAAAGAGAACGATTTACTTATCACTATGAACTTATGAAAGTGCCTTATGAATATGTGCAGATGCCTGTAAAAACCAACATTTCCAAGGATCCACCACCTCATAATATTGAGGTATTTGTAGGCAGTGCCTATTTTGTTTTAAGCCGAGAATTTATTCAATATACCCTTGCAAGCTCTCTTGCAAAAGATTTTTTTGAGTGGTCAAGAGATACATACTCTCCAGATGAGCATTTCTGGGCCACTCTTGTACGTGTTCCTGGGGCCCCTGGGGAAGTTCCAAGGTCAGCCCAGGACGTAACAGACCTACAAAGCAAAACTCGTCTGGTGAAATGGAGCTATCTCGAAGAACATTTGTATCCACCCTGCACTGGTACCCACCTTCGCAGTGTCTGCATCTATGGGGCTGCAGAATTAAGATGGCTTCTGAATTACGGACACTGGTTTGCCAACAAGTTTGACTCCAAAGTGGACCCTGTCCTGGTAAAATGCTTGGCAGAAAAACTGGCAGAACAACAGAAGGAATGGGTATATTTGTCCTCTGATAAATACTTTCTGCACATAAATTCTATGAATGCCTCACTTTAAGCAGCACTGTCTTCCCTGCTGTCAGTACTGTGTACTGTTATGGCACAGCACCTGAAGTTCCTCTGCCTTGACCTCCTGCAGGATGTTAGCAAGCAAAACGTCCGTTCTGTGTGAAGTTCACGGCCCTGTCGAGCCAGGCACCTGGCCATTTATTTAGGAAAAGTCATGCCTGTCTGATTAACTGTGCTGTAACTTGCCACAGTAATTCTGTAATTGTTCTTCAGGGTGATTCTGAGAGGGTGAGGTTTGCTTTTGGAGGCTCTGATGCTGTCTGTCCCAGTGGAATATTTCAGAAATGTGTTTTGCATCAAGTGTGTTCATGTCTTTCCTAAGAAACTCCAGCACATCTGTCTGTCTGTTTCCTTTTTCTTTACTTTTGTTTTTCTTAAAGGTATGAAACAAAGACCTCTCTATCTGCTACCTCAGGAAAACTGGAAGTGCCCATCTCATGGACAAAACCAAGAGGTCAGCATGACACCAAATGAGCCATGTGGCCTCATCTGAAGTCCCAAACTTCCCGTGTGTGGGAGCTAACAAAGATCTTTGCAATGTGAATATGACCGGATGATATAAGGGAAAGATCCTTAAATACGACATTGTCCATAGCATTGTTCTCCCAGTGCATCTGTGCATTGCTTTTCCTTCTGTGAAGCACACGCTCGGGTGCCATGCCTTTCCTATGAAACTGGTGGTGGTTGAAGCAGAATTATATGCTGTTATTCTTCAAAGGCTATTACAAGCGTGCCCTAAGGGCAGAAGGGCAGTCACTGCAGCCCTTTAGAGTAGATAACCATGCCCAGAGGAGGTCAATCTTCATTTCTATCTCTGCATGTAGAAACATCCCCCTGTGAAATACCAGTCGTCTTGAGACAATATGTCTACACACAGGGGATAACAAATGATATTTCTAATTAGTGACATGGTGCTGCATTGAAATGCAAAACATGCAAAGTTGAACAGTAAGCATAAGAATAGCCTTATTGCAGAAATCTAGCAGTGCCTTGCTGTGCAAGTCTTGTGGCCACCACCACAATCCCAGGCTGACAGGTTCCTGAGCAAGACTTGGTTCACCCATTCTCCAACAGCCTCTGCTTCTCATGGCTCTGCCAGGCCTCCCGGTAATGGAGCAGCCCAGAAGACTCCTTACAGCAGGGCTCCCCGTGCTGCAGCATGAGAGAAATGTTTGTTAGTGCAGGGGTCTCTGTAGAAACTCTTGCTGCTTCAGAAATGCCCCTTGGCATTTTGGAAGTTTCTTTGGGATGTTGCTCTGCCACATATTTGGTTTCAGTGTTTCCAGTGGTCCCTGGGCTACAGCTTGCTCCGTGCCACTGTCCACTTTCTATCCATCTGGGTTTTATTAAGGGGCCTCTTCCCATTAATAACTCTGGGATATCTCATTGATCCATAAATTGCTGCAGTAACGACCATTTCTCATACCCATGAGAAATCTTTGTTTCTTGTTGGAGTTGGAAGAACGAAGTAATTTTTTTATCTCAGTCTCAGTTTTCGTTCATAAATTTAGTCATGGTCAAGTTATCTGTGGCTAAAGATTGGGTTTGAGAGTCAGGAGTTATGGACATTTTTCCTCATTGATAACGCTGATTTCCTATGAGACCTCAGACAAGTCATCCAAGTTTCCTGTTTCAGCTCTTCCGGCTGTAAAATAGGAACAACAATGTTCTATTACCTTGCTAAGCACTTCTAAACCTATGGGTGGTGTGGGTTGATTGCACTGTGTTAATTGCTTATCAGACTATTTATGGAGTCTGTGGAAACACAGGTCAAGTATTTCTTTGGTGTATTGTTTCTGGAATAAATGGGGATTATTTTTAAAGTACGTGTTGCTTACTTCAGTGACTTGCCATGTCTGCACAGAGCTGTCCTGATTTCATGCGATTCATAGACACTTTATAGAAAATGAAATATTGACAGTATTTACAGATTCATACACCAGTACTTGTATATACCATAGAGAATCCCCATGTGGAAATAGGTTAATAGAAGATGATGGTAGGATTCCAGAGGGCTAAGCCACAGCCTTCTGTACACATAAATTGATATTTAATGATACATTTATAATTTTTTAATAAGTTAAACTGGCTTCATGTATGTATATTGTCCTGGTTTCAGCTGGGTTAGAGTTAGATTTTCTTCCTATTAGCTGCTACAGTGCTGTGTTTTGGCTTTAGTCTGAGAATAATGCTGATAACACACTGATGTTTTAGTTGTTGTTAAGCAATGCTTACCCTGATCAAGGACTTTTCAGTCTCTCGTGCTCTGCCAGTGAGGAGGGGCACAAGAAGCTGGGAGGAAGCTCAGACCTGACCCAAACTAGCCAAAGGGGTATTCCACACCACAGCATGTCATGCCCGGTGTATAAACTGGGGGGAGTCACCTGGAAGGGATTGATGGCTGCTTGGGTATGACGTATATAGACACATTCCCATTTGTGTTTGAGAGGTTTGCTCTAACATAACTTTATAGAAATTATCCACCAGCACATCAAACTTAACTGAAATAAATAATTGTAATCAACATGCAACTTTGTGCTACTTTAACTGAATTGGGTTAAATGATACTTGTAATTTAACTAGTTTGAAATAAGGCAGCTCATGCTTCCTAGGTAGTGAAGAAGTGGATGTGGAGATGGCACCATGTGAGACATCATCACCCATTACGACGGTACATTTGGTAGCTGGGGAAGTACAAATTGCATAGGCACAGTTGCAACTTTACGAAGTGCTTATTTTCTAATGAATAATTCAATATTTCTGGGTTTTGAAGGTAACTTTAAAGGCTATTCAAGCCTGTAGAAAGGCAATTAACAAAAATCATAGATCACTGAGGCTGGAAGATCATCTAGCTGAACCTCCCACTCACAACAGGATCGACACTAAACTTTGGCTGGGTTTTGTCCCAGGGAGTCTTGCAGATGTCTAAGGAGGATTCTGCAGCATTCTGCAGCAACATTTTCCAAAGTGTCCAGGAAAAAGAACAGCCAAAATATAAGCTCCTTAACTTTTGAATGATTTTTTCTTCTTTCCTTTTTTTTTTTTTTTTTTGTCTTTGCATTCGGCAATGCAGATGCCATACCGATGTCTGTTTCATAGTGAAGCGATTAGACTACAGGGGTGGGTAACACTTTCATTTTTTAATTTTGACTTCTTCGCCTTTGTATTCTTTACACAGGTAGGTCTGTCTTTGCTGAAAATGGACCTGAGGCATGATCCACAAACCTCTTTCTCTCTGTGAGAAGGGGCTGAACACAATTTATAGCAAAGCAAATACGAAGTTGTGTTTGGGCTGGAACTTAGATTATAGGCAGTTATCTGCCATTTTGCTTTTATAGGGATTTTTTTTTTTCTTTTCCTTACCAAAGACATTCATTTCCTCCTCTCCTCTTTCCATTCCTCACTTCTTCTGGAAAAGATTCCTCTTGTAAGCTATTTCACAAATTTGAAATGCACATACATTTGCACATATTAGATGGTTTCTGCTGGTTTTGTTTAGCTGAAGAAGCCCCATGCTGGCTTTCTTCCATCCATCCTGCCCTGTGCTGGCTGCATGGAGCATTTGGACTATCCATTAACCTTATTTTCCTTCGCAGGAAGGATGTGTGGGCAGGGTGCTAGTGGTGCTCCTGGCTGTCAGCCCTTGTGTACGGGTCCAGCCCACCATTCTGTTGATGGCTGAAAACAGCAGAAACATTGAATGCATTCTAACACCGCAAAGTCAAGTGAGGAAAAAAAGGACATAATGAGTTTTTATGAAAGAAATGCAGAGACAACATGTGTAGAACTTGTCTGGCTAATGACTTTATTAGGCTGGACGTGGAGTCAGGAGGATAGTATATACAAACATAAATGTCTCGTTATTATTTTCTTTGACATTGGACTAAAAGGATGTGACAGGAAAGACTAGAAATTAAGACACCTAATATGTAATTGTAATTAAACCACACTTGGCCTGTTGAGCATTTCTAGGGCTGCTATGTCATTACTATGGCATTTGAAGCAGAATGTATAAATATGAGAACTCTACATTTTCTGCCCAAATACTGGTTTGTATGTCACACACTAGTGTGTGTTTACAGTGTGACCTTGAATTTTAGTTCAGGTATAATTATCTGTTTCTGTTTGGTGTTTTTGCGGAACTCGCATCATTCTTGGTGGTGGTAATTTCCACTCACATACAAATGATACTTCAGAACAATGTGATCTGTTAGTAAGATGCAGTAAATCTGTACTGAAAGCACCCCAGTGCTTTTGGTAAATATCAAGCTGACAGCTGAATATTCTATCCTGCTTTTTATTTTTTTTATTTATTTTTTTTCCCCCAAACTATTGGGCTCTTTGGTTTTCCTGGGGTGACAGTATACTAGTCTTTATAGTACCAATCCTTAGAAAAGGGAGAAAGCAGAAACTATGAAACTTTGGATGAGGCATTTTCTCCAGTGAGACAGCGTACTGGGTTTGTGTGCAACGTTTTGGTACAGTGGGGGCTACAGGAGTGGCTTCTGTGAGAAGCTGCTAGAAGCTTCCCCCATGTCTGACAAAGCCAGTACCAGCTGGCTCCAGGGTGGACCCATCACTGGCCAAGGCCGAGAGTGTGAGCAGCCCTTCCCCTGAGGAGGAAGGAGCGGCAGAAGCAGCATGTGATGAACTGACTCCAACCTCCATTCCCCATCCCCCTGCTCTGTTTTTAGGGAGAAGGCAGAGAAAATCGGGAATGAACTTCAGCCCAGGAAGAAGAGAAGGGTGAGGGGAAGATGTTTGGGGGTTTGTTTTGGTTTTGTTTGGATTTTTTTAAGGTTTTATTTTATTTCTCATAATCCTACTCTGATTTGATTGGTAATAAATTAACTTCCCCAAGGCAAGTCTATTTTGCCTGTGACAGTAACCGGTGAGTGATCTCTCCCTGTCCTTATCTCGATGCACGAGCCTTTCAACATATTTTCTCTTCCTTGTCCAGCTGAGGAGGGGGAGTGACAGAGCAGCTTTGGTGGGCAGCTGGTGTCCAGCCAGGGTCAACCCACCACAGACAGGAAGGAGTCAGATGGTATATTATAGAGGGAGACAGGGACAATATGTTTGCTTGCTACAGAGCTGCTGTGTATGTGTATTAGGAAAGATTTGCTTAGGTGGAAATGCTTGCACATAGCATGGTTTCTGCTTCCATCTCTGATTGAGGTAAGCTAGATTTGAGTTACTACATTTTGAGAAAAAGATCATTAAGGAAAAGAAGTGCCCAGAGCCTGTGTCGATTTCTCTTCTTCTAAAAAATAGGTGCTCTGAAAGATCTTGAAAATTTACTGCAACTTGACTAGGGAGTTATAGAAAGGCTCAGGAGACTGTGCTAGTTGCATCAGAGAGGGCAGAAGAAGGAGTCTCTGATTTTTTTGCTCAAGGCAGGTGAATGTTTTTTAATGATGCTTTATTTGTTATTTGTAGAAACTGATTTAAAGATGTGCTAATTTGAAAAACTAGTGACTGACTTCCACCTTGCATCTCAAGTGTTTGCTATAACACATGAGTTTGTTTAAAAGACTCTTCCCTGGGCTACAAATAGAGACTTCATTGTGATATAATTAAAGGCAGCAGCTTTTCTATTGCTGAGCCTCTTTTCTCTGCCTGAGTTTGTTCTCTGAAATGGAAAAGTTGGCAAGTCTAAGCTTTACCTGGTGTGATGAGAAGATTAGAGAGTATACAGAGATGATGCAGGTGGGATTATTACCACGATAGCATAACAACTGGAAAATAAGAATCACTGCATCTTACACTGTAGAGCTTCAAGTCACCATTTATTCATAGACGTAATAGGAATTGGAAATCATGCAGTTGGAAATAGCTACATGCAAATATTTTAGCATTAAACTGCTAGGGGCCATAGAAAGGATGAAAATACAGGTGGTATGTTAATTTTTATCTGATTCCTGGAAAAATTAGCTGTAAATGAATTGAAAGACCTTTCAGTTAGCATAAATGTAGAACTCCTCATTTTTAGATGTTCAAAGCAGCAGAATTGAAGGCAACATATAATTTTCTCCAAGAAATGTTATGCTTGCTTTTGTTTCCTGCAATTCTTGCCATCTAATACAGCACTCCCAAGTCCTTTATGGCCTTAAGATAACCACATGAACTAAATTTTATCACTTACCTTTCACTTACTCTAAGCTGCTTTGGAGTCCAGAAACTTGTTTCCTGTCCTGTAGCAGGTCTAAGGGCTCTTAATACAATCAACATGTGGCATGGCTAAATTTCCATTTAATTTGCTTTAGCAGAACACGTGCATGTGCTCAGCCACCCTGGACCTGAACTGGTACAACAGTTAGGAGCTTCCATCACTAGGAGATTACCCATATTTTACTCTGCTTGTATTTCAAGGAAAAATTATCAAAGGTATTCTTTGTTCTTATGCGAAACTTCTTCCTCTGCACTTGAGTTCTGCTTAGTGCAGGCTCTATATAAAAAAGCTGTGATAGAAAGATATACCAAAAGGAGTAAAATTATGTACATCACCAAAAGAGGAAAAAAAAACCAAACACAAGCTGGTTTGGGAAAGTAATTTCAAGTAATTGAAAAAGCAGATGATGCTGGGACTGAGCAGGGATAAAATACATACAGCTGTTATTACAGCCAGTTGGGAAGTCACTTCTCTGACTTTTGTATTGCTGATAATGTTCTTAGAAATGCACTCTTATTTCCAAACTTTTGCTCAACTGGGGTGTGAGTGCCTGCAACTGGTAAAGCTTCATCTCTCTTCTTTGCAGAACAGAGTTGTACCCTGTGAAACCATGAGCAGGTTTAGATGGTTTATTTCTTTGTCTCGGATTCCAGACTTTCTCTAAGATAAAGCAGAACCAGAAAATCATCTGGCAGTCAGCACGCAAGTAATCGGACTACACAGCCCCCGAGGATGGAGCTGCCTCCAGAAACGGAGCTGGAGTCAGCCTGCTCAGCTGCCAGATCAAATACTCCCTCTGTTTCGTTTCACTAGAGCACATCAGCATTACAGTTTTCAAGACCAGCCAACTAATTGTATTATCTGTGTTGTTTTCATTGGCTGAAGAATCTTGAAATTCTCTCTTATGGTTTTCTTACATGAAGATTTATTTAAAATCTCTGTACGTATATTTTGGCAACAGACACAAACAGTATGTCGTCTTGTCCTGCATGCCTTGTCCTCATTTGAAACCAAGACAACCAAATCAGGTTCTGAAGGCCATAAGGAGCTGAAGACCTGAATAACTGAGTCATCCTAAAATTCAGTAGATTACCTGGAAGTTTTTGTTTCAGTCTATGCGAAGTGAGATGCTTTCATTTCAGTCGCTGGACAGATGTGCACACCACAGAGCTGTTGCTGGTACCGTGACACCATTGTCACCTTCCCCAGTGCTTCAGAGGCTGTGATTTCCTCCCTGCCCCGGTGATGCACTGTTCACTGCAGTCAGTAGGCGAGAGGGCAGAAGGGGCAGCCTCTGTCCCATGTCTCTAGAAATAACTCTTCGGGCAGTGATCCTACCTAGCAGCATTTAAAGGCTGTTGAGGTAAATAAACAGGACAGACGATGAGCTTTAATACTGCACCCTTGGGAAAGAGTTGAGGCAAGGGCTGGACTGTACTGGATCCCAACAAGAAAAAACACTCAGACTCAGGTGCGTGGAGATGTCCTCTTCAGATGACCAGATGCAGAAAGTGGAGGTTTGGGTTGTGTTAAGGAAATGCATTGCACCTCACAAGCTAGGTTAGCTTGCAACAAGAACTTGCTTGCTTAGTCCAAGAGTATTTGGCCACCATTTCTTCAAAACAGAGTTTCCTCTGCTGTCATTATTCTACTATTTTTGTTTAGTTGGCTTTTTTTTAACAGATTTTCTTCAAATCTATTTCAGATTTCATAACAATTGAACTTCTGAGTTCTGCATGGTGTCCAAGTCCAGCTGAGGGATAGAGTGACACGAACATGATTTGACAAGCGTTTCAGCTGCCTGAGAGGCATTCTGCAGTTGCCAGGTTAGCTGATGATAGCATGAAATTTGGGTGTTGCTCACAGACAGTTTAAAATTAAACTGTAATGTTTCCTGTTAAACAAGTGGCACTTTGCATAGTGTCTGAGAGAGATTTCTCTAAATATTCATCCTTCTGGTGGTTGGTGCCTTGTCCTCCAGCAGAGGCATGATTAGGTAGTGACCTTTTGTGCTCCAGGAAGCATAGTGGCTGCTGGGCTATAAGGGGAGAGGATCTTCATCCTCTTTCTGGTGCTGTTAATTGAGCTGAATGTCCAAGGTTGGGTTAGCTGTCAGGACTGGTGAGAAGGTCATGTTTGTGCACCCAGTCAAAGCATACGAATGACAGAATCACCTGCCCAGACAGTTCAGTTAAGATTTGGCTGGTTTTGCGCAGTCAGAAAAGGATGCAGTCCTGGAGTGCTGTGAGCCAAAGGGTAGGGCACTCAGCAGTTTCTCTTGTCTCCAAGGTTGGGGTGGGAGCATGTTTGAAGACTGGAATATCCAGACCTGGAGGTATGGTGTAGCTGCTGAATCCACTCCTGGGTGATAACATTGCTTCATAACAAACTGCACTTGAAGTCTTTCTCAGGGTGGATTCATTCTCTTTTCCTCTGCTGCTGGGTAAATGCCCCTGCAAAATCCTTCTATTTCTATTTTCTATTGAGTCTATTGTTGTGACCAACCATTTGATCATGTTCATATTTGTGTGATATGTACAGAAAAGCAAATCCATACATGTCTCCTTACTGAGGAGTCCTGGAAGGCATGACCAGGCCATTGTTTATTGCTGCAGTTGACCCCACTGATGCGAATGAGCCACATACTGAATGTTTAATGGAAACTGAGTTATGGATGAGTAGCTTGGCCAGACAAAAGTGAAATAACACCCAGAGGGGAGGGAAAGCAGCCAAAAAGATGTTATGTCAGTGCTTCTGATAAATGAAGATACCTGCCTTATTTTTAGCCCCAAGCAAAAAAGCAACTTGATCTTGGGCCATAAATGTAGAAAATGAACAAATCAACTGCTACAGTATTGCTTAATCTAGCAGAGAGAAATATAATGGAGGTCTAGTGGCTGGAACATAATGCCAGATATTAGCAATGAAATTCAATTATAACTCTCTATCAGCAAAGGAATTTGCCTTTGAAACAGATTGGCCAGGAGTATGTTTGATCCTGTGATATTTGAAGGTACTGGTAGTTTGGCTGTAACTTTGAGGCTTGATGTGGGAATTACTCTAATTTTTCATGGTCAGTGCTATGCAGAAGGCTGTAGGTAAAATCATAGAGTTAACTTAGGAAAAAATACAGCCATATGCAAGTGGCCCTTGCATTACTTAGCACCAGCAATCCAAACTGGCTCTGGGACTTGACGTATCAGGGCTCAGGTGTCAGCCACAGCTGATGATGCTCCTGGCTTGGGTACGTGAGAAAAGTCTGCAGCTGTCACTTATGATTGCTGGTCCTGCAGCAATAGCATGCTGTATGTCAGCTCTCATCCTACAGCTGTCTGTACCAATACACATACTGAGAGTCTTGGTTTACAAGCTAAGGGGACAGTTAACAGCCAGTGACACAAATCTAGTCTGGTCTAGAAGCCAAACTGAAGTTTTTAGCGGTCATATGCTACTGAAAAGCAGCATCTGCAACTGAAGTTAATGGAGAGGTGCTGCTGCTGCACAGTCAAACCTTGAATGCTCCTTGGTATAACGTAACCACTTTCTCTCCCAGCATAATCCCACTTCAGACTTCAAAGTATTTCTCCTCACTGTTCATTGCCTCCACAGGAATCCTGTTCCTGCCACCAGGTTGCTTTAAAAATTATAGATAGGGCTTGCTCAAAGGCTATCTGAGAAGCTTAATTCTTGACAGTTGCCAAGCAACTTTTCCAGTTCCAGAAACTTTTTTTCCATTTCCTGAAACAGAGTTTGTCAGGCTCTGTGGGGGCCCCCTCAGAGGAAGATTAAAGTTTAATTAAATATTAGGAAGAAAGAGAAATGGTTGAAGCATGAATGAGCAACAGAAGTAAGATGTAATTTTTGCTAGTAATTCTGACTGTCATCTCAGGAGCACGCACCTGTGCTCTTGGCATCGAGGGACTAATCCCTTCTTCCTGTGGCTGCAGTGACTTTGTTTGGTTTTTGTTTGTTTTCCAGTGTCAGGAATGGCCTCTATGGCAAATCAGTTTTACACTTCTGGTGGCAAATATCTTAAATATTTAATGACTCTGAAAGGGGTTTTTATGTGTTACGGCAACAGGAGTGTTACTAAATGAACTGAGGTACTGCAGCTGCATTGGACTGGTCAACTGTTTTGACCCCATGGACAAACCACATTACCCTCATTTATGAAATATTTGTTTCACATTTAAATCAGCTAAAAAATGTTTGCAGGTACTGCTCTGAGAGCAGGGCTGCTGTATGAAGACAGCAGTGTCTTCTGGGGCCAGTGGCAGAGCGGGAGGTCCTGCTGATGCAGTGGGTTTGTGGGAGGGAGGGAGGGATGTTCCCCGGGGTACAGCCATGCCAGGCGCTAGCAGAGGGAGCAAGGAGGTCTGCAGGCCAGCCGGGGAGGCTGGGGGGTACGAGGGATGTGTGGGAACACTGATGCTGTGAAGAGGTAGAGAAGGCAGTGAATACATAAAGGTGGTGGGGAGCTCCTTGCAGAGCATATATAAAATCTGAATGGTTTGAGGCTTTTTTTCTTCCTTCCCTCCCCTCCCCCCCCAATGCGTTTTGTTCTTTTAGCTCTTGTCAGTATTTTTCCTTTTTTTTATTTTTTTAATTGCTTTTGAAAGTGCAGGTTATCTAAGATGACCTCCAATTCTCCAATTTAAGATCTGGGCCAATGCCTTAATCACATACCTGGGGCCTTACCTTCTTCATGGATCCATATGTAAAGAAATAGCAATTTCTGTGGGCCTAAATATTGCCAAAATAGTACTAGTGTGTGTATGCTGGGTTTATTGTGCTCAGGTGAGCCATTGTTTAAGTAATATTGCTTTTGTCTTCATCCCCTCCCATATCTGTACAAAGGTATAAATTCAGGCAGCTCTGGAATTCGGTGGTTTTGAGACTGTAGGTAACTAGGTGTGAGAGCAAAGCATGAGTGATACTTGAGGAAGAAAAGACATCGCATATGCAGAGTATCTCTGGGGAAAAAAAGTTTAGAAGTACAAAGAAGTTAGTTTTGCTTGGGTTCTGCTATGACAAAGCCATTAAAGTAATGTCAGTTGGATGCTAATTATTTAAAGTAAAGCTCTGCTGATATTGAATTATGTGAGTCTTTGAAAAAGTCACCAGTAAAATTGTCAGAAAATATCTGCTGAGACTGCTGTTCTACAGAATACTGGACTTCTGATTATTTCTTCTGCAACCACATTGACTTTTCTTTGAAAAAAAAAAAAGTTTTAAAGATTCTCCTTGGTTTTGTTGTCTCTTGAATATGAAAAGCTGTGGTTTTCAGATGAAACATTTTGCCAGTTTCTCAGTGAAAATATGTCTAGTCACTGTGGGATTTTAACAGGTAATATGCTATTGGAAGTGAATAGTTTCTATTTGCAAAACGTGTTGAAGAACAGAAGTGCTAATGGAAGTTATGCAAACAAATCTTAAGGAGGGTTTGACCAAATATAAATAACTTGATGGCATGTATATACTCTTTAAATATTCTCCAAAATATATTTATCCTTCTGCTGGCTGCTTTTCTCATCTTCCCCTTCTGGTTTGTCCTGCGTGCCACTCTTTTCTGCATTTGTGACTGGATACATTCTACTCTGCAGGCTGTCTGCAATACCACTTGTCCTGATAAACTCAGGAAGAATGAATTACCAGGGTGTATGCTGCCTTTGACTCGGGGAAAGGAAAACTAATTTGCTGTATCCTTCAAACCTGTGGTCTAAAATAAACAAGAAAGCAATATGAGCAGGAGCTGAAACTTTGGACTTAGCTACTCACCCAGAATGCACAGAACTGGAGCGTTCAGAACAAATATTGAAATTCTGAGACTTGATGTCACCTTTAGTATCAAAAGTGGAAATGATTCTTGCGAAGCAAGCTAGCAGTAAATAATAAACAAGTGGGGTACCTCTATCAGGAGGTAAGCCTCTTGCAAACCCCCTGTGGCTCAGTGTCTATGTATGTATGTCCTTGTCACCTTTCTGCCATGAATAAACATTTGACTCACTGCTTAGCACACAGATTTTCAATCAGCCCATGAACAGTGAATAATGCAACAGCTACCAATGTGATATTTATTTCTAGATGCTGAAAGTTGGGTTTAGTTCAATAATTTATGAAAATTAATCATACTGTCTCCATCAGCTTTGGGAATGTCTGCAGCATGCATCAGCCCAGAAGGTCACACTGAGGATTCTTTTCTGATTTCTTTTATTGGCTTCCTCCCCCAGTATTAAAGAAAAAAACCCTCTGCTCAGTATGTTCTGCCAGTTAATATAGATGGGTATAAATAGATGAATGTGTGTATGCATGTGCGTATGTTTTCACTGTGATCTCATGGATACTGATGAGGTGCTTCATGTGCTTATTTGACCTGTATATTGTTTATTTTGTGCTTCTTTCCTTTCTAGCCTATGTAATTGTCTTGCAATGACCAAGAAACCTGCAGAGCAGTTCTTGAGCTACTTGTGAGGACAGAGCAGCTGTGCAGCAGACTTTAATAAGGCTGAGCTCGGCTAGAATAAACATGATTTTATGCTTCAGAATCCAGGGCCAGCAGAACCCAGGACCAAGAAGCCTACCAGGAAATGCAACTAAGAGAGCAAATGCATTAAATCCTTCTGCAACGGTACTGCACAGGCAGATCCTGGAGACCATCTTTAGAGAACTAATGAAATTATGCCCAAAGCAATTTCCTAATGGCGATTTGCTCATTATCTTTCTATATTTGCTTGCTTTCAGCTTACTCATATGCCCTTCTTATAAAAATTATCCATGGTTTTACAGGCTACAGGTGCAACTCCTTCTCCTCTCCCCAAGGACATGCTCATTGACCGAAGAACCCATTCTGTTCTGCAGATGTGGATTGTAGTGGCATGGGGCTGTGACCCTTCTGCCTATAGGCCAGGTGCACCTTATATTCCTTTAGACTTTCCTTCCCTTGGTGACAAGGAGTGAGAATGAAACTTATGTATTACATAAAGAAAGACCTATGAAATTCCTGCATTTGTCCAATGCACTTGGAGGAGCAGGAATATCATTATGTTTCTTAGGGGCTGTAATGGACAGTGGTTGTAACTGGAACAAACTCTTTTTCTGGAGTTGAGGAGGAGAGATGCTTTATAGTTCATTGGAACAATGAGGAGCATTTGAGGATGGATAATAGAGAAACAACAAGGCTGTGGTTTGGAATTTACTGAAAAAAGGAGTGCCTGAAGAAACACAGTGCTGATATCATAGCACAAAAAACTACTAAACTTTTTACAGAGCAAGTGATGTTGAGCCATCCTGATTTGCAATGCCAAAGCAATCCCTTTGGATCAAAACTGTCTCTTCCTTTCTAGTACAGGATATGTGTCTGTATGCTAAAAGCATCAGCTCCGTCTTGGGAATACCATGACCGTGGGGTTCCAGGGTAAGAGCTATCATTTAATCCCAGCCCTTTTTTGAGATCTAGATGTAGTAGTTACCATGAGACAATGTAGAGTTTAATATGTGCTAACCATTAAAGGTAGGACATATGAATAAACCTTACAGGGAGCCTAGATCAATTTAATGATAGGCTAACAAATGATGATCAGAAAATGTCAGAGGTGAATGATAGACCCAATGATAGATCTGAGCCTGAAATTCCCACAAATGGTAGGAAGCAGTAGCTTGAGTACCGTATTATCAGCAAACATAATTTTTAATTTATGAAGATGATATGGTCATATACAGCTACTTGATATAAAATAAAATATATTATTAATTAAGATAATAAATAACTGGTCTGGCACCATGATCGTATTGCTCTGTCTTTGAATGTAGAAGTTCATATATGCACATAACCAAACACTTGTTGAAGCTTAGATAAATTCCGTAAAATTTTCACCCTAAAAGGGAATTTCCCTAATGTTCATTATAATCTTTTGTCTTGATTTTAAAGATCTGCTTTCCTTCCTTTTACATTTGTTGGTATTTTCATTCCGTTTTAAGATAGCCATCATTTGCATATGTTTTTACCTGATTTATCATATTATATTCACATTGGGGTAGGTTCCTTGAGCTCTTGTGATTTCCCAGCTAATGTCTGTGGGCAGTACTGCTTTTTATCATGTAGAAATAACATGCCTAGAAATCTTGAACAGGAATATAGCAAACTCTTTCAAGTTAATAAAACATGTATCTTATCAAAGGGATGTTTTACTGTTTAGTAAAATATGTGGTTTGTTTGCTGATACCAAGCTGTCTGCCATGCTGCAAAGTGAACTGCTGCAAAGTATGCAGCCATGTAGTTCAGGCAGTGACACTGGAAGCACTGCACCTGGGATGAGACTGAATCTTGGAGAAATTACTGTGTGAAATGCAGGCAAAGCGATATGGATAAACAGTAAGGAGAAGGGAAAAGTATCAGGAAGTTTTAATTCCTGAAAATTGCTGACTTAAGTTTTGTGTATAATGCTCCTGTGAATTTCATGTGAGGGGGTAGCTTTGACACGCAGCATTCAGGGCTGTTTGCATACCTACAAGCTGCAAATGGTAGAAGTTGCAGTAAGAAAAAATGAAAATAAAAATAAACCCCACATAATCCATTTAGCTTGCGGGCTTCTGTAGCAGCAGTAGGACAAATGCATCATGGTGCTATTTACTGATTTACCAAGCCCAGTGCTCCACCTCACTTCTCATTGTAAGACATCCCTGATATGAAAACCTATTAGGAAAACTCCTTGTTTTCCTATTAGGAAAACAATGTGTCTTATTTTGTACAGAACTACATGAGGCAATGTACTTACCAGCCCTGCCCAAAGCGCATGGTAATGACCTGAAAGAGCCACTGAAAGATTGTTTTGGACTCAGCCTAATCACAAAGAAGACAAATAGCGAAGGTCACTTATATACTCTGTGTTATAGGGATGATTTTATTCTTTGCCGATGGTTCATGAAAGCCCTGGGAGGAGCTTTGATACCTAAATCTCATCTAGTCATCTCTTCAGACAGTGACCTTCAAAACAGTGAGTCAGCCAGTGACGGAAGCAATCCTGAAACAGAGCCTTCCTTTTAAACAAATTCACTGCCTTTGCTTTTGTGAGTGGCAGCGCTTCATAAAGGATGAAAACCCGTGGGATTGGACACCCGAGGCACTGCTTATGAGTGGTGAGTGTGCAATTTGCAAAAAGCACCCACACGGTTTCCAGGTTTTCACAGTGATTCATGGAGAAGGTTTGTAACTACAAAGTTTGTGATAAAGGGGGAAAAAAGTTCTTCTTGTAGCTGCTTCTCTGCAAGAAGGGGAGAGCAGGAGATGCAAGAGTAAAGGTGGCCATGTGCATGTCAGTCAGCTTGGGGTACTTATGATGTCGGGATTTTTTTAAGCAAAACTGAAATTCCAACCTTTGGGCTGTGCTTTCGTTTGCAGTACATGACCTAGCCACTCAGATTGGTCATCAGGGCTGCTTTAAGCAAAGATTTACGGCCTACCTGAAATACCAGTTTACACATCCACCATTTGTCCAGCTACTCAGTGCTGTCAAATAGAGGAAAAAGGTGACTGTGCTTGGCCAGGTTGCTCAAATTTGGAGACACTTCTTGTGCCAGGCCTTGTACCCTGCTGCCATGGTCTGGCTTGCCCTGGGTCTGGCTAGCCCTGGGTCTGGCTAGCCCTGGGAGAGCTCAGCCTGCTGCCCTGGCAGATCATCCAGGCTCTGGTGAAAAGCCTCTTCCCTCCTCTGCCTCCACAGGCTCAAGCCTTTGCACTTTTGCTGTCTACAGAAGTTTCAAGTAAGCTGCTCACCCCACAGTAGATTTCCTCAACCACAATAATGATGTGCTGTCACCTAAGCAAATCATAAAAATTATAACCACAGGGAAAAAATCTGTAATTCATGTAAAATCTGTTTTGTCCTTTTCTGCCACAGTTAGACCATTGAGCTCAAAGTCTCCTAATTTTTTAGTCTCTGGGGTTTATACTAGGGTTTACCACGTGCTCCCATGAGATAAAGAAAACGGATCCTTAATGAGCAGAAGTGCTAATGTCTTTGATTCTCTCACCTGAACAGCTCTGCTGCATCTTTTTTAGTAGGACAGATGTGAAACATCTTATGGGAAAGAGATGTGACCTACTGGGGTCTCAACGCTATTGTCGTGGTATTAATTATTCCTAGGACACCTCTGGTTCAAATAGTGACAAAGCACGAGGCTCACAGTCAAGGGTGCAATGGTTTCAGGAAAGCAAGACTTGTGCAGTCTGCCATAGTGAGAAAATCACTGTCACAGTAGACATTTTGTGTAGGCAAGCCCTAGAAGCTGAGAGCAAGATGTGATCCCGTTTGCATTAGCTGTTGCACAAACAAATATTCAGCTGCAGTTTTTAATATCCATTTGTTTCATACAAAAGCTATTGAGATACTGGGTAGCGTGTTTTCAGGACACTTTTATTTGCAGAGATAACTAGTGACCTAGGAAAATCTTCCAATTCTGCGTAATCCAACCCATGGTAATTAGGACTTCTAACAAATGAACCAGAAAGATACTATTAATTTCATGAAAAATTACTTTAAAATTAGAACAGGGTGCTGTAATATGGGCCAGCGAGTCATACACATTTATAATCACTAAGAAGATTTATGTCACATGACATGAGAATTTAATTCCATACTTTGCAGTAACTCCCCTCCTCTTTCCCAGTACAGAAACCTGTTCACTGGTTGAGGATGAATGGTATTTCACTTTTTTTACGGAGACAGCTCATAAAGCAATCTGGTGTCCTGTCGCCAGCGTTCTTCTGGTAGTGACAGTGAGTGACATGCTATGTGGTGCACCAAAGAGACAGTGTGATCACTGGTGACAATCAAAACACCAGGAAGGTGCTGCCCTGATCAGCTAACCATGACCTATTAACACTGGCCCATTGAAAGCAACTCAAATGACGGGAAATAAGGCAGTGCTTAACTGGATAACCAGGGCATATGAAGATTTATTTATAGCTGAGAGAGAGGAGTAAGATTCAAGAAGCCATCATCTGCAAGAAAATTACTGGAAGCTCAGAATAGAGTTGTTCTGCAGTGGACCAGGACAGTCAAAGGCAGCAAAGTAATAACAAAACTCGTAACAGAAATAGGTAGGTTATGAAAATCCAGTTAATCTGGGTTTTCATAAACTGGTATCCAGCCTGTGGTTTTGTCTCTTATAAGTCTTAGCAATGAGTCATGTTGCTGCTACCCAGAAACCTGATATGCTGGCAAGGGTTTCCTCCCTTGAACTGAAGACCGTTGTGTTTGCTTCTGGAAACTGGAATGGAAAGTCATGTTTCAATGGGCACTCATTTGTTGCTCCCTGGAGAAAGTGGCTCTGACTATGCAAGGTGGCTGAGAACATCATGAGACCAGAACTTTTACAGGCAACTCCATACAGAAAAACCCTTGTGGGTTTGGCAGGAAGCAGTCTTTCTGATGAGTGGCTGAAAGAAATCCTATAGAGTAAGTAGCAGACTGTCCTTCTGTAAAACTTCAAGGTAGTTTTTTTCCTAACAGTCACAGAAATATTTCCATTGTCTGGGACAGAGCATTGACTCTGGGAAAAAGAAAAAAAAAAAAACAGCTCAATGTGTTTTATTTGTCAGTGATCAAAGCACTTCTTTTTTGGGGGAGTGTTTTATACCTCCTTCACCTGTTAAACTTGTCTCTAAATGGAGATTCTGTAGGAGCCACAGCAGGGAAGACAGGCAGGGTGATGTTAAGGATGCTGTCCTCTGAAGGGCTGTATCTGCTTTTAGTGGTGGATTCTTGAGCAAGTACCCTGTGCTGTTGTGCTCTTCCTCAGAGGAGGACAGACGGGATAGTGTAGATACGGCAAACCTGCAAGATGAAGGGAATGCTTCTGCATGTTTCCCATGAGACTTCAGGCTGCTCAGCTCCTTTAATGTGTTGCTGGTTGCTTCAAATACTGCCTTTCAACTCTCTAAATAGATGAAAGTGGTCAAAAGCACATCAGCAGTAGCTGCAGTATTGCAGGACAGAGTCTTCTGTACTTGGGTAGTGTTTGTCCTTCCAGATGAATGTAGTTTTTGCGTGGAGCTCACAACCACACCAGGCATGGGACTAGACTGTGTTTTATGGGGTGAAGAGTGATCTATAAGACTGTAAGAAAAGTAGAAAAGAGGTATTAAAGGTCTTTCTTTGATTTTAACTCGGTGAGTGAATTTTATTGCAGGCATGTAAGTGTTAGGCACATGAGAAGGTGATAAAAAACATCAGCTGGGCAGCAAAATCACACAAAATCCTGAGCTTGTGTTGCTAGGAGTGCTCTCTCCTCTCAAATGAGTGCCTAGCACCAAAGTGACTTAGGGATGCTGAAGAGATGCTGTCTTGACAGACAAAAATGCTTTGTTTTGAAGCCACATTCAAGTGGATGCACATGATTGAAAACTCTATCCTTTGGGCAGTAAAGGCAGCAGGGTTGTTCATGTGAGTGACAAGGTCACAGGCTGCACGCTGAGAAGTAGAAGGCTATTTGAGCCTCTGGATGAGCTCCGGGGATGCCACAATCTCAAAGGCTGCAATCTGCTGAAAGAGGTACAGATGCAAGTTTGTGATGCAGCCTGAGGAGGAAGAATTAATAGAAATATTTGGTACATTTTCAAAGAAATCCCTCAACGGAAAACCCCCTTGTGCTTTCAGAATTAACAGTCTCCAGGAAAAAAAAGGAAGTTTGCAAAGACTAACTCTTTGGGAGGGTCTCCTTCAAACAATGGAGCTAGTTTGATATGCTCTGTGTGGAGAAGATGATGGAGGCAGCAGGGACTGCCCTCTGTGACCAGCTATCTCTGCTATTTCTTTCTAGTGGTATTTTTGATAATAATGTTTGTTGTGTATTACTGATAGTGTTTTCTGAGAAAGCTCACTAGGAAGGGAGTTTTTTGGTCTTTCCCCAAACAGTTTTCGGGGAAAGAGGAAACTTCCTTTCAGAGTAATCTTTTTTGCAGAGCAGAAAGTTCTGCTGCTTCCTTGGGCTTGGTGGATTCTGCTACTTGGCAAGCTGTCACTGGTGTGTGATGAGCAGGGCATTAGAGACTCTTCTGTGCCAGCTACTGTAAAGAGATCTTCAGGTTTCTGCTTCAGCCAAGAGTGGGTTCAGAGCAAGTTACATTTCTGCATCAGGACTTTTTGCATCTGGTCACTCACCAGAGATGGAATTTAGTGGAGCTGCCTCTGGTCAGTTGCTATGCCAGAAAGTGCAAACGCAGCATCCTTGTGCAAGTATGCATAAATACATATGTGTATTTCTGTGTGTTTTTATGTAGGTGTAAAAGTATAAACACACACACTTTTGTGCAAATACAGACATAAAATACATATTCTAAATGAAGGGCTTTGTATTTGCTTTCCTGATTCACAGATAATTACACTGTTTTACCTTTCAAAACCAAAATATTGTAAACAGCATGTACAATTTGCGTTTTTCTCTTCAGCCTCTGTTTAAGATCTGTCTTGTGCTCTGCACTTAAGTAGACACTTTCATGAGTACTAAGTGCATATTAATGACTACATCTATCCAATTTCTTCCTTTTTTTTATTTTTTGTCATGGCCATTATAGCGGTTTATGGTAGCTTGCTCAGATATGAATGAACTCAGCCTTTCCACTTCTTCCTCACTCCTACTGGCTTTAGTAGGACACTGCCTAAACTTAGTCTTTGGGATCTCCTTTTGATGCTTCCCAGAGCTTTCCCTGGGAATTTTGAAAGCATGTGTTAAACAGAAAAACAAGGGATGTGAATTTGGTCACATTAACCTGACTGTAATAACAATATTTGGCCCAGTCACTAGGCAGAGCTTATCACTTCATGTTCTTATGGGTTGTTCCAGTCCAGCACAGCCTGGCCGAGCAGAGAGAGCTCAGGGCTTTTGCTGATCTCCAGTCTATCCTTTCATGATTCAAAAATATATACCCCTGTGCCAGAGCTAGGACATAGAAATGACATAGGCTGCATAAAATGTGGGGAGGATTTCTGGCAGCTGAAGATCAGCATTCAGAATCTGCTCTTTTGTGCTTTTGTTGGTCCTGCACAACCCATATCCACTGTGCTTTGCCCCTGCTCTTTTTTGCTTTGCTCTGCTCTAGTATGTCAAACCCACTCAATTATTTCTTCACTTCTGTTTTCACTGTGCCCCAGATTGCAGAGACCTGTTTCCTCGTGCCTTTAAAATAAAATGTTTCTTTCGTGAAGTCCTGATCATCTCCTCAGATGATAAAAGTAAATCTTCCAGAACCTTCAAACAGTTGTTATCACCTGGCACTACACCTATAAGGTCTTGTTGTGGACTATATCCTCTTTTCCTAGCAAATGCTTTCCTGCCAGTGTTTGTTTCTGCCACTCATCCAGTAATAGTTCAATGTAAAGTCTTGTGGATCTTGTGAATGTGAGCAGGCTTTATGTGTGAATTAGCTGAAGAGAAACTGGTGATTCAGATTGTATTTTACAGCAAAGAAATCTACAGTAGCTCTTTTCACTCTACTGGATCTGCTGTTTTCATAGTGCTGGAGATAAGAACCTGGCCAAAAGAAGTTAACACTTCAGAAAAGGATTGGAGGAGCACAAAATGCAGTCATAGAATCATAGAATCGTTTAGGTTGGAAAAGACCTTTAAGACCATCAAGTCCAGCTGTTAACCTATTCTCAAAACAAGCTTCAGACTTTTTAATTCCTACTGATAGGAATGGCAGCAGAACTGACCTGATGGGGTTTCCTCCATACATGTCTTTACACTTTTTTGCCAGTGGAAGTGATCAGCTGCAAAGTTGTAATGCAAGTGTGAAGGACAGTATCAGGCTGGTTTTGAGCTACAGGGAGAGAGGTTTTCTGCAGACAAATCCAAGGGGAAAAAGACCTGTTCCTCAAAAATAATAAAGAGCTTCTGAATTCTTCAATCTTTTAAGAAGTTTTATCTTCATTCTCAGAGTAAATACAGCCTTTTTCAAGCCAAAATAATGTTTCAAGCAAATGTGATAAGTGCAAGAACAGGGCTTTTTAATAGACTGGATGCATAAATACCTACAAAATACCTTGGAAAATTCATAATCTCCTTATGTGTACCAGAAGGTGAAAGATCACGAAACATTTTTTTCAATGTTTCAAACAGATATCTTGTTTAGAGAGAGAGTGTGTGTGTGTATATGGGTAGTAGTAATATTAGGAATTAAGCAGAATCAAGAAGAAACTATCTGATTAGAATGCTACTACATATGAGAAAATGTAGAAGGAGAAAATCAATAGATTAGATTAGCACTGAGGCATCCGTAGCTTGTGTCCTATTAAAAGCCCAGGCTGTCTCTTTGACAGAACATGAAACTTAAGCCTCTGTATGAACGAGAGCAGTTCTGTCCAGGGAGATGTAACTACAGGTTGCATTCGATCTGCTGTGAGTAGGACAGACAAATGGTTTTCCAAGCAAATGTTTCACAGACCTGTCTGTGAATGCTGCTGCACAGGAAACAATTTTTCCGTAGTCCTTTTGGATCTCTAAAAAAAAGAATCACCAAATATATCAAGGGTTTGGTGTGCCAGTCTTGGTGCATTGTTTCATGTTAGAGTTTATGCTACCTGTTTACAAGACCCAGGAGACTTCTGGAACAAGGCATGGAAATAGAAAATCAGTATGTATAAATTTTCAGCCTCCTGAACATACGTATCTATCTGCAGTCATAAACTTGTGAAATCCATTTTGACTCTTTATGAGGAACAAAGTTCATTATCATACTCACTCTCAGGCATTTGTCAATGGGGAAAATACTAATTATATACAATGCTTGAAAATACTGAGTTTTTTATTAAGGGTTGAAATTGCAGTGAGCTCCATGCTCAAAGGAGTTCTGCATTTAGCTGCCTCCCTGAGGTCCTGACTGATTTCTCCTGAAAGCTGTCATACTAACACTAATTGGTGAAAGGAACAAGTATGAGATCTGTCTCACACAATGACTGTATTCAGTGGAAGGCCATGAAAGTGAGCAGACTGTGTCTGCTGGATGTGACCCTTTGCTGGTAGATCTCTCTGTTTAGTATCACCCTGATTTGTATTTATCATGGTTTTGTAGTAAGCACAGAGCAGGTGGAAATAAGACAGTAAGGGAAGACAGGATCCCAAAAGCCACAGCCGTGTCTCAGGGCACACACAGTGGCAAAATCAATCAGACGAAGCAGTGCTGCAACACTGGAACCTCATACTGTATAGCACCACCTGCATCGCCAACCTGGGCATATGAGAAAGCAGCGCTAGCTGTAGTAAAGCCGAAGAAAGAAATGGTTCAGGACAGCAAAATGGCAATGGCCTCATTTTAGCCTGTGCCAGGCTACTGGGAAGCTGTGCTAGGGGTGCTGCTTCTGCCAACATGAGGAGTTGAGGTCTGCTGAGCTTGTTCCTCCTGGTGGCAGCACACCTCTTCCCAAAACCTCTCCCAGCTGATAATGAAGGCATATCAAGATTAACTCTCCACAATTCCATTCCCATTGCTTTTTCCATTTCTGTCTGCATAGCAGCATGAGCTTGGTCCAGTCCTGGATCTTGTTGCTGATGTGGCCAGACAAGCCTCAAGGCAGCTCTGTGGCAAAAATACACAGTTGGACCTGCAGCGCTGGTTCTCTCAGGCATGGGCTGGGGTAAGTTTGTGTTCTCTGAAGAAAAAAAGAAAGAAAGAAAAAGAAATATAGTTCTGTTGTGCTCAGACACAACATGGAATAATTTTGAGACTCCTCTCTATCCATGTAACTGCTCGCCAGAGGCAGACAAGGAAATCTTAACAGTTCCTAGGTCATTATGGTAATCAGAAAGGCTGAATCTGCTTATTATGAATATTTCGTGTTGCTAAAGTGTCCAAAGTACTTGGCAATTCCTTCTGCAATCCAACCCCACTGGCATTAATTAGAACAGCTGGCCCAAAGCAAGTTTGTAGCCAAGGAGATGGCTGCAACAGGGAGAACAGGGCCATGTTTGCTTTCAAACTGTTTAGAGATACCCTATATTACATTGCAGTTCAAAATGGAGCAATGAGCACTGCCAACAAATAAAAACCACCCATTTCACTCGGTGGCTAAATAAGCCAAATCAGACCACTTGGAATTACTGGATCCTGTTTAGACAGCTACCCTCAGGCAGGCTTGTCTGTCCTTGTATCTTGTTGCCCTCTCTATAGGCATTCATTTTAGGAAGATGGCTTTCCTACATACCTAGAATTAAGGTATGACTTAATTGTTTCAGTCAAGCAGAGTAAAGCCTACCCTGGGATCCAACAGAAAGCTGGTCTTTTCTGGCCAGTGGACAGATAAAACTAAAGTGTGTTTGATGGAGTTTCTGTACTGACTTGTAGAAAAGTCAGTGCTCATTAGCAACCAGGAACAAAAGGGAATGAGGAGAGACAAAAGTCTGGAATGGTTTGTTTTTATTGACAGAAATGTCTAGGATGCAAATTAGGTTCCTTCTCAAATAATTTACAAGTAACCTCATTTTACCTGCCCTTCGGTGAGTATTGCAAACTCTGCAACAGGCTGTAGACTGATACCATCACAACTTGCTTTGTGATGTACAAATACCTGTGGTCCCTCAGGTCTCATCAGGTTATGTCTAACCCTAGTATTCACTAGGTCTCAAGAGGGTTTCCCCACCTCTAATGCTTTGCTCTTCTCTTTCATCACTGCTTTTCTTACAGTAGTGCAAGACACAGAAATGTCTGGCTTGGCCTGATTCTCAATATTTTCTGCACTGATACCAATGAAGCAATGCTGATACATGGTGGTCTCCAGTAAGCAGGGTAGCACCTGCTGTTAAGAGTGTTATCACATAGATTCTGGTGAGAAAAATGACATTAGGGTGATATGTCATTGGTTTTTGGTTTTTGATTTTGCTGCTCACTGCTGTGATAACATATCACGTAACCAAGGTGTGGGCAAATTGATTCAGAAGAGGTGGGGACAGAAAACAGTTAGAATATGTGCAAGGCAGAAATTTTCTTAGTAATTAGGGAAGCATATTTCTGTGACTCTAGCTACAAAAGCCACAAAGTTAGATTACATTAAAAGGTTTCACACCATATGAAACACTGAATTGCTCCTGGAGGGACCTCCTTAGACTGACTGGAGAATCTAATGCTCCTTATTTAGGCAGCAGTGTTTGTTGCCAAAAATTAAATGGTGTGACTCTTCTGCTGGCTTCTACCTCAGACAGATGGGAACCAGTCACACACTCCTTGTGAGGCACAGTGCTGTGGAGCAGATGAGCAAGCATAGCTGTGCCAGCTCCTTACAAGCCATGGGATTCTCCTGCTGCTTCCACCACTTCTTGCCATCCTTTCTGTAGTCCTCCTGCAAAAGGAGATTATAATTTCTTCACCAGAAGATGCATTTGCAACACCAGAAGACATCAGATGTCCTAACCTGATCAAGAAGCTGATCAAGAAGCTGAGGCTCCTCAGCACGCAGATATTAATATCTGTTTCTGATAAACCAGTCTCCAGTGGACCCTGATTAACTGTAACAGAGTACAGATGTGATAAATCTGCCAAGTTTAGGGTGGCAGAGCACTGGAACAGGCTGCCCAGGGAGGTTGTAGAGTCTCCTTCTCTGGAGGCATTCAAAACCCACCTGGACACATTCCTGTGTAATCTGCTGTAAGTGGCCCTGCCTTGGCAGCGGGGTTGGGCTATATGATCTCCAGAGGTTCCTTCCAACCCTCATGATTCTGTGATTCTGTGAAATCTAAGTGTAGGGCATAGTCCACATGGTTCACCTTCATGACCACCCTTTAAAACGATAGGGTGGTTGAAGATTTGAGTCTTCAAGACCCCAATGTAAGATGCTACAAAGGCTAACAAGAAACGGTGGACTCAAAAAGTACATGCAGATAGATCCTGCAAGGAAAATGAATCAAAGACTGCTTTGAGCCCCCTCGTGAGTGTAGTGCTGGGTCAAACTGGCCTTAAGGGGCAATTGTTAGTCCCAGTTGCATGAAAGGACCCTCAGGAATGGTATGGCAGCTTGTGCTTGCCCATGCTACCTGCTTCATTGTGTACCCTTCACACTGGGAGGGTGACAAGAGGAGCATGAGGAGATGTGGCAGGACTCTTTTAAACTCCTCATGCCAGCACAATCTCCTGGAGGTATCTCAGAGTTTTTCTAGGTATCAGATCAACAGCCACATGCAGGAAGGAAGCATAAAAATGCTCTACAGATTTCCTACCTTACTGCTGAGGCTATGGGCAAATGTAAGCATTCGACAACACGTAACTTGATTAGGGAAGCAAGTTTTGTGTTTCTGCAGCAACGCAGACAAAACCAAAACAAAACAAACCACAGCCCACCTTCACTCTCAGTTTTTGCCTTCTGCAGAAAGCCAGGTGTGTCTCTCTACCTGCAGGCAGAACTGTAAAAAGGAAAGAATTTTCATCATTCATGAGTTTTCCTTTCCTCAGAAGTTGGCTGCTCAGTTCTCTGCTTCCCCCAAGTCTTCCCAGCCCTGGAGGGGAGGCTGCCCTATAAGCTTGTGGGGTTTATGTACTGTGCTTTGGGATTGACAAACAAAGTTTATAAACCCCACTGTAACTGTAAATCCCAGGCAGCTCAGCTAAACAGAACAAAGCTTGTGAGTCTCCTGGACTGGCATCTTCAGCAGCCAAACAGGGCAGCTGACACCAAGCCTGTTTGGAGTTTTTGCCTCTTACCATCTTGGTCTGCTGGGTCCGACAATCTGATCAGACAATCATTTTCACTAACTATTGCTAAAAGAATAAACAGGGGTCAAGCTAAATATAGCGAGAAGCTACTGTAGTTTGTTAAGAGCTTTAATTAGTTACTTTATGCATGTTACTTGATCTATGCATTCCTCTAGTCTAACTATCTCTATGGCTAAATGAAATGAAAAAAAAAAAAAATAGTTCTCACAAAGTACAGCTCCTCACCTGCTTTTCTAACAAACTTCTTGCCCACAGTAGAGCACAGAAGCTGCAGGATAAGGTCAACTTGAAAAGGTAGACAGCTATCACTTGAGCTAAACCCGGGACCCATTAGCTGTGAGTAGCAGAGTGCTATAGCTGCTGAGAACAGGCAAGACAAGGACACAAGATCAAATACCAAGCCAAGATGCAGCATTTTGCAATCAGAAATTTGGTAGCGATTGTGAGGATTGTGAAGTAGACCTGTTGAGTTTAGTGATAAGGGTTTAATTGAACAGTGAAGGGCAAGAAGAAAGAAAGAGAAGTGGTTAAAATCAGTTTTAAAATATACACGAAACTGGTGAAACCAAAATATCCTCTGAAATATTTGCTCCTTGGTAAAAGGACTGTGAGGTTTTGGGGCCCCACCATGCCAGAGTAGAACAGCCCTGTGTTCCACAGCACCAGCCATTGGTCCCACTCCTGCAGAGGCAGTGCCCACAGGTACCTTGCTCTGACATGTGCAGGGCTGGCACTGCAAGATGCACCACAGCAAAAGCTTTCAAGGCATTCAGGTACCTGGCGGCAAGGCTCCTCTGTCCCTACCCCTACCTCATTTCAGGGATCAGCATTTATAAAGAGCAGATAGAGAAAGAACTGCATCTGTGGGGGAATTCCCTCTGCATGTGGACATTTAGAGACTCTTCTCTCAGCTCTTCACTGCATGAGTTTGGGAACAGGATGCTGGTGATGCCAGGCAAGCTGAGGCTTGAGGCAGAAAGATAGGCTAAGGCTGTGCCTCTTGTAGCGTGTAGTGCAGAGTACAGATTAACAAAGACACAGATATTGTTTGTGAATAAGGGTCACCTCTGAGTCCTGGTGAAGAAATGATCTTTTGATGTCAACAGGGTATTGTCAATGTTGCCTTTACAAGCAATGTTTATGTTGGGCCATGACTTTTTCAAAACATGCTTTAATCTTCACTGGAAACCTGCTTTGCTATGTTGATATCAATATGCACAATTTATTTTAGTATTAAAGCTTAAATGTACTTTTCTTTGAAAGGCATATTTATATTCGGGTGCTGAAGCTCACTGCAATTGATTGGAAGATTCTCCTACTCTAGATGAAACACCTTTCTGTTTTTTCAGTTCATCGGATATTCACCTGGAATTTCATAGAGCTCCAAGCTGGGAATTTTTAATTTCACATTCCAAACATGAAACCTCAAATGCACATCTTAGGAGGCCAAAGCCGCCTGGGGTTTTTTTGGGTTTTGTGTGTGTGTGGTTTTTAGCCAAGTCATTAGAAACAAGAAGGTGTAAGATACCATTTAGTTTTGTTGGTGGAACACTGGTTGGATAACACTCTGGGAGAGATTAGGTCAAGAGAAAGGTGAACCCAGTGTCTGGAAAGCAGCATTAATTTTAGGAGGAGGCTAGCAAAGGAAACTAGAGAAGGGTTGGCATAAAATCATAATTGGAGATACGGATAAAGCTTTGTGGTCTACATGTAAGGCCTTTTGCTCTTATCTTAGAAATGTCAATGAGAGATGTCAGCATGCCAGCTTTTTAGTATAAACAAAAGTAGTCAATGATAGTGCTTATAATTCTTGAACTGTGAGTTGCCTCACTTTCTAAGTGTGGGGATTTTTAAATGACTCAAATTCTGTAGTGCGCTGTGCTTCATATTACTGGACTTTTTTTTATTACTCTAGCTGTATCTTTTTTGGTCTGGGACCCACCATTTTTCCATTTGTTGGAATGTTGTTTCTTCATGCACAAACTCAATGTTCTTTTTACTCACATATTCTGTGTTCTACTGAAATGAAGAAAAACTTAACATGCTTGAAAACTATTCCTACAAGTGGTAATGAAGCACACCCATACAGGCTAAGAACACAGTTGTGGCACTGCTTTCTGCTCTGTGTCTATAACACTACACAGGTCCATTCCCCATCCCAGAGCATGCATGCAATGATTCCCTGTGGTACTGAAGCCTGCTGCATTCTGCACGGGAGGTCTGTTTGTGACTGACATTTTCCCTATATGGGGGGGATTATGTGAGCTTTTCCAGCTGGACTTTTTCCCCTCTCATTTCTGTCTCCCATGTCATGTGTCTGACATAACTGGAAGTAGGTGAGACGGATTACTTTACAATTATATAGCATGTTGTAAAAGAAATGCATATGCTCCTTTTCATGGGTTTGCTTTCTTATAAAACACTGTGCTATGTACTGTAAATACACAGATGCTTTTGACCTTATTAGTAGCTTACCTTTGTGTTCAAATAAATCAAATCCTCCTTAAGCACCTGCAGAAGCAATGCATAAATTGTTAAGTATTTGGGTTTCCAAGCATCCTTCCAAATGTACTGAATATTTCAGCTGTCTTGTCATGTTATTGCTATTTTCCTTTCACTGGGCTCAGCAGAATGTATCTGGTCCAGATTTACAGCAGCTTAATATTAAAGCATCTCTGTGCCAACACTGTGATTTGCTGGCATTATAAATTATTAAAGCATCTGGGTGCAGGAATATACTTCAGAGAAAGCTTTGTGGGCCTTTGGCATTAGCAAAACTATGACAAGATAATCTGGGAGCTTTGGTACCTTGAGGAATGCAGCTTACTTGGGGAACCTGAATGTGTCCATTATCTGAACTGCAGTGAGCAGAATCCCTGAAGGATATACAGGTGCAAAGCATGTGAGGATTCCCAAATTTGTGCACCAATACTTGCAAAGTGCTGATGGAGAGGAGTCCATGAAACCCTTTAGGAGAAAGAGTTGCTACTTGCAGCCCCTGAGGCCCTGCGGTGACCGGCTCACCAGAGCTTGCTGCCATGGCCAACTACCTCAGTGCTGCATGGTCGCTGTCTGTAGAGCAGGCAGGGCTAAGGAGACCTGAGAGCCTCTGGATTCTGGTGAGGTGGGGGTGGGCTTCCAAAGTGCAAAGATGTCCCAGGTGAGGAAGGAGACACAGCAGCATCTGGGGAGGGGACATAAAGGGCTGCTCCCTAGCTGAGAGTCACCGTGCCTCCAGCCCTTCTTGGGGTGGTGTATGGTTATTTAAACTGCTGTTTGCAGCAGATGTCTGTGGAAGAGCAAGTCATTGCCAGCATCCAAGCAAAGAGTAAGACCCCTCAATAGAGCGCAGCTGTTCTGGGAGATTTGGATTTAAATCAGCATGGAGCAGCTTGTGCCAGGTGGCAACCTGCTGCTGGCCTGGCAGAGGCTTTGCTTTTGCAGTATCTCCCTAGCCAACTTTCAGCCAGTGGGGTCCTGTGCCAGATATTGTACATGCCAGAAGAGACCCAGCAGTAAACCTTCGGCTGGGCTGTGGCCAAGCCTTCCTCTAATTTAAAACTGCTTTGTCTGCATAGGTGTATGAAAGGAATTATAGGCATCTATGCAAAAACTGATACAGATCCTAAGAGTCAGGCTCCTGGGTGGAAAATATTAAATGTTCTATTTTCTGTTTCATATTTTTAAATATAATCCCATTAGTATACTGATTAAATGCCATGTTAGATATTTAATTTCAATATTGAAATTTTAATTTAATCTAGATTAACTATGGAAGCTGTTTAATTTCTATATTTAGTATCTCTTCCCTGCCACACAACCCAGAAGGGGTTGTAATATGATGTGCAAGTTGAATTTCCATCTTGCTCTCATACAATTGGACTACACATTTGAATGATGCATGTAGTCAAGAAATAAATTAGTGCAATGGAAAGGGAATAGATTTTTCCCTTTTATATTTAAAAAATAATGAAGTTAGATGAGATTTTAATAGAAGAGGCTGAATACCAGCAGGCCTTGAAAAGGGATATGAAGGGGAGAGTGTGTCTGTTCACTGCAGGGTTATGAAAAAGGAGGAGGGAATGCAAGTCAGAGATAATATGCAATCAGACCAAAAAAAGAAAAAAAAAAAAAAGCAAACAAGCCAGCCGACTGCAGAGGGGATGGTTTTGTACTTTGGGAGAAATATCTTAGTTTAAGTATTAACCAGAGAGTTACAGAAATCCCTCTGAACTGTGTACTGTGCTAGGCTTGCTGTCCTGTGCCTTTTCATAATAAGCCTATTTTAGTACATCCTTTTTGTTGCTCATTCCCTCAAAAGTGATACTGGAAGGCACTTCATTACTTGGCTGTTCAAACAATGAGCTCTACTTGTCCTGTGTCCAGAAGACAACTGCTGGCTCAGTGTAGACCATCACAATAAAAGGTGCATTTGGTGGATAACACCAAAAGGCAAGGTTGCATGGTCTATTCTCAACTTCTTTGCAACTTGAACAAAAGCCTGCTGAAGTCACCGAGAGCCTGTGATGCCACTAGGAGTAGAAACTACAGGCTGGTCGGCCTCCCCTTGATTCCTGCGAAGGTGATGGAACAAATAGTCCTGGAAACCATTTCCAGGCACATGAAGGACAAGCAAGCCATCAGGAGTAGTCAGCATGGATTCACCAAGAGAGTATTGAACACAGAAGACTCTGCCTCAACATTAGAAAACACATTTTTGCTGTGAGGGTGACTGAGCATGGGACAGGTTGCCCAGAAAGGTTATGGAGTCTCCATCCTTAGAGATACTAGAAAGGATGGAGATACTAGAAAGGATGCAGCCTTGGGCAACTGGCTCTAGGTGGCCCTGCTTGAGCAGGGTTTGGGCAAGGTGCCCTCAAGAGGTCCCTTCCAACCTCAGCCATTCTGTGATTCTGTGAATCATGGTATGATCTGTGGTAGGCAAATGACTTAGCATGTCAGTGTCTCAATATATTTGTTAAAAAAAACCCCAACACATTACCCACTTTGCAGAAGTTCTGTATTGTTGTACTGGTGAAGTATTGTGAGATTAGGAGATCAAAGTTGCTGATAATTATTTCTGTGCTGCTTTATTAGCACTAAACCAAGATCTCAGTCTGAGATTAAAGACTGCTGACTTTCACACCTCTATGCCTATGTTCCTTGTGGGTCATCTTTGAGGAATGTTAGGCAGTGTTTGGGACTTTCTGAGAGTGGGTATAGTGAATGTCTGGTAAATATAGTCCTTCTGAATGGATTGCCTCATAAATTTGCCAGACAAACTGGGCAACTGTCTTGATGGCCCTGACAGTGTCCTGCTGTCATATGCTCCTCTGTGGTCTCCAGGAAGAGAGAAGAGGGCTCTTGCACCCTTCCCTCTCAGTGCATTCATATCTCAGGTCAATGCCCTCTCCTGATAGAGGTGACATGCTCCTTCTGGGAAGCACATCCGCAGATGTGATGACCAGCCAAAATGAACTAGAGGACAAATATCTTTTAGAATCCAGTATTTCAGCATTTTTCCATAGAATGAGGGAAAATAGCAGACAGCCAGCATTCAAAGACAGGGCAGAGACAGGGTACCTGTCACATACAGCTGGGTATCAGGAGCTGGGGACTAGATAGTTAAATATGTTTGACCTGACTCTTTCTTATGTCAACACTATTTTGGACTAAGTGCACTGGTTCACTATTTCAGACATGGAGAAACTGCGTGCTGGGATACTTTCAGAAGCATTTGGAGGATTTATGATCAGAACTTGAAGTCTTCTGGAAGTCAGTAGGGCTTCTGTCCCTAAATCTTTCAGCTGGCTTTTAAACTGACTCCTGCAAACTATAAATGGCCAGGGTAAAAGGGATTAGCTTCTTGGCAGTTGTGTTAGCAGGTCAGTGACTGTGCCACTGAGAGCGAGAAGCTACATCGATCGGTTGCGTGCAGAAAACTCTGAATGCTTTGAGGCCTTTGCAGCTGCATTACTGAAGAATGCATCTCAGGAATTCCTTCAGTGTTGACCCACTGGCCCTGTTAATTATTCAAGAAGTTATATGACTGGTGAGGACCATATTTCTTTGATTGCTGTTACATGTGAATTCCCCAAAACCAGCTTCTCTTGAGACAGAAGAGAAAACACTACCTGTCCCTTCCCTGTGAGTGTGTGTGCTATAGTCTGGCCAACGCTCATGGTGAGCAGGGCTATCGCATATCCTGTTAGATGGAGAGATATAACTTCTCGGCTGAGAATTTATCTTCTGGCAATCTCAGATACCTGAGTGATTGCAGGTAAGATAATCGCACATAATGCTGGCAATGTTAAGGAGCTTGTGTCAGAACAGCCAACCCAAAATTATTGTGTCTGATGTAGCAAAGACAAAAGTTGCCTGGCCCAAACCATCTGCAATCAGTTTAAAGCTACATGGAACTTTTATTTGATTTGGAGCTACATTTTTGTCTCTGTTTTTTTTCTAAATAATTTTCATCCATTCAATTTCTCTTCATCAAAAGTATGTCCAGTAGTGGTTCTTGAACACAGATATTAACTCGCTGTGCCTCCTGATCCTAGATAAATCCAGTGTGATCACAATGGCCTTTTGACCACAATTCAACTGAATAAGCTTCATAATGAGGTAAGTCATAATAGCACTTCAGGTCTGTTTGAAATACAGATAATGGTTACTGTAAAATAGGTAACAGAGACCTTTCTTTCTTAGTCCTTAGAAATGAACGATTTTCGGTATTTCACAAGAACTATTATGCAGACACTGGGACAGGCTGACCTCTGTTGAGTAATGACTCATGTTTTGAGGACATTAAAAAATTAATTTTGAAACTGCAGAGAAGCAGAAGATGAGTCCTTAAAGAACCCATGCCAGGTTTCCAGGGAAATTAGCTGTCTCTTCATAAGGAGGATTCTGTCTGTTTTTTAGTAAAAAAATGCAGTAAAGCCCTGTAATACAAGTCACGTGATAGAAAATAGATAGGCATAATAAAATTTGTCTAACAATTAGATCAGGGTAAGGGTTTAATAGCTGACTCATAACAAGGACTGAAATTGGCATAAGAAAAAATTTAGGTGTAGGGGGAGAAGAGAAGGTCGCCAGCTTGATCTTACCAGTGAGAATAATTCACTATTTGAACAACTCAACGTAGTCTTTTTCTCTCCCAGAGGAATTTTTTATCCCTATTTGCGGGCTTTACACTGAGATGGGAAATGTTTTGAAAAAATGTGCTATAACTGAGCAAGGAATATTTGGTTTGCTAGCTACTTGTGGAATCTTGGATTGTAGAAGAGATCATATCATAGTAACTTTTGAAGCTGTGAATTTGATCAAAGTTTCTGCTAAGAGTTTAAAAATGAGAAATTAAAAGAATTCTCCTTTTTCTTGGGTCTTGCACAGAATTTTCTCTGGTATGGTCACCGGACATAAGTTTTGCCATGAAGGTAAAAGATAGACAGATTTGTTTAAAGAACTGGTCTGTTGGGCATTTGAATGGCTTGCAGGCATTAGATGAGAAGGCAGAAATTTTGGAATTAAATTTTGGAAGCATATGCAGGAGAAAATATAGGAAAAGTAAGGAATGCATGAACCACTGTGATATGGCTGACTGTCTCACAGGTCGTGCCATAGTGCCTTGGGGAGATTTTCTGACTATTTCCTCTTGTGTAAGTCAATTCAAAGCCTAAAGGAAAATGTACCTGGGTTTTACAGTTTCTTTAATGCTAAAATCGCTAAAGATATTCCACTTAATAATTAAGTATTTTTCTAATACTTTAAGCACATTCCTAGTACCATTCATACTATATTTCCTATAAAGAAACAGTTGATAAATGAAATAGGTATCACCAGTGTTAACTTGAAAGAAAGTTGAGATTTCACATTAGCTCAAAATAGGATGAAGTTTATTTGTACAGTCATTATATGTAGGATTTGGGCTTTTACCACAGTAAAGGTCATTCTCATTGATTCTTTAAGGCCATGGCTTATTGGTTGACTCACAGCATATATACTAAAATCTTAAGACTATAACAAAAGGATGGTGCTTCATTGCTCAAATGAGACTGGTTGCTAGGAACTTTTTAGAGCATCTTAAATATAGATCGTGATGTTCACAGCTGAAGGTACATTACAAGATACAAAGATATAAGAGACAAAGTGAAACAGAGCTGCCTAATGATCTCAGCACTAAGGAATCTTCTTCTTGTTCTTATTTTAATTCTCATGCCCTTTTCTGCTTTGCCTATGGCTAGTTTGAAAATTCCTGCATCAATAGGCAGTACCTACATACATGACTGATTGGACTGATTGGCCACTGTTGGTTTGGGTTTTTTTTTTTTGTTGTTGTTTTGGTTTTGGTTTGGGTTTTTTTTTTCAATTCTGCAGTGTTTTTTTCAATTGTGTTAATTTGGGGAAATTGCGTAAAAACTTAATAAATAGAACTATGCCCCTTTTAAACTTTGGATGAAATTGGCATATAGGTTTAAAATAGAGTTAGAAGATTATGGTAAGCAGACACTGAAGGAAAGAGGCTATATGTAGTGAAGGTTTTCAAAACCACAAAAGAATTTAGCAACATTCTTTTTTTGTGAGGAACATACCTGAAAAGTCAAAAATTTTACTAGATTGAGATATTGGCTAGGGTATTATTTTGCTTTATATTTAGACATTTCCATTCCAGTGAAAGTAAGTTGCATGGATGTTGCTGGGACAATAAAAGTCTTGCTGGTACAATTTCTTTCACTCAGAAACAATACTAACACAGGCAATCTTTTATATTTTACCATATAAATTTTCTACAGTAGGAAAGCCTACTAGTATCTCCATACTAGCAAACTTTATCTGTATGGCTGTGCTTCTAGATGTTTTCAGTATTTCTAGACCATTCCCTGCCACTGTTTTTAGTATCACGTTGGACCTCTGAGGAGCATCAAAGAACAATTGCTGTGGCATCCAAATTTCATTTTCAAGATGAAACATTTCACTGAGATAAGCCTTATATCATATGTAATGATGAGTTTTCAGTGTCAGCAGTTCTCAAATGGGTGTGGGGTTTTTCAGGGGACAAACCAATGGGGAGCTACTGGGGCTGGAGCAAGGGAGGTAGTCAGGAAAATACCTGAGCTGCATTTATTGCACCTGCCAACTCCCAGCCTTCAAAAATGTGTTCATTATCACAGTATCATATGGGGATTCCCGAAGAGATTCCCTGCTCATTAGCATCTGTCTCATAAGGTTAAGCTCATACCATATAACTATAGTTATAAGGAAAAACAATGTTTTTTAAAACATATTCCATATAAAATTAAAGATTTCATTTAGATTATGTATCAGCATGCACTCTGCACAAAAAGGCACCCTGCGGTTTTGAAAGAATTTTGCAGTGTTGTTAATTTACAATTAAACTGATGGCAAAAGTGAGGATTTGATGCTGACCTTAAAGCCCCAGATGCAGCAGATGTGTGGAACCTTCTCACTTGTGGGGGTGGACTTGAAACACCAAAGGCTGAAGGCCCCCAGACCAGAAAGCAGGCATAAATATTCCTTTTTGATGTTGTTTCATATCACAATCTTTTTAAGCCATTCTTCCTGTGACTCAGAGGACCCAGATAGGCTTTTAGTCTTGAACCCCTTAGTGGGCAATAGTGCTTTGTGTTTATTCACTCTGTCTTGCTGACATGTTTGAATGCTGCCCGGTGGGTGTCTGCCATGGTGCTGTTCATCAAGAGCCTTCTGGTCGACCAACCAGTTAAGCTTTCTTGATACGAAAGAAACTATCCAGAAAAGATATCCCTGTTCCTTCGTTTTCCACAGTAACTCTTTCCTGAGGACTAAATGAATGGCTAGCAAGTCTAATGGGAAACAGTAAAAGCTATTAGGTTGCAAGCCAATATCTGATAACGGGAGCAGCAATAGATTATTTATCATCTGTTGGTTTCAGACTATGTTCGTGGTAGTGTCTTGGCATTGATCTTAGTATGCAGTTGCAAAATGCATTAGCAAAGGCCCCATTGTTTAAACATCCATTACAGAGCAACAAAATGTTTTACCAATTAATGCAAATCTTGGTCAAAGCATGTCTTTGGAAAAAGCCTTCCTGGAGGAAGGGATCTATGCAGCAAAGGGCAGGCAGGTTTGTAGCAGCCAGAGAATGAGAGCTCGAAGTTTACCGCCACCCTCAGACAACAATTGTGTTGAGTCTCTTTGAGCTGCATTTGTCAACATATGTGACCTTTTTAGGTTTTCTGCAGAAAAGCACACCTCAATTCTGAACACAGAACCAGCTAAACTTGCTGGAAATTTTTAGCAGGAAGCTGTTACCTCTTGTATATTCCATTAACAACAGCATGAGACTTAAATGAATAGTTTTAGAAGAATGATTCTTCTAAAAGCCCTTTTGTTCACAATCATCTTCAGACTATTCTGTTTAAAGCTATTAAAAATTTTCAGTCTCTCTGGATACTGTTAATTTATTCTCAGCAAATCCAGCCCTAGCTTCCACATCCAGGGATTTACACACCAGCCTAATTTTTCTCTGTCTGTTGGGGTGGTATGGAAGAAAGTATTTGTCTCGGATAAAATTAAGCATAGGACCATAAGTTATTATTTTTAAGATTTCTAACACTATTATTGCATTTTTATTGCAATATCTTAAATAATTCTTAGTTATACCACCTGACTAAATTTGATGAGCTGCTCCCCAGTGAAAACTGAGGGGTATCTTAGTCCAGGCAGATATCATAATATATTTGGTTTTGACATCTATTAGCTGCGTTACAGCTGAATATTATTTATTATGTGTCATAATAGTAAGATTTCTGCTGTCCCCTAGTGGCTAGTTCATTTTCTGAGTGCAGTGTGTCCATTACTATTTCTGTCATCCTATAAGAAATGATAAACTGCCTTGTAATTTACACCAGAGAACACACACAAACTTTAAAAACTCAGTTAAAATATCCCTCAACGTGAAAGCTGACTGCCTGATAAAAGTCTTATGAAATAAACAGCAATTGTATCTCTACAGCTTTAACTTCCCAGGAACACGCCAGAGACTGTGGTGACCTTTCACACAAGCTTATGGTGAAAGATAAAAGCTATGAAATCTGGAAACAGCTGAAGGAAGCAGATTTAGTTTTCATTGAAGCAATTAGTGATTCTTTGACACTGTGCTGAATTTGCTTAACTTGTTGATAGGGTGAGATACACCAGACAACGTTTTGAGACAGCAGGAGCGGCACCAAATGATTCCCTCTCCTCTGTAATCTGATGTCAAACCGAGCTTGTGCAACCAGATCCCATCACCTGCTGGTTTAAAACCATTTTTGCACCAGCAGAGCTAAACAGATGGCAGCATTGCCTGATGTGCAGCATGAAGACTGCAATAACTTCATGAGATGAGATTAAAAGGAGCTTCATGAGTGAGTTTCGTGCCATGTTACTTGTCTCAATCTCTACAACTAGTCCTTCTACCACTTCCGTGTCAGCAAGGCTCTGCCTGGCTTCAGCAGACTAAAGGTGGGGATGGGGAGCGCCCGGCTGGGGACCGGGGCCCGCTCCGGTAGCTCTGCTCTGGCTGCCCCGGCGGCGGCAGCGTCGGCACCAGACAGAGCCGCGGGGAGGGGAGGCTGCGGCGCAGAGCTCGGGCTGTAGGAAGTGGCTCCGCTGGTCTCTGGAGGCGAGGGTGCGCAACGGGCAGGGCTGCGCTCGGTGCGCCCTCGTGGGGGTCCTCCTGCAGCAGGGGCTGCGCTGCGGGACACTGTCCGTAGCTGGAAGATGTCAGGGGAGCTGAGAGGGAGCTGGACTGCGTGCTCCAGCCCAAACTGTGCAGGGGCTGCAAGCGTCCACCATAGCGCATACAGGAAAGGAGGAGGGCATTAATCCAGGAAGCTGGGAACTAGTAACAAAAAAACCCAAAACAACAAAAAAAGGAGGAAGAGGTGATTGTCCTGCTGTAATCAGGAGCAGTGCAGGTCTGCTTCTGTCAGGGTCCAGAGGGTGTTCATAGGCCTCAGTGCCTGGGACCAGCCTCCCTTGGGACCTGCACTGCAGATGGCCCCTCAGACCTAGGTCAGAGCTTGTCATGCAGAACTATATGCATAACATATCATAGCTGTTCTCTTCCATTCCATTCCATTCCTTGCACTCACAATGAGCTGTATGATGATGAGGCCATTATTTACCTGAAATGCCAAGGGGTTTTCAGCACCAAAAACAGTTTCAAAGATACAAATCAGACACAAATCAGGTTACAGATGGAAAGAGTATTTTATTTATTTATAAATAAGGTTATTTTATTTATCTTATTTCATTTTAGTTTAGTTAATTTTAGTCTAGTTTAGGTTATATTATATTTTCTTTTTCTAAATCTTGCGGAGCTGATGCTCACAAGCATTAACACAATGCACATGCGTAGCCAGCAGCAGGCTGATGCATCCTTCAGTCTAGCTTGAAAAAACATCCCTTGCAGCCTGACAAAGGAAAGCTGGGGCAGGAGCGGTGCTGTGGTGATGCGAGAGCAGTGCAAGAACCCAGCCAGAATGGGCCGGGGAAGACCTGACAAGGAGGAGTGCTCAATGCTACAGAGGTGAAGCAGCAAGTCCCAGGGCCATGCTGGGGCCATCCTGGGAGTGAGTCCCGGGGCCACAGTGGGGCCACCCTGGGAGTCCAGAACGCTGCCTCCCCCCAGATGCGGGGCACGAGGGCCAGCTGCGTGGAGCACAAGCAGCTGCCTTTGGGCCACAATAGCCCAAAGGAGCCCCATGGAGGGGCTGTGCTCGGCTGCGGAGGAGGCAAAAAACCCCGGGGACACTTGCCAGTCCACCCTGGGGGCAAAAAAGCCTTCCCCCCGCCAGCTGCAGGACACGAGGGGCCACCTTCGTGGTGCATGAGCACCAGGCGATAACCCAGAGCACCAGGACCAGAGGAGCCCTGACAGGTGGTCATGCTCAGTGCTCAGAGGAAGGCAAAAAACCCCCGGGGCCAGTACCAATCTGCCCCGGGGGAAAATTCCTTCCTGACCCCAGCGCTGGTGATCGGCTACTCCCTGAGCACGTGAGCAAGACCTGCTCCTGGTCCACAGGCTGGTTATGCCTCTAAGGGGACGCTGGCACTGCCTTTTCTGCCTCCACCTGGAGCCATCTCAGGGGCTCCCAAGAATAGCAAAATGCCGCTGGGCTGATCTACCCTGGGAGCAAGAACCCTTCCTGTGCCTGGCACTGGAGCTCCAAAGCACTGGTGGAGGGCACTGGGCTTTATACTGCCCCAGAGCATTGTGATGCGGCGCTGGCGGGTGGTGGCACTATGACACGGGGGTGACAGGGCCCCTGCAGCCCTGCCCAGCGCAACCCTGCTGCTGCCCCTTTACCCAGCGTGCCTTAGAGAAGGGCCTTGGGGGCACTGGCCCTGAGGCAGTGCCTGTGCCCAGGAGGCCCAGGGGCATGTCCCTGCCCATGGCAGCCACACACTGGGCACCGCTGCTGGGTGTCCCCGTAAATGAATTTGTATGTCCAGACTGTATCAATGAAGGCTTTTATACCACAGACAGTCATTTGACTGTGGCCAACCCAGAGGTGAAAGAAAGGGGTTTTGGTTCTCTCTGCATGAACTTTGCAGAAATGTAGAAAGCATACAGGATTTCCTCACCATTCCTTAGCAATACACCAAGTGGCATTTGCTACTGTGCTGCTTATGGTGAGGTCTTCTTCTTGGAAAGAAGAATAATTTCAGAAATCTCTTGTGTTTGTTACACAGGGTGTTTAGATACTTGCTTGTGTTTATTACCATTCATGTGTCTAGTTTGGGGGTTTACCTCTTGTATTACTACTTGAATGCAACACTTCACTGACTGCTGCCTAATTCCGTGTTCTTGATAGCTCAATGAAGTGTTTTGACACCAATTTGGTTTAAACCGCGTGGACTGAGCAGCTTTTCCCTGCAACACTCAGGAAAAACAAGTAACTGACTCAGTTGTGTAGAACAGTTTTAAAAACTTCAGCTAAGTATCACGTAAGGGTATAGTATAGAGGGCAGAGATTGAGAGATTGGCAACAAATCCCCCCAGCACATTTCTGGCTGCCATCCAGAGGGACCTTGACATGCTTGAGAGGTGGCCAATGCCAGCCTCATGAAGTTCAACCAAGCCAAGTGCAAGGTCCTACACCTGGGTCGGCGCAATCTCAGGCACAGCTACAGGTTGGGCAGAGAAGAGATTCAGAGCAGCCCTGCACAGAAGGACTTGGGGGTATTGGTTGATGAGAAACTGAACATGAGCCGGCTTCAGTGTGCACTCACAGCACGGAAACCAACCCTATCCTGGGCTGCATTAAAAGAAGCGTGACCAGCAGGTCAAAGGAGGTGATCCTGCCCCTTTACTCTGCTCTCGTGAGACCTCACTTGGAGTACTGCGTACAGTTCTGGTGTCCTCAACATAAAAAGGACATGGAGCTGTTGGAGCAAGTCCAGAGGAGGGCCACGAGAATGGTAAGAGGGCTGGAGCACCTCCCATATGAAGACAGGCTGAGAAAGTTGGGGCTGTTCAGCCTGGAGAAGGCTATGTGGAGACCTCACAGCAGCCTTCCAGTATCTGAAGCAGGCCTTCTAGGATGCTGGAGAGGGACTCTTCCTTAGGGACTGTAGTGATAGGACAAGGGGTAACGGGCTCAAACTTACATAGGGGAAGTTCAGGTTAGATATAAGGAAGAAGTTCTTTACAGTGAGGGTGGTGAAGCACTGGAACAGGCTGCCCAAGGAAGTTGTGGATGCTCCATCCCTGGCGGTGTCCAAGGCCAGGCTGGATGGAGCCTTGGGCGACATGGTTTAGCGCGAGGTGTCCCTGCCCATGGCAGGGGGGTTGGAACTAGATGATCTTAAGGTCCTTTCCAATCCTAACTATTCTATGATTATAACGTGTGAAGTGGCTGCAGAACAGAAATGGTTGTTGAAATGTAGCTCATGCATTAAAACTCATTTCAAACCACTCATGTGGAATGACCAAGGCTTTCTGTAAGTCTCCATAGAGTGAATCCATGAGGAGCATAGGGTGGCCTTCCTGTCTCACTGTGTTTTGTGTCCAGTTAATTAGAAGAATAAAGAATGCTCTACTCCCTAAAGACTTTTTTGTTACCTGTATCCTTCATAACATGCTTTGATGGTCCTCAAATGGTGTAGCAGGGGTTCTGGCCTCCAGAGAACATCCATAATGCTCTGCTACACTTCCTCTAGTCAGGGAATAGTTTACACGACTTGAAATATGCTGTGTTTGAGCTTCTGCTGGTGGGAGGAATAGCCTGTTAGGGCAGCTTTTTGTACCGAGCTATGGAGCAGAGCGTGGAGCCAGCAGTACAGGTCTCTCATAAACTCTGCTCTGAGAACCTCCAAGTACAGTCAGTGTTGCCAGACCTCATCATTTCAATGCAAGCCTGGCAATATCTGGTGTTTTTCATGAAGACTCTGCCTCCTGGCACCACACTGCATTCAACTGGTGGCCAGCACAGGAGAGCGCTGGTGTCCATGCCTATGGAACAGGGGGATTTGGGACTGGGATGGCTCCACCTTGGTGAGGACTGACCTGTGCTGAGGAAGAATCACAGAATCACAGAATGCTTTGGGTTGGAAGGGACCTTAAAGATCATCTAGTTCCAACACCCCTTTAGGTACTGGAAGCTGCTCTAAGGTCTCCCCGGAGCCTTCTCTTCTCCAGGCTGAATCAGCCCAGCTCTCTCAGCCTGTCTCCATAGCAGAGGTACTCCAGCCCTTGCAGCATCTTTGTGGCCTCCTCTGGACTTGCTCCAATAGGTCCATGTCTTTCTTATGATGGGGCCTCAGAGATGGACGTAGGACTGCAGATGGGGCCTCACCAGAGCTGAGTAGAGGAGGAGAATCCGAAGAGGACTTCCAGTCCCCTCGGAAAGAACCTCCTTCTTGGCCATGAAAGGATCTGTTAGGTTCAGACCCACTGCTGGGCTCACACTGGTCCCACACACTGGCATGGTGGCTTCACATTAGGTACATTAGCCTGTGTCCAGAATCTGGAACAAGAGGAGGAGGGTGTGCTTGCTTTCCTCCTTAACTGCTTTGATAAGAGTAAGCTGCGCGTTGGGGAATAAGAGTGTGTAGGTGGGACTGCAAAAAGGCAAAGGTGTGTGAAGTATCTGGCCAGCAGCACAGTGGAGGGAGCAAACAGAGCAAAGATGGAAAAGGTTTTGCAGTTTTCACCTATCTGCTTGGGGCTGGAGCACGTGGCGCATGAGGAGGGTATGAGACATTTAGATCTTTCAGCCTGAAGAAGAGCAGGCAGAGGACACCTTTTTCCTCTCTTCAGGTACCCAGTGGGACACTATGGAGAAGACACAGACAGATTTTTCTCAGAAGTGCACAGTGACAGGACAAGAGGCAATGGACACAAGTTAGATATGTGAAAGACTTATCAGGTATAATGAAAAAATTTTCACAATGAGGGTAGTCAAGTGAAGTTACAAGTTCCCAGAAGAGGTTTTGGTCTCCAGCCTTGGAGATACTCAAAACTTAACAAGACCTTGCACAGCATGATCTGCCTGGACATGCTTTGAGCAGTGGTTGGACTAGATGGCTCTTAGTGATCCCTTCTGATCAAAATTTTTCTGTTTCTATTATATTTTGCTGTTATTTAGCTAGTCAGTATTTCCGGGTCTGGCTCTGAGGCTTTATGTGCAAACCCTGACATAAGGAGCTAATCAGCAGGATGCTATCAGGACAAAACAATGATTAACAACTAAAACTTTTTGAAAGGGCTGGGCTGGCCCTGCTTTCATTCAGAAGCACAATTATTCAGATTACAGGAGGGTTAGGAGAGTAGCGGTGATAGCGTAGTGGGGTTTCTTAAACAGAGCTTTTTTGTATAGCTTGCAAATAGGCATGTCATACACGCCTATTTTCTTGCATGTAAATCTTCAGCTAGTCTATTTCCACTATTAGTGAAAGAATCTTAGCTGGAATTTTCAAAGGAGTTTGATTATATTCAAGTTCAATTGAAGTTGCGCCTGAATCTCTGTGAAGCTTCACTTAAAACACAGCCAGTTTTGCAAAGAGGATCTAGCCTAAAGGATAGTACCTGACATAAAAGAGTTGTCTCAAGATCTCCCACATCAGTGGAAGTCCTGTTTATTTTAATGAAGTCCTATTTACTTAATAGACCAATATGTAAATTGGTGTAAATTGTCATAAAATGCACAGTCAGGAGGGGAAAGATAGGGGATGTAATTTGGGCAGGCACAGTGTTTTTCCAGTACATCCACATTGTCTGGGTGCAGAGGGTCCCAAGAAGTTTGTGCAGGTGCAGTTGGTCCCTTTAGTGTTGTGCATTGCAATACTGGAGCTGTAGTGCTTGTTATGAAAGTTACATATCATACTTAACAGATGTCTGTTGCAAATGTTTTTTATATATAATTTCTATTTTTGCAATAGGTTCTTCGATAGAGACACTAGTTAATTTTTTTTTTTATTACTCAGTACCAGAAATGAACTTCACGTACGGTGGCTATAATGCTTTCCATCTGCTAACCACATCAATAATAAACAACAAACTCATTTGTTCTTTAATTTCCCCATAACTGCACAGAAAAAAAACCCCAAAGCTTTGCTCATTTATCCACTGCTCTGTTGTTGATACAGAGCCAAATGCAGTCCTTATTTTTAAGTCAATGGAGCAGCTACATGGATGAATTTAAGCATATTGAACAAATTACACAAAACAATCTCTTATTTTGTTTGTACATCCGCACATGGTGTAAGGAGCAATAGAACACAGTAACAGATGCTTCTGTATTCTTTTTTTCAGTAAGTCTTCAACCAAGCAGTGAAACTATTTTTTTACAACACTAAAACCCAGTGCAACTAATATATTCATAATGGATTTTTATGATCCACTCTTATATCCCCAATGGCTCATTTGCAGAGCTTAATGCAATTTTCCGAAAGCTGAAAAATGTAATTCAGAGCAGCTTCCTGGTCTAAAATCACATTGATTCACTAATTCACTGTTTATAGCTTCTTGTTGCAGACAAGGCATTTTTTTTTCAGACAGACCCTTCTCAGTAAGTAAAATATAAACCAGCTAAAGACCCCAATTCTTTAGCTGAATTCAGCAGGGAAGTGTTTAACCACAACTGCAACAGCCCTCAAATACATTTTAAAACTGAAGTGTATGCTTAAATATTCTCCCAGAGTAAAGCAGCTTTTCTAAACTGCTGCCAAAACCAGTCGAGAAGGGCTTGTCTACCAAGAAACTGAAGAAGACGAACTACAGCACATGGAAATTAAAGCATGTTTAACTTTTTAGTGCATTTTTTAAATTGGGGAAACAGAAGCCAAGAGTCTCTGTTACATATACAAAACACACAGCAGCAAAAAAATCTAATGAATATATCAAATAAATGACCATAAGAACACCAGCTTATGGTGTTACCTCCTCCAAAAATGCTCAGCCATAAGGCACTGAATGTCCATGAACTATGTGTGTGTGTATTGCAAAAGTTTGTTCTAACGCTTAGACCTGGTGAAATCTCTTTGGCCAAAAATGATGATTTAACCTGTTTTAAAGGTGATCATGAATTAAATTTCTTAGACTTTCTGTAAAAAACCCCAACCTGTTAGTGTTTGATAGTTGTGGAGTTAAAAATGGTAGTTTTCTTTAGACAAAAGTAATGCTTGTGACTTTTCATCTCTGAGTGAAACTACATACAGTCCATCCTTCAGAGCCTGAATCCTGCTGACAAAAGAAAGTCCTGGGGCTCTGTTCCCCATCAACCCAGAATTTGGATCTGATCCTGCTACCTCAGTAACTTGAACAGTCCAACGACTTTTGTAGGATTGGCATATTCAAGCACGTCTTGCAACACCCTAAGATAAACATTACTTTCCTTTTTACAGTTGACCGACCAAGTCTCAGAGAGATCGGAAGATTTAGGCAGTGCTATCCAAAGTCTAGGTGCCACCTTGTCTGCTGTCTGAGTCTGCCAGCATCTGAGATTTTGACATTCAAGTTCCTCTGATGCTTGAAGGACTTCTCCCAGACACATCTAGAGATTTTTTGTTCCTGCTGCTGCACAGATCAGCTTGCACCTCAAGACTAAGCCTGTTGGGATTCACAAACCTGTTGTTTCCTCACCTAGCCTTTTTAAGGACCATTTCTCAGATGTGCACAGAGACACCTGCTGCATTGGCTTCCATGTAAAATACTCTTCCAGCTGGAGCAATGGGGGAGGCAACACCTTTATCTTCTTCGTGGCTTGAGGTTGGAGGTTTGGTCTCAGTTCCCACATGTGGCTGGCAGCTTTGCTTTAACCACGGAGCCACACGTTCTTCAACTTGAAGCACAAGTTGGGGAAAATGACCTAGCTCTCCACATGAAGCCATGCTGCTGGCAAAAACAAATAAGATGGAGAGTGATGTAGGCTGAGAGCAGGACTGCAGCCAGGTGGTTTGGGATGTTCTCTGGAAATAGGCATCCATGCTCCAAAGCCTAACTACACAGCTTTAATAACCAAGTCTCAAATTTCCAGCTGATTTCCCTAACTTTCAGTTTTAGTCTTTGTCACAACTGTTGCTTGATTTTAAGTGGAATACAAAACCAGCTTTTCTCCTGAAAAACAGCCTGCAGTAGGTGTCTAGGACACTTTTTGGAGTTGTGTTGTTTAGTATCTTCAAGCAAAAGAGAGAATAGGAGCTGAGCCTACTGCAGCCTGTAACTCATCTGAGCAGTAGCCATTTGACATTGGAAGGAAGGGCATTCCAGTCCCAGGAGCTGTGTTGGAGGCACAGCGTAGGTGGTGAAGGCTCAGTGTGGGCAAGATTTTGAGACACACTCGTTTGGATGGCATCACCTTTTCAGGCTGTTTTCAGCAGCTCCCTGTCCAGCACACTGCCTGTTGTGCTTTCCAGTCAGAAGCTGTCAATTTCCATGGACATTTGTTTGGGAACTGAACTGAGAAGAGAGGATTCCTCTGCAGAGGTGAGTGGTAACAGCTTTGATGCTGTGAGACTGAGTGTCCCACTGCCATTATGGATCAGGGCTTAAATTTCTTGTTTGGAATAAGGTACAAGGAAGAAGAAAAGCAAAGAACAAACCCCCTGAGGCTCATTTCCTAAAGTCTCCCTTTCTAGTGGAGAATCAGAACTGATTCCCTCCTTGTGGGTGGGGCAGGTCAGCTCCACCCCAAGCAGGCACCTCTGCAGGCTGATGGCACAGGGCACCTCTTGAGGGGTGTTCGGCAGAATGAACCCTTCAACATGCAGTCTTGCAATTCGGGCACCCAATCAAACTGGCAGTTGTTTTATCTATAAATCATGCAAACCTGGAACTTAACAGGGAATAGCAAGTGATCCTCCGAGCTAAATCGCCGAGAAGCTGCAAGAAGCTTGAGAATAGCACCATCTCCTGGACATCCATCATATAGCTTTGCTTTTCTAAACTGGCTGAATGCACTTTTTCAGGTAAAACTTCCGTCGTTCAGATAGCTTGGTTAACATACGCCCTATTACTACCAAATAGTAGTTTGGCTAATGTATTCCCAGGCTTTGAACACCTATGCAGGGTGAACCAAATGTGACACACGCATAGGACATATTTTGTCAGCGTAAAAGTTGAGGACACATCTTATTCCCCAAAAGGGCATGCAAGGGTGCGTCTGAAGGCTAACTGAAACCCTTTGGGACAGTAACCTGCAATCTGAGCTAAACTAACTTTTACACTTTCTCTAAAGTTTTGGTAGCAGGGAGCTGCAGGGGTGAAATCAAATTCTGTGAAAAGGTGCCAGAAGCTTCCCTTATGTCTGACAGAGCCAGTATCAGCCAACTCCACGATGGACTCACTGCTGGCCAGGGCCGAGCCCATCAGTGACAGCAGTAGCACCTCTGGGATAGCACAGTTAAGAGGGGGAAAAATGTTACTGCAAGGGAGCAATTGCAGCCGGAGAGAGGAGTGAGAATACATGAAAGCAACAGCTCTGCAGACACCCAGGTCAGTGCAGAAGGAGGTGCGGAGATGCCCCAGGCACGGGAGCAGAGATTCCCCTGCAGCCCACGGTGCAGACCACGGTGAGGCAGGCTGTGCCCCTGCAGCCCATGCAGGTCCATGGTGGAGCAGATCTCCATCTGCAGCCTGTGGAGGGCACCACACTGGAGCAGGAGGTTGCCCAAAGGAGGATGTGACCCCATGGGAAGCCTGCACACGAACAGGTTTGCTGCAGGACTTGTAACCCCACAGGGGACCCACGCTGGAGCAGCCTGTTCCTGAAAGGCTGCACCCCATGGAAGGGACCCACGCTGGAGCAGTCTGTTCCTGAAAGGCTGCACCCCATGGAAGGGACTCATGCTGGAGCAGCCTGTTCCTGAAGGACTGCACCCGTGGAAGGGACCCACGCTGGAGCAGTTCATGAACTGCAGCCTGTGGGAAGGACCCATGTTGGAACAGCTCATGTCCTGTGGGTGAGACCCCACACTGGAGCAGGCAAAGCGCGTGAGGAGGAAGGAGCAGCAGAGACAATGCATGATGGACTGACCACAACCCCCATTTCCCATCCCCTTGTACTGCTCGAGGAAAATAGAGAAATTGGGAGTGAAGCTGAGCCCAGGAAGAAAGGAGAGATGGGCAGAGGGTGTTGTAAGTTTTGTTCTTATTTCTCATTGTCCTACTCTGATTTGATTGGTAATAAATTAGTTTCCCCAAGACAACTCTGTTTTGCCTGTGACACTAATTGGTGAGTGATCTCTCTTCTTACCTCGACCCATGAGCCTTGCTTTTCTGCCCAGCTGAGGACGGGGAAGGATAAAGTGGCTTTGGTGGGCACTTGGTGGCTAGCCAAGGTCAAACCACCACATTAATGTCATCCCACAGAGATGTGCTATGGTTGTTCCAATGTAGCAGAATACTTATTCCCCTGCTTCTGTATATGTGCTGCTCATGTTGCAGCCTAGCACAGTCCTGTATCAGTGCATTGCATGGCCAAACACCCAAAATCCAGGCACATTTCTTGTCTTAGTAGTTTTCTATTACAGCTACAACAGGTTCAATCTAAGCTAAAACTTTAGAGTATTAATCACATAATTTGGCAAAGTAACCTAACAAGAAACAAGAGATGATAACTTTATGTAGTTTGGAGTCTTAGCTGAAGATAAGCTTGAAACTATACATTTCCTGTTAGGAACAGATTTAGGATGTCAATAAAGTATTTCTGGCTATAAATGCAGCCACAATGTGTTTCCTCCATCTACTCAAACTGCTGCATGAACATGCCCATCTGGTATCAGAATAAGAGTTTTTTCTTAAGGAACATCAGTATTATCTCACTTGAACAGATGTGAAAGTAGTTAACATCTAGATAGTCATGTATTTTGGATAAAGCCTCTGGCAAACTTTGGCACACCAGTGCTTTATCACATATAAATAATCACATAAACACATACAAACCTCTTGAACATTAGCTGATAGCCAATCAATTATTAAATGTGTGGAGATAATATGAATAATGCAATTGGAAATGTTATATTTGCAATACGTAGAATTTTACTATTGAAATCTACAATTGCCTATATTGCTCCTGTTCATTCTGCCTTTTGTATTTCTATCACCTCAGTTGAGGACTAGCTAAATGCACACTTTCCTCACTGCTAAAGAGTAATTCTCCTAATAGTAAACTGCTCTGCTACAGCCTTTTCTTTTGCAGTTAATCTTTTAATTTAACATCTTTGCCCACACTCTGGATTAAAGACCATTCCATATATTACCCACTAGACTTTTTAATGCTTGAGGTATGACTGAAACTTTCTTTCCAGATGAAACCTAGCCTGCAGATCAAGCAGCTGGCTGTAGCGATAGGACAAGATGCTCTGCTTTGTTAGCTTTAATGCATTCACTTGGATGTGTTTCAAGTATTAAGACACTCAGACCTACATGTAGGCTTTGCATGGCCTTAAACAGTACCTTGAAAAAACAGAAAATCCTTCAGTATCTTAAGACCTATCATTAAAAACTGTCAGCTCTTTGCTTACCCTAAAACAGTGGAGAGAAAACTGTGTAATTCCCAATGTAACCTTTTTTCCAGGAGTAATTATTGGTAAGTAGGTAATAGTTCATTTGAGATCTCAGCATACAGCTATAACTTTCATGGCCATACTTCAATACTGCAACTTCTTTCTGTTTCTCACTTGCCTGATTCTGTGAATCTCAGCATGACCCTTCCTAGAAGACTTTTACCTACATTCTGTTCTCTTGCATCTCCAATTAAACATTGCATTCAAGAACAGAGGAAGCAGTTTTGTTTAATACCACAATCAGTGTCATCCCTTCCCCCCCTCTCCCCCCCCGCCCCGATCAAGCTCAAACTATTTGTTAAATCTGATTAAAACTAAACCCGAGGTCAATCTGAGTTCAACTAGTGCTTTCACTGCTGTCAGTCATATGTGCTACGCTTGCTTCTGCTAATAAGCCATGGCTTACAGAATAAAGAATAGATTGCTTAACACAACACTGTTCATGTTCCACTCCTGATGGAAAATAATTTGCCTCACTTTACAATATACAGATGCACAGTGGGTTGAACATGGAGTTCAGATAGTTGTTGGTACAGGATAAGAAAATGGAGGTCAGTTTTACTGTAGGTGAAACAAAAGTATTTTCAAGGAAAAGTATCATGTTGCTATGCCCAAAGTCTTTCTAGAAATTACTGCCCTTTCTTGAGGAGTCTGTATGCATAGTTACTAGTTAAATAAACTTATTTATTAAAAAGAGAAGAGAAATTGCAGTATTTGCCTGGCTGCAAAGAGGTTGTTTAATAGCAGAAAGCGACCTGTGTAGCCTCTGTGCCCTAGCACCCAGATAACAAAATGGTCCTTCTTACTGTACCATGCAGGCTCTGCATGCCTTTCCATGCAGCACTTGTCATCATCCTACCCAAGCATGCTGACAGCAGTGTGTCCAGGTCAGGCTTAGAGAAACCTGAAACGTGGACACTAGTCACATATAACACAATGTATATTAAGATATTCACGGAGCTAACAAGTGCTATCATGTGTTGCTTGTTATTGGTAACCCCTCTTCCATCATTTTTCATTAGCAACAACTGAGACTGTCTCCTCTCAATTAGGGACCCAATTAGGGACTTTTCATTGTGAATGATGGTGCATGGAAAGAAGCACATTAGAGATTCCTAGAGGATGAACAAGCAGAGGGGTGTGATGAGTGATGCTTGCTGTTAAGGTTTCTGAATGCTCTTGGCTTCATGAATTCTACTGCAAGGTATGTGCGGTTGGCTTGCACTGAGATGGAGGGGGGGAGAGGCAGTGAGAAAAGCAGAATGAAGGCTGAAGCTACCTCCTTCTTGTATGCACTAAACAATATCTAAGTGACCTGAGCACTGACACAGGCAAGACCTCTCCTTCAAACTCCCTTCTATCCCCAGGTAATAGAGTGGACTGAAAGGTGACTTCTCTTCAGATCAGTGCAAAAAGAGATCACCTCTGTGACAAATGGCAAACAACCTGGCTTGTTGTCTGTTGAGTATTGAAAGGCACCTCAGAGGAAGTGCTATAGAATACATGCCTAAGTACACTGGTAAAGCTGGTGGTACAAATGGAGAACAGCACTTTCTGCTTCGTGGCTGACCTGCAGGCTGTGAAGTCACAAGGTTGCCAAGTGAGAAACATGAGCTGAACCCAGGCACCAGCTGGGATGGGAAGGAACAATTAGCAGGAAAAATGTGAAAACATAATTTACTACTTTCTGCGGCACTTTCAATTTCTCTCTCTCCGTACATCACTATTTATGTACAGTGTAAAGTGACCTGTACCATCCCAGAGGATGATCACAATTCACTGTGCACTTATTTTGGTTTTGGTGCAGAAGGCCACAGTGGTCCACTGTTGCCTTTTCAAGACTTTAATTAGCAATTTCAGTTGGCCAGCTGGTCAGATTTACATTGCAGGATCCTCTGCAATGCCAGCCAAACTGCTTTAGGGGCAGCAGGAGGAACATGATGGTCAGTGCAGGAATCAGCTGGGAGAGACATGAGAGTGAGCTCTGGCTGGAGGCATAGCGTGAGCTCCAGTGTAAAGGTGAAGAGACTTGGATAGATTTGATGTTTAGAAGAGAGGGACCAGTGAGCTGTGTCTCGGGAAATTCCCCTGCTTTCATGCATGATTATTACACTACAGGCATTATTGTATCCTTAAGCTCTAGAAATTTCTTGGGAACTCAGGTGAAGTGAGGAAGGATCAGGGAAGTACTGAAATCAACCAAAACAACATGTAGGTGTTATGTCACATTTACTCATAAGTATTTGCAAGCCTTGATTTAGATCTCAGTTTGTACTGTTAAAGACAACTTTACTATTATGTTTGATGCACAAAAATCAATTCAGATAATATTGACCTACTTTAAAAGATCATGCTTGGACATGGAGTTAAGCAAGAGTAAGATTTTGTATTAACACTTACATTTCATTTTTTGAATTTAAAGATTAATTTTGGTCAACATTTAACTTTCCAAGTTAAATTTAAGCATATACCAGAGGTTATAAATTATCAGGTTGTAGACATCTGCTGTGTAACACACTTTGTTTTAGTTAAGAAAACAATTATTATCTTCTTGAATCGGTCTCTTTAGACAGCACACTGTGACTTTCACAATAGCTCTAGATGCAGAATTAGATGGTAAACTAAAATTTTTAACTACTGTGTTTAACACCTGCATTCATTTTAAAATCTGTACAGTACCTCAGAAACTAAAATGTTCTTGGAAAAAATCTAAAATCTACAAAGTGGAAGTAAAGTTCAACTTTTTTTGGCCAGTCTTTACAAAAGCTTTTTAGATGTCCCCAGATTTTCCCTAGAGGGGGAAAATACCCCCAAACAAACCAGTTTGGATGGATGAATTCTGCCTATCTAAATTCTGCAGTACAATTCCAGCTGGATAGGACATAAGGCACTTCTTGTCCTCAACTGCTGCTTGTGTTCACAGTGGCCTAATCCTCCAGCAATAGTAAGAGGATATTGGACATCCCACTGTGTATTGGTCCCCATTCAACAGAAATACAGTATCAGAGCACTCTGGTCCTCATGTATTATAGTAGAGAAGAAGTCTTGTCAAAGGAGAAAGCTTCACTGGGGCTAATGAGCAGAGTCTTAATTGCAGTGGAACTAGGACAATGACATTTCATTTGCAGCATAACTGAGGTAAAACGAGGATATTCTCCTCAAGTCATCCTGAGCCTTTTGAAATGATGAGATATGTGGATGCCAATAGTTCATAAGTGTACTGTGGAGTTGTTTGTGAAGTTCAATCTAGGCAATTCTTTGTTATTTCAAATATAGCCTAACAAGCATGTACAAATGCAGAATTTCCTGTAATTTGTTTACCCTTTCTAGAATTGCCAGAGCCTCTCAGAGATATAAGAGATGAGGAACTATTTTTCCCCATTAAAAATTCTATACTTGGATTTTTGTTCTTCTGAATTTGAATGAGAAGCCAAGCTCTCTCCCAGTCAAGGCACTTTGAGACTGAAGTAAAATTATTTTATTATTAGAAACCTCTTTGGTTGCCATGAGATGAAAACAATGTTCATATGATGTCAAAACCTTGTGATGGAGAGGACACATCTGGTAGCCCAAGAGAGCTGAAGACATTGCAGCTCCACACTCCCAAGTGCAACCAGAAGCAAGGCTGTAGTAGCCCCAAAAGGCACACACAGAGACACATGTACACAATACCCACTTACATGTACTTCTCCCCACACTAACAAGTGCAACAGAACAGAAAATGCTCCATTCACACAAACACAAGCTGTGCCAATGGCCTTGTACCAATGGCCCTTCACTGTCTCATCAGGATGAAGGTCAGTTGGTGGGAAGCATATCTATATGTAAAAACAAAATTGGACTGCTCCAGTAACTGACTGAGATCCTCACTAACTGGTCCCAGATCCTCAGTTTCCACAGTTGCTAGCACCTGTGCACACAAAAGCCCAGCACCTGCAGCCCCACTCACAGGCATAAGCACACTGTGGGTACCCCTGTAAGTGTCATCTGGATCTTCTTGTCTCCAGTTGCTTCACACAGACACACACATAAAGATGTAAGCAGGTCTCTCAGTCAGCCCCAGCCCCCATGGTCTGATTCCTCCACTAGCCAACTCCTTCTGTGGGCCCACTCACAGCGGCACGTACCCCCAGCTCCCATGCCACCCCTGCTTGCCACTTAGTCCAGCATGATCTTTGCTAGTGCTCACATACTTGCTCACACACCTGCACTTCTGCCAGTCACTGTGACCCATGGTCCCTGCTCCAGTTGCGGGCACTGACACCCATGCCCACGTGCGCATGCAGAGTCGAGTCCCTCACCCAGGAAATTGCTTAGAAACTGATTTTAGTGAGAAGACAGGACAGCCTGTGGTGATCAGGTGTATAGAACCGCCAGATAAGGGTACCGAGCAGCAACATGTTTACATGTTGCCACCCCTTTTATCCGCCTAACCCTGTATTTCCTACACTTGTTCCTCCCCAAACCTCCTTGATCCCTTGCTTTCCCAAGCCTTGGTTCTCCCCTAAACATCCTTCAGTAAGCCTCAAACAATCCCCAGATGCTTTTCTCAGTATCTCTGTTGTGGGTTACCCCCAGCAGGCAGCTGAGCCCCACATAGCTGCTCGCTCCCCTTCCCCTGGGATGGCTAAAAGTGAGAAAACTCATGGGTTAAGATGAAGACAATCTACTAGGTAAAGCAAAAGCTGCATGCACAAGCAAAACAAACCAAGGAATTCATTCACTCCTTCCCACCAGCAGGCTGGAGTTCAGCCACCTCCAGGAAAGCAGGGCTCCATCATGCAAAATTATAGCTTGGGAAGACAAACGTCCTCGCTCCAAACGTCCTCCCTCCCTTCTTCTTCCCCTACCAAATAACAAATATCCTTAAAGATTATCTTGTTTTAGGAAAAAAACTTTTAATTCCTTTGTAGACAAGTTGGGGTCTAGGGCTCTTGACCACATATGCTCCAAAGCAGAACAGTTTCTTGCAGATCACTGCTCTCAGAAAGCTGAAAAATCCTCACTACCTGGTAGGTAGTGAGATCTGCCTTTACCCAGGTGAGGAGGTTCTATTCAAAGTTTCCTTAAAAGTTTGTCCTTAAAAAATGAAGACCTGAATTAAAGTTACAGGTATTATATCATTTTAAGGTAAGGCATGTTCAGAGTCACATACCCAGCAGTTTCATTTTATTCTATATTTAAATTTGCTTATCCTCTTGAATGTTTGATTTTGCAGGATAAAAATCTCAGACTGGTATTTGGAAATGTCAAAAGATGTATGTAATTTGAAGAGACTGGAACATGAAGGTCAATTTGAGACCGGAATTCAAGTTGTCACCTTCAACACTGGTTCACTGAGCCCGCAGCCCCTACCTACCTATGGAGATATCATTGCTTCTCAGGAAACTCCACAGGGCATCCCAGGCTGAAGTATCCCTGCATTATTGTGCTTCAGACCCTTCGAGACCCCCTAAGCTGATTTAGCAAAGGTCTTGCAATTAACATGGCTTGCACATCACAAGTAATATGGTGCCAGAAGCAGTTCTCTACAGTGTTGGAGAAAGGTCTTAAAAATTGCTGAGGGATTCTTGCAAGGTGAAGATGTAGCAACAGAATGATCAGTGGACCTCAGAAAAAGCACATATCAGCAAACTTAGGAAATGGCAGAAAGGAGCTCTTTGGGAACAATAGTAAGAGGAACAGGCACTGCGTTTGGAAAGGAGAACTCAAATTCACATAAGGTAATTCAGGTTGGACCTCAGGAGGTCTCTAGTCCCACTTCCTGCTTGAAGCAAGGTCAGACCAGGTTGCTCTGGGCCTCACACAGTCTCACTGTGAAGATCTCCATGCATGGACACTGCACAGCCTCTCTGGTCAACCTGTTCCAAAGCTTGACTGTCTTATAATTAAAATAATCTTTCCTTATATCCTGTCAGAATGTATCTTGTTTCAATTTTCCAGGATGCATTAACAGAAGTAATGATGACTGTGGTAATTACTCTGGTCTACTTGTGCTGGTGGTGTCTCAGTTTTACAGTTTGTAGGTTTTATATTATTTTCTATAATATTTAATATTATTTCTATTTTTGGTGTACTGAACTTAAAAATATCCTGACAACTTGCAGTGTTGAGAGAGGAAACATAATCCGTGAGGCAAGCATGAAGGGATGCGGTAGCTAATGAAGAAAAGAAAAAAAAAACAATGTATAGCACTGCACATAAAAATGTCCTCTATCATCAACTGTGCTCATGGACACATTGACAAAAGACAAAAAATAATGGACTCACATTGGTACAATATTTGGTTAGACATCAAAGAAAGGTGGTTGGTTTTTTTAACTACAAGGCCGATTTTGTGGGTTCTTCTTCATTAGAAGTTAAAAGAATAAGTTTAGACAAGTATCTGCCACAGTTGTGCCTAGGTTCAGTCCTCCCTCAGTACACAAGGATGTACTGAGGCTTCTTCTAGTACAGTGTTTCTGAGACAGGGCTTGCTGGTATCAGGTGGAGAAGAAAAAAAAAAAGGACTAAAAATACAAGGTTATCAGACAGCCTCTGTCCCTCTTACACACCCACAAAGGTCTTAAATACTAATCTTTGTGACCTTACCTGTCTATTATTAGAGCTATATTGGGTTTCTTCATGCCCACTGGTGATTTTATGGCCTTTATTAGAACCTTCCCTTCTGCAAAACAATCTTCCTTAGCTTTTATCATCCAAATGCTTCCTCTTCAGAGTGCTGAGGGCAATTACCCAAGTTTCCAGACAAAACTTTAGAAGTTCTTCCTTCCACCTCCCCAACGAGTCCTCCCTCTTCTTTCCTCAAACAGAATGATACTCAATAGTGACTGAAAGAAATTAAGACTTGAAATTTGTATTTCTTCTCTTCAGAAACACACTGCGGCAGCTGCTCTCCTCGCACGGACGCTTCCTCTGGAGTGGGAGAGCATAGGCACGGTCACACGGCAGTGAGTGCCAGTGTCCTGTCCATCAGGATTTACAGGCACACCCTCCCCAGCCCCGGGGGAACCAGCATCTAGAAGCAAGTGGTACACAGGGAGAGCTGCAAGTGAATTTTAAAAGCATTTTTTGCTGTGAACTTGGGTAGTGAAAAAAGCAGAAAATCATTTCTTTCTGAAAATGTGACTATCCAGTAGGTGACGTCACTGCTTTTTAAGTGAAAAAACACCTAAACAAATACCTGCTAAGAACTAAGCAAAACAATTACCAAATTCCTGTTTCGTAGTAATAAATACACATAGATATCTGAGCATGAAAGAAAGCATTTGCTGGTTTCTACTCTTTGACATTAAAAATGTTTTCAAGTAGAGCAATTGTTTTCAGTCGTTCCAACATTGCAGACCTCTGCTTTGCAATGTTCACTTCTACACAGTAAAATTAAGGCTAAGGACAACAAACTTGCCTTTTTTTTTTTTTTTTTTTTTTTTAAGTTATCCATCAGAAATCCTTTAAAAGTTGTTACAAACCCACAGGCATACATATCCATGTTAAAAATCACTGCATTAGACAAGCGAAAAGATTAGGCTGTCAGATATTTTTACCTGCAAAAGCATTGTAGAAGCAACATTCCTGTCACATGCACAGCAACCTATGGTTCTCCTGGATATGTTGAAGCTATGGGGTAAAATCCTGGTTTAGGATTACCGTTTATCTGTGGTAATGTGTGTGGTATTTTAGGATGAAAGCTGTCCTTCTGTTTTCTCCTCTGCCACAAAATGTTAATCCTGTCACAGATGGGGAATGGTTTTAGATACCTATGACTGGAAAATTATTCCTGTTCAGAGAATTGACAGTCTCATGATAAGAAAGCAAGCATGAGGGTTTATGGGCTGACAGAAGAAGCACGAGGTAACAGGGACACAATAGTGACCAGCCTGACAGGGAGTTCAAACCTGTCAGTGGTCTGCATCTACCTATCTGCTATCAAGTGTTTGCAGCTTTCATAGACAAAGTACATATTAAGAAAGGATTTGAAGGGAGCCATGGAGAGCTGCTTTGGTATTTATTGAAAAAATCTCTACAGTAGAAAGGAAGTGTGTGAATTTCGGACACAAGTTAGGGTAAAAGCACAGTAGAAATTTGTTTTGTTTAAAAAAAATGAAAAGGGTAAGTCACTTGTAATTACCTTATACTCACCATTGAGTAAAGCTATTCTCCTGAGTAGTTACTGTAAATTACTTAAATCCACACCAAGAATTGCTTCACACTAACTTGTTCTTGTCACTACACATTAAAATAAATTGAGCTTGCCTATCTTAACTGTTTCTTCTCTTCACCATTTAAGTAATATCTTGTAAATGTGATTTACATTTTCAGTACAATTTAACTGTGAATTGTTCTGTTTGCGTCTTTTCCCTCTTTCTGCCCATGTGTACCCTGCACAGGGCCTCTCTAACTCCCAAAGACTGTGACTAGTGAATGCCTGGTTGACTGTTTGCTGCACAGAGCAGATGGGACTGCTGCGGTATCTCATTTCACACTCGGAAAGCTGTGAGGGACCACAAGCCTTGGGACCAGAAGGAGCAGTAAGTCATGAGGCCAGCAAGAGGACAGAGGCCACAAGGCCAGGTTTCAAATTAACTGCATAATAAGAGCATTGTACAGGGAGATGGGGGGCGACAGGAGATATGCATCCTGCTGAGTCCAGGTTACTGATTGCAGGCAGTCCTAATAGTAGAGGGTGAAACAATAAAGAATCTACATGTTTGAGCAAGCAAATTTGGGCAGTCTTAGAATGGTAAGAATAGTAACTCTTAGAATCGTAATGGTTTTCAGCCTTTGTGAAGTGTCTTCTCTTGGGTTGCTCTGTGATGGAAAAGCCCTCCTAGAGAACTTTCTACACCTACAGTTCCACATGGCATCTTCTTTGAACACACTTACAGGTCTCTGCATTATTAATGCCCTTTTGCTATGAATAGCAGTGCTGTTGTGGTTAAAGGCCAGCATGTTAATGCACATTAATATGTCTGCCTGTGTGGTAATCACATCTGACTGGAGTATCAACACAGCACAAGAGGAGGTCTGTGTTGGTGGTTTACAACGCAGTTCTGTTTGCATGAGGTCAGCAGATGTCCATATATATATTATACTATTATGACTCTTCAAAACAATGTAAGGAGAAATTATCCATATTTTATTCTCACCTTCCCATTGTTTTGGATTTGGATTGACAAAATAGAGACAAATTATTTATAGCTCAGTGGGCCTATCACACCTCAGGCCATCAAGGAAGAGATGCAACGTATAGATGGGTTCATGATGAAGGAGTGGATACAATCACACAGGTTATCCATGAATGTGAAACATGAACTGCAATCAAGCAGTTAAAGCCTCTGTGGTACAGAGGACAACGGCTGAAGCACAAATATGGGGAGGCCTGGCGATTGACTATATCACACTCCCACTGACCCACCAAGGCAAGCGCTACGTGCTTACCATGGTGGAAGCAACCACAGGATGGATGGAAACATACGCTGTGCTCCACGCCACTGCCTGGAACACTATCCTGGGCCTTGAGACACAAGTCTTATGGTGACATGGCACCCCAGAAAGAATTGAGTCAGACAATGGAGTTCATTTTTGGAATAACCTCATAAACACTTGGGCCAAAGAGCGTGGCACTGAGTGGGTATATCACATCCTCTACCATGCACCCGCCTCTGGGAAAATTCAATGAGACAATGTTGCTCAGTAGTGCTTACTCTGATCAAAGACTTTTCAGTCTCTTGCTCTGCTGGTGAGGAGGGGCACAAGAAGCCGGGAGGGAGCAGAGGCAGGACACCTGACCTGAACTAGTCAAAGGCATATTCCATATCACAGAACATCATGCCAAGTATATAAACTGGGGGGAGTGGGCAAAAAGCCACTGCACTGATTGCTGCTCAGGGATGGGCTGGTCATTGGTCAGCAGGTGGTGAGCAACTGTATTGTGCATCACTTGTGTTTCTTGGGATTTATTCCTCTCCGTCATCATCATTGTTGTTGTTATTATTCTTATTATTACTATTAAAATATTCTTATCTCAACCTGTGGGGTTTACCCTTTTCTGATTCTCCTCACAATTCCAGCAGGAGGAAGGCTGGGAGTGAGTGAGCATCTGCATGGTACTTAATTGCTGGCTGGGGTTAAACCATGACAAAGAGAAAGGTTTCTATTTGGCTTATTTACAGCACCTTTGGTTTATTTATAAATGCCCACTCTGTACTTGGAGAGCAAGAAGATTGACAAGAAATAGAAGATGCAGATGAAAGAAATTTATGAAATAATCCTGAGATGATAAAAAAATATTCACCTCCTAGTAAAACTTACTATAATTACACAAAAATGGTTTCATACTCGAAGACAGAACATGGAGTCTGAATATGGAGTCTTTGAGAGAGTAGGGGCTAGGCAAGATAAGTTCAGAGTGGGAAAGCAAAACTCGTACAGTAATTGAAGGAAAAGGGAGATTTCAGGCTATGAAACTGGAAATTGAAAAGGAGGTGTTAACTTAGAAACTGTTATTTCTGTTATATGCTGTTAGATAATGAAACTTTTGATGACAGAAAAATTCTTCCGCATGTGGAATAAACTGACTAGAAAGGTTGATGTGTCTAGCTTTACAGCAGCAATATAAGAAGACAGAAACAAACTTTGTTATGCAATTGTGGATGTACAGGGTTTGGTTGGCAAGATTTTGGTAGTAGGGAGACTGCAGAGATGGCTTTTGTGACAAGATGCCAGAAGCTTCTCCCATGTCAAATAGAGCCAGTTCTAGTTGGCTCTAAGGCAGACCAAAGATGGCCAAAGCTGAGCTAAACAGTGATGGTGATAATGGCTCTGTGATAACATATTTAAGAAAGGATAAAGTATTGCTCAACGGCAGCTGAGACAGAGGAAAGAGAATATGTGAAAGCAACAGCCCTGCAGATGCCAAGGTCAGTGAAGAGGACGCGAGGAGGTGCTCCAGGTGCTGGAGCAGAGATTCCCCTGCAGCCTGTGGTTAAGACCTGAAGGTTGTCACCCTGCAGCCCATGGAGGTCCACAGTGAAGCACATAATCCACCCACAGCCTGTGGAGGACCCTGTGCTGAAATAGTTCATGAAGAACTGCAGCCTGTGGAAAGGACTCACGCTGAAGAAGGTCATGGACGTCTGTCTCCTGTGGGTGGGACTCCACACCGGAGCAGGGGAAGAGTGCGAAGAGGAAGGAGCAGCAGAAACAATGCATGATGAACTGACTGCAACCCCCATTCACTGTCCCCCTGAGCCCCTTCTGTAAACAACAGACCTTTGTCAAAGCTTGGTCATAAATGGATTTCTAAGGTAATCGCTGAATTTAAAAAGTTCTGTTCAGGCCGTCTCCCCAAATGCCTTGTAATCTGATGGTTTCAGCAAAGTTACATTATTTTGGACATGCATGTCATCAGTATTAAGGCCCTGAATCCCTGCTCCTTTGGCCCTTGAGTGACAAACCTGCCTTTGGCAGATAGCACTGAGAAGTCCATGTAACAACTGCTGTCCCTCATAGTGGGCAGTGACACCATTTTGTGCCCAACCTCCTCATTCCCACCGATGTCACGACAGCTGTATTCCTAGTACTTGCCTGGCTCAGAGCAAAGGATAATATAGAGGCACAATAAGAGTGGGCAATAAGAGGACAGCAGTGGACAGTAAGAGGGTGACTGGTGACAGGTGACAGCCAACATGGCTTCATAGAGGGCAAATCGTACTTGACAAATCTGGTTGCCTTCTATGATGAAGTTAAGGCACTGGTGGATAACAGAAGAATGACTGAGGTCATCTACCTGGATGTGCAAGGCATTTGACACTGTCCTGCACAGCATCCTTGTGTCTAAATTGTAGAGACATGGATTTGATGGATGGACCACCCAGTGGATAAGGAATTGGCTGGGTGGCCACACTCAAAGAGTTGTGGTCAACAGCTCAATGTGCAAGTGGAGATCAGTGATGAATGGTGTTCCTTAGGGGTCGGTGTTGGGAGTGGTGCTGTTCAACATCTTTGTTGGCAACATGAACAGTGGGATCGAGTGCATGCTCAGCAAGTTTGCCAATGACACCAAGCTGTGTGGTGGAGTCAACACACTGGAGGGAAGGGATGTCATCCAGAGGGACCTTGACATGGTTGAGAGGTGGCCAGTGCAAACCTTGTGAAGTTAAACAAAGCCAAGTGCAAGGTCCTGCACCTGGGCTGAGGCAATCCTAGGCATAAATAAAAGCTGGGCACAGACTGGATTGAAAGCAGCCCTGAAGAGGACTCGGGGGTGTTGGTTGACACAAAGCTCAACATGACCCAGCAATGTGTGCTTGCAGCCCAGAAAGCCAACATATGCTGGGCTGCAGCAAAAGAAGCGTGACCAGCAGGCTGAGGGGGGTGATCCTGCCCCTCTACTCTGCTCTCGTGAGACCCCACCTACAGCACTGCGTCCAGCTCTGGGGCGCCAGCACAAGAGGGAGGGAGTCCAGAGGAGGGCTATGAAGATGCTCCAAGGGCTGGAGCACATCTCCTGTGAAGACAGGTTGAGAGAGCTGGGCTTGTTCAGTCTCGGAAGAGAAGGCTCAGGGTAGACCTAGAGCAGCTTCCAGTGCCTAAAGGGAGCCTCCAAGAAATCTGGTGAGGAACATTTTACAAGGGCATGGAGGGATAGGACAAGGGGGCATGGCTTTAAACTGAAAGCAGGTAGATTTGAATTGTATTTAAAGAAGTTCTTGACTATGAGGGTGATGAGACGCTGGCACAGGTTGCCCAGAGAAGCTGTGACTGCCCCATCCCTGGCAGTGTTCAAGGCCAGGCTGGACGGGGCTTTGAGAAACTTGGTCTTGCGGAAGGTGCCCCTGCCTGTGGCAGGGGCGTTGGAACTAGATCATCTTTAAGGTCTTTTCCAACCCAAACCATCCGATGATTCTATGATATGCTGAAACAGGTACCAGGGCTGCCGCCGCGGTGAGCGATGGCCGCGCGGGCACCACTCTAACTGCCGCGGAGGGGAGCGATGATGCAGGTACCCCACGTCAGCCGCCCGCAGTGAGCGATAGCGCAGGTACCGCACTCCCCACGATGTCGGGGAGCGATGGCGCGGCGGTCCCGGCAGCCGCCATGGCGAGCGTTTCGGGGCGAGCGGCGGCGGATCGGGGCGTAGCAGCTGGAGTACGTCAGCGGCGAGGGGCGGGGCGGCCGCCGCGGGATATGATATCAGGCGCCGGGCAGCTGAACCGGGCTAAAATAGAGATGGGCTGCGGAACGGCGTGAACGCTGCTAGGGAGCCCGGCCGCCGCCTCGTCCTCCTCTTCCTCTTCTTCCTCCTCCTCCTTCTCCTCCTCTTCCTCCTCCTCCTCCATTCATTCTCGGCCGCCTCCCCCGTATGTCTGCCCGGCCGGCTGAGGTGAGGCGGGGCACGGTGTGAGGGGTAACCCGCCGAGGCAGGCGGGCGGGGGGACTCGGCGCCCGGGTGCAGCGGCCGGGGGCAGGGCGGCACGCCCGGGCGGGCGCGGGGCGCGCTGCCCAGCAGGAGGCAGGTGGGCGGGCCGGGGCGCCTGCGGCGGGCGCGGGGCCGCGGGCGGGCGGAGGCGGGCAGGGGCGGCTCTGTCAAGCGGTGGCGCCGGGCGGGCTCCCGCGGCGGGGGGCTGCCCGGCCCGGCCTCCCCTCGGGCGGCCCCAGTACCCTTCGCCTGACCCGGCCTGGCCTCCGCGGGGTCCGCCTGGGGTTTGCGTGGTGCCAAGTCCCATGTGAGTTTTGGTCTAGGCCACTGTGTTGCCTAGGGCCAGCCATCTTTTGTGAGAGCATCTACTGTAGCTTTGCAATCTACGGACTAAAGCCACGCACGTATGTAAGATCTACTATACATACATATGCCTTTATGCATATCTGTGAAAGTGATCATTGCAGTGCTGCCCTCCAAGATGGCTCTGTGCATGCAAGTATGTGCAAATAAATGAGGACATGCATAGTCACACACACATACTCTTCTGTTTTCCTATATGTGATGTGTGAGGTATTCTGAATTTTATTTTGAGGTGGGGTTGTTTCTTCTCTCTTAAGGGGAAACATCATGCCTAAGATATCTGTTGACGTAGCATTACTATCCTGCTTATGGAGTGTTAAATCCAGCCTGAGAAAGTGGGTTACTCTGGGAGCTAGAGCAAAAGGTTTTACTAGCATTAATGGAAAACAAAATATACTATGTTGTTTATTTTATATACATATTAATGTACTATTTAGAGGAAACCATTAAAGAGTGATCTTTAAGCTTGTCTGGGCTGTGGAGTTTTCAGTATTAATAGTGAGAAATTTGGAAAACTAGCCTGTGGTGTGGAGGCAATCTCCAACTGATACTAGTTTTCATGTGTATGTGTGTGAAGGAAGAGAGGAGGGAACTCTTTCTTCTGCTTAAGTGCAGCTGCTTTTTTTTCTGTGTGTAGGGCTGCACCACTGGTCATAGTCTGGTATATAACCCACCAGATTTTAACGGGAATAAGTACTGTGGCAGCATGATCAGTATAATAAAATCAGTGCTGCCTCAGTGGAGGACCTATAAAAGATCACTGCAGGTGAGTGATCATGGTCTCACTTCTCCTTCAAACTCCTCCTGTAGGAACTGCATCTTCTGTTTCCTTAACCACACTGGCACCTTTCTTGTTAAATTGACCTCTGATGGACTTAGATACTGAAGAACTTCTCACTCCTTGTCTTAATGGTGGCTACTAAGAAAACCCCTTCCCCTTCTGTTTCATAGAGGGGAAGCATTAGGGCAGAGAGTGGTTTATACTTTAAATGTTGAAATTTAGGTGGCGTTAACCTCAATCATCTTCTCAATTTCAGTACTATTTTATGAATGAAAAGCTGCTGAGAACTCTGTTACAGCAGACGGGTGTTGCTTCCCCTTTCCCCTTACCTTGCATCTTGCTTCACATCTTTCTGTGACAAAACATGCCTTTCCTTAGTCTTGTGGAAGATGAGTAATTAAAATGAGATTCTACTGTACTTTTTGAGTATAATCTCTCCAGTAATGTGAGATCAAGACACACAGTACCAAGTCTTTCTGGAGTGCTTCATAATGAGTTCCTTTACAAAGAGGAATTACTCTGAGCAATTACTTGGAAAATACTTATAGTTTCTTCTGTATGCATATTAAGGTAGATGAAGTCTCTTCACTTTAATAATTAAAAACATGTTTGGATTTTTTTTTGTGTGGCCTTTTTTGTTTTTAATTACTATTAGGATTGTAAAGATAACACAACTCAGAATGAATTTTAAATCCTCCTTACTTACCTAAACATCCTATCTGTGCAGGTTGTTTTAAATAGCTACCTGTGTGTAATAGGTAACTACGTACCTATTGCAGTGCAGAATCTTTGCCAGTGAAAGACGGAAGTTCACTTCAGCATTAAGCCTGACACTTATTGATGCTTTTGTTTTCATATTTAAATCTGAAAAGTGGAAATGTTTGATAAGAAATCACTAAAAGAAGAACATGGAAATTGGGGGTGTTAGAGAAACTCTTTGGAGTAGAAGAGCCCTTGCTACATTCTTAGCGTTGTTACTAATATCATCTCTTACCAATCAGTGAATATCTAGTAGTAGTAATCATTTAAAGGTGCTACCAATTATGATTCTAAACTTCAAACAAAAATGTGACATTAGAGCTGAAATAATGTGTGCTTAGACTTATTTTCACATTGTTATTCCTTAAATATTTCTCTGTTCAGGTTACTAGTTTCTCATTTCCTTACAGATAAATACCTTCTTCAGGACTCAGAAGACTTTAACCTTGTCGTTAAACTGTAGCAGCTATATATTCTAGAAAGCCGCAATCATCCTTTGATTTGTGAAATGTAAAGTTTAGGGCAGCAGTGTTAGAGGTGCATGATTTCTTTGGAACTGCTTTCATCAATCTTGGGTAATCATTTCATAAACTGTTTAGAAGCAGAAGACCTTATTCATACAATAGAAATGGGTTTTGGGGGAAAAAAAAAAAAAAACCAAACCAAAATTCCCTCAATCTTTTGCTTTCAGCTGCTACAGTATAGGTTAAACAATCCTGAGTGGAAAAGCCTGTTTTAATGTTTCCTCTACTGTCTTGTTTTAAATATGACTGAAATGGCATGTGCAATGTCCTGTTCTGCTCTGCCATTCTTGCATTTTTGTCTGCTTCTGCTGACTTTTTAATTTATTTTTTGAACAATGGGATGTGACGGCATATATATAAATTTAGTTGGTGTTCTCCAGTGAGCCTGTGATTTCAAATAAGCTTTTAAATATCTCCCTAAAATACATAAAAGAACCCTGTTCCAAAAGAGTGATGAGCTTTCAAATCTTCCCTAAAATCTCACTAAAATCAGTGAGAATAGTCAGGACTAACACATCTTTCTTTGTTTTCAAAGTTAACTGGAAAACTTACTAGTGTTTTAAATGATACATGTGTATGTACTAAATGATTCTTTGAATTGAAAATCTAGGAAGATGCATTTGTCTGAATTGTATACTGAACTGTGTTACACAGCTATTCAAAAATAACATTTTAGGGTTGTTTTTTTATTCGTTTTCAAGTCTGAGTTGTTCCTCTCTTGGTCCTATACTTTGTTTTGTTGTAAGATAACATCTTTTGAGCTTATTATAAACTGTAAAACAGGGGACCTGTGTATTTACAGTGCCACTGTTTCTCCCTTCTACTTATGGTTATAAATTGTTTATAGGCCAGCATGAGTTGAATTCACTGTTACCCTTTCTTCTAGGCTTCGTCAAAACAAGTAAGTTGGTTAGATAGGTTTCTTTAATACTATGGATCATTGAAGAAACCTATCTAGACAACTTACTTGTTTTGACGAAGCCTAGAAGATAGGTAATTGAAGAGGAAGAATAATTGGAAAAGGTGTGGTCTCTGAATCTGTAGCCCCTGAGGCAGTGCTGAAGATTACACCCTGTTTAGAAGTTTGAGTGTAGCAGTGGTTGTGAGCCTGCTGCTGCACCAGCCTTTCCCAACCACTGACTGATGAACTTTGAATGGTATGGAATGCTGCATTAACCCTAACTGACTTTATGCTTTTAACCCAGGTGTAAAAATGTGAAATGTATTCAGGTTAGCAAATGTATTGCTAAAAGACCAATCTTTTATTTAGCTCTTTTGCAGGTAGCAAATCCTGCAGTTGTAAAGGCTTTCTAGCTTGGATGGTGTTTGTCACAGCTGCTGTAGAATTAGCCAGTAATAATCATAACTTTCAGGAATGTGAGTTGATAATGACAAAATAGTTGGGGATGTTAATCACAATGTAAAAGTTATTACAGGGCAGCATAGACAACTTAAGAGCTTTAAAATGTTGGAGTGTTTCTTTTGAAATCTTTGCAGCAGTGAGAGTTTGTTGTCAACCTTGACTCTGAAGCTGCAGAAAGGAGTTCTGAAGAAACAGGAGAAAACCTGTTGCCTGCAACCGAGGCTTAAAGCTGAACACTAATTTAGGGTTAATAGAATTAATTAGAAATATTAATACTGTTCCAGGTTTTTTTATATAGTATGGTATGGTGATCTGTCCGGAGGTATGACTCGCTTATCTTTGTTCTAAACCCACCCGTAAGAACCATGTAATGTCTCTTTTTCTGGAAAAGATCAGTTATTGACAATTTTAATGTACTTTTGGAAAAAAAAAAATCAAGTACATCTGTAACAGGATAGCTTAGGTATTTGGAGGTGTAGCTTAGGAGTTTGAATCTTGCATATATATATACCTATATATATTACAGTGAGAAGCGGGGGGATGTGGTGTATTCACAGAAATGTGTAAGGTCTTGGAAGGATGTCAGGATGGTTGATGATGGCGATAAGGACAGGATGACACCGGGGAGGTATTTGTGTGTGAATTCCTTTCCACTACTAGAGACATTTTTGCTAACATTCTCAGACATAAAACTTCAGACCTGTACTAACATGCTTATTGGTAGCTAGTGAATGCATGCTACCAAATGTTTGGGGCTTTTTTATAAGGCAACTGGCATAGGTTGAACTAAACCAGCAGTGGCTGTACCCAGACAACTGTGGGAAACAATGAACCATCTGCAAGTACAAAACTTGAAAAGCAAAGGCAAATGCAGAGCTGCTCAGGAATGTGCTCTGTCTGCTAAGGATTTTGGTAAGTGTTGATTCTGATAGCAGTAGGTATGGACATTAGGGAGTGGGGAAGATGGTATGCTCTGAGCTGCCGCTCATTGTGTGATCCTGTTGGAAAGCTTAGAGAAGAGGGATGTAAGTCAGCTGATGTCTGAACAGATTCTCAAGGGCCCTGAGCAATGAAATACTCTTTTGATGTTTTATTCTTCCTTTCTTTTGGGAACAGGACTTCTACATAAACAAGAAATACTAGACCTTGATACTTAATTTTTCTTCTAGCTGGAATAGCCTACAAGATGCCCAGTGCTTTCCTAGCTTCTTGGTCGTCTTGATGCTAAGTTTGAATTTGTGTTTCTTGAATGATATTTTTTTTTTTTTTTTCCCCCAGAGGGTAGAGTTCTGGTTTTGTAGTTTTATTAATTTGCATGTGCCTTTTTTTCTATCCTTTTGAAGATAGGATGAGGAAGACAAACATACTGCTGAGTCCAGTTGTGAGCTAGATTGGGATAGTCTGTCTGTGTGGCCTTTGTAAAGGTGAGGAAGTAGTGGTTCTGTTTTGCATAGACATATGGAAATACTTACACCTACCCACTGTATTTGTGAGAATGGGATGGTAGCTTGAAATATCTCTTCACAAAATGACTGGGCTCAGACCGATGTTCAGTAATGACTTCCTCATCCTGCCTGTGGCCCAAGCATGGTCTCTGAAAGCCCTGATTACTTCCTTTGAACATTGTTCCTGATGTCTGTGGCATTCTTGTCATCTGGCTTTCACTCTACCTTTCCCTTAAGAAAGGTAAGGTAAAGTTCTTTCTAGTTATCTATATTCCTAGCTCCTCTGGTGTTCTTTGATGCCAGCCTGTGTTGGTAAGTCCACAAACTGCATTGCCTGTGAAGTTCATAATTTGGTTGTACATTGTCAAGCCTTCAGCTGCGTGCAGGTGAAAGAATATGCTACTGTAGAACACTTCATTGCAAATAGCAGTTAAAATTTAGAATTTATTTTTATTAAACATTATTGGAGCAAGTCCAGAGGAGGGCCATGAGGATGATAAGAGGGCTGGAGCACCTCCTGTATGAAGACAGGCTGAGAGAGTTGAGGTTGTTCAGCCTGGAGAAGAGAAGGCTGCGTGGAGACCTCATAGCAGCCTTCCAGTATCTGAAGGGGGCCTATAAGGATGCTGGGGAGGGACTCTTCCTTAGGGACTGTAGTGGTAGGATAAGGGGTAATGGCTTCAAACTCAAACAGGGGAAGTTTAGATTAGATATAAGGAAGAAGTTCTTTGCAGTGAGGGTGGTGAGGCACTGGAGTGGCTTGCCCAAGGAAGCTGTGAATGCTCCATCCCTGGCAGTGTTCAATGCCAGGTTGGACAGATCCTTGGGTAACATGGTTTAGTGCAAGGCGTCCCTGCCCATGGCAGGGGGATGGGAACTAGATGATCTTAAGGTCCTTTCCAATCCTAACTATTCTATGATTCTATGATTGTAATCTTCTGAAGATTATTTTAATATCTTCAAGATACTGGAGTTGGATCAAGAAGTTGGAGAGAGCTGCTTAGTCCCTTTTTGGAGAAAATGCAATTCTTAATCTACAGTAAGGTTTAAATTCTTACTGCTCCAAATATGTTACACTTACTGTAGTGCTGATTTCAGGATTCTGATCCTCAAGCTATTGTAAATGGGTTGTAGGGCCATATAGTCAGACTCTGAAACTTCTCAGTTTTGTGTACTTCCTGGTCTGCAAGCAAGTTTTAGGGTTGACTGGCAGGCATCTGTTGTTGCAGTCTTCTTTATTTGCTTTCCCAGCTTCATCTCTGTGATTTCCTCCTACTTCTAGGAAGATCCCATTTTGATTTCTATCCCTCTTTCTGCATTTTCATTTGAATCCCCCACAAAGCCAAGGCAGTTGCTACTTTCTTAGTTATAGGTCTCCTGCTGCAAATGGTATTCTTAAAAAGGAAAAACCAGCTTGAATGCTACTTAACCATTGAATTTCCCACAGCTCCTGTGCTGAAAGCCGTGACATCCACAGATTTCATGTGGCATAGTTGTAGCTCAGGCAACTGTTTTAGCAACTCCTTGGGTATGGAGGGTATGATTGCAAAGCTTAATGATCTGGTGCTCACTGTTAGTAACCATGGTCACCATCACATTTGGATGTGCATGTGGAAATTCCCGAAGCAGCTATAAAGAGAGTTGCTGTTGTTCAGCTGATGAGCAGTAACTCATTAGTCTGTGCTAATATGTCACAACACCAGTCTCACTGTTTAGACAGTCCACCATCTGTCTAACCATAGAAAAGCTTTCTTTATTGTTCTTATCTCTGAAATTAGTAGATCTATTTGGGGTGGCCCTCCCAAACCAGAAGGATGACTTTAGAGGAAGGTGTGAAGGTTTGAAAACTGAACCAGTTGCCAAGAAACATGGGTGCCAAGAGAGAGTAGGTGGTGGTCTTCTGATAGCAATTTGGAAATAAAAGTGCGGAAAACCAGAAAGGGGGCATGTCTTGTCACCTTGTTGAAGAGGTGTCTGGAGAAGCAGGAGGCGAACCTAGGGGTGCAGAGTTGAAGATGAGCAGGGGCAAGAGCAGCATGGCTGGTTATGTCCCGGGTGGCCAGCTGGCCAGCTACCTGGGGAGGGAGGCTGAGTGTGGACTTAAAAGCGCTGAGCTGCAGGAAGGCCTTTAAGATCTTTAAGCGCAGATGCTGTGGGGTATGAAGCGTAGGAGCAAAATTGGAGGGAGCTGAGGGCGGAGCTGCAGAAGTGCAAAACAGCTGCTGTCAATGCTGAGGCATGGAAGGGAGAAAGAAGAGTGAGCAGGGAGGAAAGCTGGATTGTTAGGGGTATCTGTGTGGGGTTTATCTATGTTATTTTTCAAGACTCTAAACAGTTTTGTCTTGTGTAATGAAGGGGAGATAGAAGAAACTGGGTATTAGAAGAGTGAGTGCTGAGCATAGGAGAGATCAGATACATGTCAAAGAGAGGCATATCCAGGAAGAAGTAGTTGCAGTATTATATTTGTCTTTTAGATGTTAATTATTTTCAAACACAACTGGAATGGATTTAATTTTGTGATATATTCACCTTGAATCTGAGAAGCTGAAAGGGAAGACATGAATTCTTTAAGAAAAACTTTTTCTTTTTTTTTTCCCCCCAGATTTATTAATTGTGGCTATTTTGAGTGGTCTCAAATACAGAATTTTAATTTAGTAAAGCTGTAGTATGCCTTCCTCATAGGAAAGACTTGCCATTAATTTCCCAAAACTCTCTACTGGAGAAAGTGCTCTTCAAGAACCAGATTACAATATCATTAAAATGTGAGACTGTAGAAAAATGTAAATAATAGGTTAGTAGTTTGTGTATGTAAGAACTTGATCTAAATAGGCTACCTAATCAAATACCTAATTTTAATCACTTGTGCAAAATGCAAAAAACACAGGTGCTTAATCAGGTGTGTGCTTAAGAACCTTACCTACCTAAGGTGGGTTTGAGAGTGAAGTTGCATAATGCGTCTTTCTAATACTACTGTCACATCAGTTTCTATAACTGGTTTTTTGTTCTGTTTTCATTAGACATAAGTTTGTAGTTGTTAACAGAGTTTGTTTTCTGCAGATCTAAACACCAGTTGATTAAAAGTACTCTTTAGTGTTTTTGCTTGTACTTTCATTAAGAGTATCTAGTTTGATTTTAGTACATTTTGATGGCAATTTAGTCTTTTAAACTACCAAATGTTAACTTTTTTATTACATTTTAGAATATGCTGGGTATGTTTAATTGTAGAATGAACTTTTAGATACTTTAAGACTGTTTTGTTTTAATGAAATTAATATACTTTTTCAACCTTCAATTAATTTTTTTAATTTCATAAAAATAATATGCAGATACTTTTTTTAATGTGGAGGACACTTTCTTCTTTCCTGTTGCATGTTTTATTCAACTGGAGATTGTTTGAACTCAGTACATAGACCTTCCTACCATAATTCTTGCTGATCTCCACAGCAGTTATGTTTCATATTAGTACTGGGGAGTTGGACCCTTTAGTTGTACAACACAATTATGAAATCTACATAAAGTTAAATAGGGTGGATAATGAATGGAAAGGATTATTTTTGTTTGTTTATTTACATTCAAATTGACAGCTTTGATTTGTGTCTCTGACAAAATCAGAGCTGCATAAGCTGCTTCAAGTAGATTACGGATAATGTGGTTGCCATATTAATCCAGAGCCCTTGGTGGATGTGTACAACAATTTCTAGATCACTGCCCCCTGCTTCCTTAAGAACTTTCTATTTAGGATTTTGTTAGAGTATGAGTAGATGTTATTTGGGGTCCTATGTTCCTTTTTTTTTCTTTTACAAAAAAAGACTTTTTCCTCTTAGGAAAAAACCCTAAACCAGAGCAAATTTATCTGAGTTGGCAAGAACTTGTATTTAAGATGGAAGTGTCTATATTCTCTAAAAGCGAGAACAAAAGCCATACTGCAGGGAAATTGTATTTATATGCCTTAGTGGTATGGTGCAGGTAATGGTTTGAAGACTAGTTAGGAATATACAAAAGCAAGCTTTTAACTAAAACCCACGAAAATCTCCCTTACTGAGTAGTTATTCGAGCAAGAAGAGTTAGAGTTGTATATTCAATGTGGCAGATCAAATAATGTATTACTGCTGCTTTTTCAAGCCTGTATGGTTTTTAAGAAATATTAATATATACTCTATTTAAAAAAAAAAAAAAACCCTTCTCTTTTGTAAAATGCCTTTCTCTTCCTTCAGTAGATGTACATTATATTACAAATTAAAATGAACTTTGTTTTAAGAGTTGGGGATATATTTATAAAACATAAAAGCTGTGTTTTAGACCACAGTAGTGGTCTAAATATGTAATTATGGGGCAGGTTTTCTCTACGTATTTCAAACTAAAAGGTTCATAATAAATCAGATAGGTACTCTCCATATGTCTTAGCATAGGTTTAAAATTTGTTAATTTTTGTATTGTAGAAGAATGAACAACCTTTTTACTTATTTCAGTGTTTCATATTAAATGTATATGTGGGATATTTATTTGGATACAAACAAGATAAAACAACATTTGAAAACAACCCCTCCCAATTTAATGTATTTGATCTTGTATAAAGAAGAAACAAAAGCAATGAAAATGTTTAGTGTATATGACAGCTGGTAGTCTAAGCAATGAAACATTTACGTCATCTGCTGTTAATAGAATTACTGCTAGTAGGACTTAACAATTTTAGAAGTAGCAGATGTGATGCTTTTCTTGAAGCTAGAAGACTGAAAATACTACTTTTAAAAAATTTTTTATTTTTCTTCCAACTTTTATATATTTTCACAGCTTTCACTAAGCCAGCAATTTGACATTGCAAGGTAGGAAACTAATGTACAAAAAAAGAAATTATGTTCCTGCGCCTCTGATTGAGAAGCTGGTATGGTGCATCATCAGATCTGGTTCTGGAGCATGGTTTGGCACTTCTGCAGTCCTGGCTTTATTTCTCTGGAACATCAGCAGCTAGTATATATGTGGGATATATATTTAATTTATGTCATCTTCTCATAATGCTACCCCAGATGTAGCTTATAGCTAGTTTGGGAGATCGTGGTAGGATTATATTTTTAAGATAGAACTTGGTTCAAGATCCATGATGATTCATAAATACATGACAATCATTGAAGAGTTCTGTGAGCTGGTATTTCAGCACTTTTTAAAATAGATTAAAGCTTAGGTTAGGCACCACTGTGATTTAAATTTTGTCCGAATAGGCCAATACTTCATCACAGGACTGGACCTGATGTGTACCCTGCAGGCTGGAGCTGGATTAATTGTCCTGGTTTAGCAGAAGAGTTCTGAAGATTGTTGTTTGAGCACCCCAGTGTCTGTTCTGTAAACTTCAAATTTTAGTGGGGAAAAAAAAAAACAAACAACAAAACCCACCCAAAAAAACAAGTAACAAAACCAAACCAACAAAACCCCCAAACAGAAAAAACACACACACAAAAAACCCCACCCAAAACCACCCAACAAAAAACCCAAACCAAACCCCAACCCAAACAAAAACCAAAACAAACTAACCAACCTAAAAATAAAAAAACCTGCAAACCCTGACTAATTAAATTATTACTATTTATTGTTAAACACAAATTTAAGTCTGGAGATTGCTCGCCTGCATTAGTTTTGCACATATCTGTTATACCAGACATGTTTACCTGTCCCAGTTATTTTAGGTTGAAAAGACCTTGGTGGGTTGTTTGTGTTTTTTTTTTTTTTTGTTTGTTTTTTTGTTTTAAAATTTTTTTTTTTTTTTTAAATTTTTAAGGAAAATGAGCAGTGGAGTGAAGTTGTGCTATGTAAGTCCTTGTCTGCTTCCCGTACTGGTCAAGTTTTGTGTTTAAGTATCTCAATCTTGGTGAAGTATTTTTCATACTAGTCTCTCTGAAGTAATGATTATTTGCATTTTGTAGATGAGGAGTTCAGGCAGATCCATAACAGTCCGTGCTCACATGATGTCTGTGCTAGTGCTGGAAATTCATTTTGATTGCTCTAAATCCTTGGCTGGCAGCTTAGACTTCAGTTTCCCTAAGATAAAGGCACCTGGAAGGGGTTTTAAGCTGTATTTAAGCCCTCTGAAATGCTGTAAGAAACAACATAGCTTTTGGCTTCTTTTCTTTCTGCTATTTCATGGCACTCAGTATTGTGGGTCTGCAAGGGGATGAAGAGATCTCTTGATTCCTGCTGAAATCCAAGTGTGAGCTGGAAGCCGCATGTACTGTGCACCTCTCCTTCATGCACTTCTAAGATGATATTAGAAGTTGGTTGCAGCTATTAGTTGGTTGCAGGATATTAGAAGGGGTTGCAGCTATAATTTGTAATTAAATCAATTTCCAACATTGCACACATTCTACATTTAATTGTTTGGGTTTTTTTTAACCTTAATGCTTATAAAGATTTCGTGAATAAGGAGCTGCCTCACTTGCACAGGAATGTGTTCACTCATCCTGTTAAATGTGGGGTTTGTTTGTGTTCCTTGAATTGATGTCTGTTACCCTCTGGTGCTGCAGCTGTTCTTAAAAAAAGATGTGCCATTTCTTGCATAGTAGTTTGCACCATGCTGACAAGGGGGAAAAGTCATCACAGCAAACGTTGCATATGTGAGTTTAATACATACAGTCTTTAATACTACTGTGTGAAATGATACTGTTATGAAGACTGTAAGATTTATTTTCGTTCACTTGACACATGAAAAGCATAATTTGCCTCATTTAAACAATAAAATAGATTTTTATTACCCCTCTCCAAACACACATGTCTATGCCTTCTGTACAAACAGTCATGATGACTTTGGTTGCTTAAGGCTACATCACATGTGCTCAGTCAACCTGACCGTGCTAACCAGTTGGAATGGTACCTCATGAACAGAGGAAAATCCCACAATGTGTGACAAGGATTTGACCTGACAGTTTTACAGTTGTGCAATGCATGGTGGCTTAGAGCAACAAAAGGAGGCATGAGGAACCGTGGCAGAGACCTGTGTTGTTTCTGCAGAGAAAAACGCTCTTGTCAAGAAAAACTGAAAACCTATATTCTCTCTCCTTTTTTTTCCTTTCCTGCATTATATGAGACTAGCTAGATGTGCGACCATCTGTATTTTTTACTTTAAAGACACTGGCAAAACAATTGTGGGTTTGTGAGAGAAATGTATTAATTTATTACTGTTGGAAACCATTTGGTTTGTCTTTGGTAGGTTATTTTGCCTTTCAGAATGAAGATGATTGCATTTTGGACTGTTGAATTACTTCCTTATGCTTTGCTGTAGATTGGCATGGAGCATTCTCCTTTCATCACGTGTTTAATGCTTTTAATGTAACTTGATAACTTTGTGTATAGTTCCTAATTTCTTCAGAGCTCTAATGAGCTTACATGTGAAATATTTCTGATCTTATCAACACTGAGACAAATTGCATCACACAAGTGTTTAAGAGCTTGTCATTTTACATACTTTGTAACTAATCTGCTGCATGGTACGAGTTATGGTTATTAGCAGGGATGCTGAGTAGATTTTTTTTTTTTTTTTTTTGGTTCAATCTTGATCTGTATTGGGTCTTTTTTTTTTTCTATGTAAACCGTTCCCTGTAAATGATATAAGATGAAAAGTGAAAAGTAACTAATAGAAGTGAGTTGGGAGTGGATAAAATCAAAGTATGCTATATGAAAGTGGTAAGTAACTCAAACAGCTAAACAGAAACGAGGTCTTTGATTTTGAGGGTAATTCAATGAATTTTTTAATTAGCAGAATAGATGTTTTTGTTTGGATTTTTTTTGTTTTGCTTATAAAGCAAAGATAGGGTTGATGCTTTTATTTTCATAGCGGTGCAGTGGATGGAACTCAGATAATCTACTGAACTTCTTGTTGCGTGTTTTCTGCTCTGGTCCTGCATTATTTTATTCAAAAAAATGTCAGGAATTATTACCTAAGCTTTTAGTTATAGCTTGTGGCTTGTTTGTCCTGTAATAGCAAAAGCTCAGCTCAATTTGCCTGTTATTCTCAGAGTTACCCAAGCGCTTAGGAATTTCTTTAGTATTTGAGAGGTCTTTCCTCCTTCTGCCAGTGAACAGGAAGTAAAATTTAATGTTTTTCATGTGTCTGTATTCCCTTAAATCAGAATTTACCTGGCCTGTTGCAGCTAACCGGATGCTAAAGCCTCATCTTCTTGTAGAAGCAGTGACGTAGTATCATACTTTACCTCTTACTGTTCCTCTTGCAGCATACTTATATCAGGCTAGTTCATTTACATCTACTACAGTGTTGCTGTTGTGTTTCAGAACTGTAAATCGGTGGATAAACCCTATCTGCTCAAGATAAGTAGGCCAGCCTTGGATGAATTTCTTCCCTGGCAGCAGCTCCTCTGGCTGTCATGCATTGTTGCTGGATTTGAAGACATACATGCTTCACCTTTGGCTCCTGAAGTCCCTTTGCTTGCAAGCTGGAGGAACAATTGGACAATTGGGTATTGTCTCTTGCCTGCTTCTGCCCTGTTAGCAAGGGCAGCATCTGGAAGGTGGGAAGAAAGAGGTGGAGCATTAAGAGGTGCCGCTAAGCACATCTGAAAGGGGCAGTGAGCAATAACAGAAAGAATGTGAGAGACTGGAAGAGAAGGCAAGATGAAATCCAAATAACTAAAGGGGAAGGAATGAGCTGAATTCAAAAGGAAATGGCTGTGTGGAATGTGTGTCAGATAAGGGGAAGGAATGAACTGAATTTAAGAAGAAGTGGCTGTGGGGAATGTGTGTGTATGTCTAAACAATAACATATATGGAAAGAAGTAGTGTCTTCATCAGCAAAAGCAATGAAACTAGCAGTTGTAAATTTCAGTGAAGTCATGTCCAAGTTTTTATGTTTTGACAGAAAAACCCCCCACCTTCTTCTGTAGAAGGAGCTTCCTCATCTATTTAAGTACCTTAATAGTAATATATTATTGTTGTCAAAAAGATTTTTTAAATGCAGACTTTTTAACTGTACTGGGTGAGTCAAAATAAAAAGTTCCTTTGCATTTAATTTGCCTGAGTCAGTAGAACACTGGTGGATTAAAGGGAGGGGACTGGATATAAAATAAAGAAAAAAAACCCACAACAAAACATTGGAAACTAGGATTTAAAATTACAAACAAACAAAAAAAAAGGGACTCTCTAGAGGAGACTAGGAACTATAGATCCCCTATAAAAAGCTTTGCCATTTTGAGAGTTGGGTGATGAGTTCCTTGGAGCTGAGACAGATGAAGAGATCCTTGTGTTCCTCTATAACATGGTCGTGTGGTACCTCATGCTTGTAAGAGTTTAGGCTGTGGTTTGAAAGGAGATGAGGGGTCTGTTTTGTGTATGGTTTTATAGACCTGGAAAAGCCTTAGCTGAAGAGCGTACAGTGGATTCCAGGAGCTCTTGTCCATCTTAATTTGATACCTCTTTGAAAATGAAAATTTGAATCTAAGAGCTTTCAAGGAGCTATTGCCACTCTGATTGGTCTTCAGTGCTTTAGTGTGTCCTCTTACCTCCTTGAAGTGTCTCTTTAGTCTGTTGTCTCTTGTTTTAACAAGCTTGTATCATCTGTTCACAGTTGAAATGCTTTTGGAAACAACCAGCTGGTAGGCACACTGACTGGCGCGTTGTTGAGGAAAGTTAGAATCATAGCATAGTTAGGGTTGGATTGGACCTTAAGATCATCTAGTTCCAACCCCCCTGCCGTGGGCAGGGATGCCTTGCACTAAACCATGTTACCCAAGACTCCATCCAACCTGGCCTTGAACACTGCCAGGGATGGAGCATTCACAGCTTCCTTGGGCAACACATTCCAGTGCCTTACCACCCTCACAGTAAAGAACTTCCTTATATCTAACCTAAACTTCCCCTGTTTAAGCTTGAACTCATTACCCCTTGTCCTATCACTACAGTCCTAATGAAGAGTCCCTCCCCAGCATCCTTGTAGGCTCCCTTCAGATACTGGAAGGCTGCTATGAGGTCTCCACGCAGCCTTCTCTTCTCCAGGCTGAACAGCCCCAACTCTCTCATCCTGTCTTCATATGGGAGCTGCTTCAGCCCCCTTATTGTCGTGGCCTCCTCTGGACTCGCTCCAACAGCTCCATGTCCTTTTTACGTTGAGGACACCAGAACTGTACACAGTACTCCAAGTAAGGTCTCGCGAGAGCAGAGTAGAGGGGCAGGATCACCTCCTTTGACCTGCTGGTCACACTGCTTTTGATGCAGCCCAGGATACGGTTGGCTTTCTGGGCTGCAAGCGCACACTGAAGCCGGCTCATGTTCAGTTTCTCATCAACCAACACCCCCAAGTGGTCCTCCGCAGGGCTGCTCTGAATCTCTTCTCCGCCCAGCCTGTAGCTGTGCCTGGGATTGCCCCGACCCAGGTGTAGGACCTTACACTTGGCTTGGTTGAACTTCATGAGGTTGGCATTGGCCCACCTCTCAAGCGTGTCAGGGTCCCTCTGGATGGCATCCCTTCCCTCCAGCGTATCAACTGAACCACACAGCTTGGTGTCATCGGCAAACTTGCTGAGGGCGCACTTAATCCCACTGTCCATGTCGCCGACAAAGATGTTGAATAAGATCGGTCCCAACACTGGTCCCTGAGGGACACTACTCGTTACTGGGTTACAGCTGGACATTGAGCCACTTACCACAACTCTCTGCGTGTGGTCATCCAGCCAGTTCTTTATCCACTGAGTGGTCCATCTATCAAATTGATGTCTCTCCAATTTAGAGACAAGGATGTCATGCAGGACAGTGTTGAACGCTTTGCACAAGTCCAGGTAGATGATGTCAACTGCTCTGCCTCTGTCCATCAGTTTCGTAGTCCCATCATAGAAGGCCCCCAAACTGGTCAGATGGGATTTCCCCTTAGTGAAGCCATGTTGGCTGTCACCAACCACGACGTTGTTTTTCATGTGCCTTAGCATGCTTTCCAGGAGAATCTGCTCCAAGATTTTGCCAGGCACAGAGGTGAGGCTGACTGGTCTGTAGTTCCCTGGGTCTTCCATTTTCCCCTTCTTGAAAATGGGGGTTATATTTCCCTTTTTCCAGTCATCGGGAACTTCACCTGACTGCCATGATTTTTCAAATATGGTGGACAGTGGTTTAGCAACTTCATTCGCCAGCTCCTTCAGGACCTGCGGATGGATTTCATCAGGTCCCATCGACTTGTGCACGTTCAGGTTCTTAAGATAGTCTTGAACCTGATCCTCTCCTACAGTGGGCCTGAGGTCTTCATTGTCACAGTCCCTGCATCTGCCTTCCAAGACTTGGGTAGTGTGGTCAGAGCATTTGCTAGTGAAGACTGAGGCAAAGAAGTCATTAAGAACCTCAGCCTTCTCCAAATCCATGGCAGCTGGTTGTCCCAATAGCTTTCGGAGATGGCCCTCATTGTCCCTAGTCTGTCTTTTATTTGCTACATACCTATAGAATCCTTTCCTGTTATCTTTCACATCCCTTGCCAGATTTAATTCTGGCTGGGCCTCAGCTTTCCTAACGTGGTCCCTAGCTTCCCAGGCAATGCTCCTATATTCTTCCCAGGCCGCCTGTCCTTGCATCCAGCTTTTAAAAGCCTCTTTTTTCCCCCTCTAAGTTTCCTCAGCAGCTCCTTATCCATGGAGGTCTCCTGGCCCTCCTGCCGCACTTTCTTCTAGTTGGGATGCAACACTCCTGAGCATGTAGCAGGTGATCCTTGAATATCAACCAGCAGTCTTGGGCCCCCCTGCCCTCTAGGACTGTATCCCATGGAACCTTACTGAGCAGGTTTCTGAAGAGGCCAAAGTTTGCTCTCTTGAAATCCAGGGCAGTGAGCTTGCTGCATGCTCTTCTCACTGTCCTGAGGATCTCAAACTCAACCATCTCGTGATCACTAGAGCCAAGGCTGCCCTGGAGCATCACGTTTCCAACCAGCCCCTCCCTGTTGGTGAGCACGAGGTCAAGCATGGCACCTCTCCTGGTCGGCTCCTCTATTGCTTGAAAGAGGAAGTTGTCTTCCACACAATCGAGGAACCTCCTAGATTGCTTGTGCGGGGCTGTAACCATCCCTACAACAGATGTCAGGATGGTTGAAGTCCCCCATGAGGACAAGGGCCTGCGAGCGTGAGGCTGCTCCTATCTGTCTGTAGAGTGCTTCATCAACAGAGTCCTCTTGATCAGGCGGCCTGTAACAGATCCCCACCGTAATGTCCCCCATTGCTGTTTTCCCTTTGATCCTGACCCACAAACACTCTGTTACCTCATCACCCGTCCCCAGACAGAGTTCCGTACTCTCCAGCCTATCACTGACATAAATAGCAATGCCCCCTCCCCGTCTGCCTGGCCTGTCTTTTCTAAAGAGCCTGTGACCTTCCATTCCGACACTCCCGTCATGGGAGCCATCCCACCATGTTTCTGTGATACCAATGACATCATATCCCTGAAGTTCTGAACATTGCTTTGCCTTCTTCAGAGATGGATTTAGTGCAATCTCCAAAATAAATGAACTCTTTTTTTTTTTTTTTTTTTTTTTTTTTTTTTTTTATTGTGACCTTTCATGCTGTTTACTTTTTATTTGACTGGACACTTATTGCTTAATATCAGCTGGGAGGGAGATAACTCAGCCTGCCACCTCAAGAGAGCATGTGATCTATTGTACCTGTGCTGCAAACAGGAATTTCTATGTTGGAAGTCTGCCATGTTTGGATCTAGGGGGATCTATGGGCTAAAACATCCTTTTCTGCTTATAAACACAGGTTGGGTTCAGATTTTTTTTTTTTTTTTTTTTTTTTTAACAGACTAGGTATTAATCCTAATTAAATGCCTGGAGTATTTCTCCTTTCTGGTTTGGATATAAAGGGCTCTAGAGAGCAGCAGAGGGGAATATGTGATAAAATGTGCATGGTATCTCTCAAACTGCCTACAGTAATAATCTTGTTTATTTCTCAAGAGGATGTCATTCCCTGTGGATATATTGTTTAACTCCAGTCATGAGGACTTGAAGAACACTGCAGAAAAGTACTTGTCTAACCTTCGGTCTGCAAGTCCACACTGTCCTGAATTCTTGTCTCTGCCAGACCACGGCAAAGTAAGAACCAGCAAATACCTTACTCCCAGTTTTCTTGATATACATGTAGATTTAAAAGATTTAAAATATCCGGTCCAGAACTATTGAATGACATAATTATTTTAGCAAAGCTTTTGTATTTTGCAAATTCTTGTTTGTGTTAAGCTCTACCTTTTTTCATTCTGTAATTGAACTTAAATCTGGGTATTGAATCTGACACATTACATCAGTGACTATTCGCTGCTTCTAGGCAGTGGATCTGTATTCATTAAGAAATAAAAAATAAACCCCAAAAAACAACAACAACAAAAAACGAAACAAACCCCCAAAACCATTTAAATTAACGAGTCACTCTTTCCTAAAAGTCACAAAAATCTATTGTTGTAACTAGGGAGTTTATGATTTACTGAAACAACTGGCTCTTTTTGTATCTCGGTCCTTCAGTGTCCGTCATGGTTGAGTTCAGTTTTTGATCAGCAAGTTTCACTAATTTCAGAAGTGATTCTTTTGTTTTTATCTGAAATACTCCCTGCTGTTGTTGGGAGTTTTAGTATAGGCTGGCTATGACACTCTTGAACACTCACCCCTTGTGTGATGAGTTGGTCAATGCTGATTTTGTCTAAATGAACATTTCTATTAGAACTAGTACCAATAAAAACAACGGTGTGTAGCTTTAATGAAAAGTGACCTGAGAGAATGCTCTGTGGGAACAGAAGAGAATGCAGATTCTGTGGCAAAAGCAGAGTCTTGAATACTTCCCTGCATTTCTGCAGGTGCTGAATGCCTAAATAGTTGTTGTTATTGACATCCTAGTTTGTGGCATAGCATATCATAACCTTCCTAAACTGGGTAAGCAAGTCTATTTACCATACCATTAATGTCTGTCTAGTCTTTATGCATTAATTAAATATTGAAAAACATGTAAATTTAAATATCAGAATGCATTTCCACAAAGTTACTCAGCTCCTGAAAGGTAGATTGATTTGACCTTTCTCATGTTGTTCCTGAGAGGAAGTCAAGCAGACGACTTTGGAATTTCTAAAATGTGTGCAATTTAAGGGAAGAAGACCCTTTTGAATCCAGCCTTCCCACCATAGCACATTAGGGGTGGTATTAACAAACCAGCAATTTTGCTGTGCCAGTTTGTTTCTGTGTTTGACTGCCTTCCTCATTCTTCTTTTGGCTTTAACAGCTTGCATAGCTCGGATGGTTGAAGTGGACATACCACTGGCTTTTTGCACAACTTATTTCAGTTGTGCACATAAATGCAAACTGCTGAAAGCAGAGAGCTGTAACAGTATAAATTGCTGTAGCTAACTGTGAGAGCTTGAGAGTCAAAGCGCTTTATAATTTAGTCTGTCTTTAGGAAGAAATGTCTAAAGTGAGGGATGGGATCTGATGCATGTCCTTTACATGTCCTTAACTGTTAAGCACTCTGGTTTTAACATTTGTCATGCTTACCCTGCTAAACAATCTTTGTATGTTTTACTAATGGTGTTTTAGCAAGAGTCTATTGAAGTGTTGTATGCTCTTGTTTCAGGTTCCTATTAAGTTGTCAACTGTGGGTTTTGTTCCTCTTTATGGTGAAGAGCAGACACACAAAGTTCTTGCTTTGTTTGCACCAGGGGACTCAATTACAGGTTTCATTTTAAGATTTTTAATCTCTGTGTTGCTGTTTCTTTTTCTGTGACAAATACAGATAACCAGGCCTTGTTCATTCCATGCTGGTGTAGTTCATAACTTTGCCACTTTTGCATTTGTTGTTCACTGTGTTCTTGTTCCCATACTATTATTGTTGTGGATTCATATACACAAGTGATAAATTTGCATGCTAATCAGAGTAGAAGTAGACCCATTTAATTCAGAAGATACGTAGCAAAATAATGTGGTGCTCGTCTGAATTCTAGTAGAATGTGTATCTCTTGGTCTCTGTGTGCATCTCATGTCTCCAAAAGGAATTTATTAAGCACTCGTAAAATCTGTTAATTTGCTCATGAATTTAGAGGCTCTTTATTAGCAATTATTGATCAGCATCAAGTATAAATTTGTCTTTAACATTAGGCCATAACATAGCTCTAGCTAAGGGGGTCTGCTATAGGCCACCTGATCAGGAATATGGAGTGGATGAGGCCCTCTAGACAGATAACCTCATGTTCGCAAGCCCTGGTCCTCATGGGCGACTTCAACCATGCTGATATCTGTTGGAGGGACAACGCAGCAGCGCACAAGCAATTCAGGAGGTTCCTGAAATATGTTGACGATAACTTCTTTCTACAAGTGATAGAAGAACCAGCAAGGAGAGGGGCTGTGCAGGATCTTGCCCTCACCAACAGGAAGGGGCTGGTGGGGAATGTGAAGGTCAAAGGCAGCCTTGGCTGCAGTGACAATGAAATGCTGGAGTTTGAGATCCTTAAGGTGGCGAGGAGTGTACACAGCAAGCTCACCACCCTGAACTTCAGGAGAGCAGGTTTTGGCCTCTTCAGGGATCTGCTTGGTGGAGTGCCATGGGATAAAGCCCAGGAAGGAGGAGGGGCCCAAGCAAGGATCACCTCCTCCAAGCTCAGGAGCAATGCATCCCAACAAAGAGGAAGTCTGGCAGAAACACGAGGAGGCCTGTGTGAATGAACAAGGAGCTCCTGAACAAACTCCAGCATAAAAAGGAGGCCTACAGGTAGTGGAAGCAAGGGCAGGTAGCCTGGGAGGAGTATAAAGAAATAGCCAGGGATTAGGTTAGGAAAGCTAAAGACCTGGTAGAATTAAATCTGACCAGGGACATCAATCAAGGGGCAACAAGAAGAATTTCTATAGGTACATTGGGGATGAAAGGAAGAAAAAGTTTTAGGAAATATTTCTTCCTGGGAGAGTCATCAGGCATTGGAACAGGCTTCCAGGGAAGTGGTGGAACCATTGTCCATGGAAGTGTTCAAAAACTGTGTAGATGAGGCCCTCAGTGACATGGTTTAGTGGTAGTTGTAACAGTCCTGGGGTAATGGTTGGACTTGACGATCTTAAAGGTCTTTTCCAATCTAATATCTAATTGATTCTATTATTCTATGAAAAATGTGTGCCCCTCTGGAAGGCTGAAGTACTCAGTAGAGTTTTTGCCGCAGTCTTTGCTGGCACACTGCCCATGTTGCAGAAAGCAAAGGAAAGGACTGGGAGAATGAAGAACTGCCTGCTGTAGGAGAAGACCAGTTTCAAGATCATCTAAGGAACCTGGGGGTGCACAAGTCAATGGGACCTGATGAGATGCATCTTCAGGTCCTGAGGGAACTGGCAGCTGAGCTTTCTGAACCGTTATCTGTCATATTTGAGAAACTGTGGCAGTCAGGTGAAGTTCCTGCTGACTCTAAAAGGGGAAGTATAACCCCCCATCTTTAAAAAGGGAAAAAAGGAAGACCCAGGGAACTGCAGACCAGTCAGTCTCACCTTGATTGGCAAGGTCATGGATCCTCCTGGAAACTATGCTAAGGCACGTGAGCAATAAGCAGATGATTGGTGATGGTCAACATGGCTTCACTAAGGGCAAATTGTGTTGGCAAATCTGATTGCCTTCTGTGATGGGGCCGCAGTGTTGGTGGATGAGGGAAGAGAGGCTGATGTCAGCAAGGCATTTGACACTGTCCCAGCACAACATCCTTGTGTCTAAATTGGAGGGGCATGGATTTGACAGATGGACCACTTGGTGGATAAGGAATTGGCTGAATGGTCACACTCAGAATTGTGGTGAATGGCTCAATGTCCAAGTAGAAACCAGTAACAGGTTGTGTTCCTCAGGGGTCGGTGTTGGGACTGGTGCTGTTCAACATCTTTTTTGGCAACATGGACAGTGGGATCGAGTGCATCCTTAGCAAGTTTCCCAAGCTGTGTGGTGCACTTCACATGCTGGAGGGAAGGGATGTCATCCAGAGGGACCTTGACATGGTTGAGAGATGGCCAGTGCAAACCTCATGAAGTTAAACAAAGCCAAGTGCAAGGTCCTGCACCTGGGCTGGGGCAATCCCAGACATAGATATGGACTGGGTTGAGAGCAGCCCTGAGGAGAAGGACTTGGGGGTGTTGGTTGACATAAAGCTCAACATGACCCAGCAATATGTGCTTGCAGGCCAGAAGGCCAACTGTGTGCTGGGCTGCAGCAAAAGGAGTGTGACCAGCAGGCTGAGGGGGTGATCCTGCCCCTCTACTCTGCTCTCATGAGACCCCACCTGCAGTGCTGCGTCCAGCTCTGGGACCCCCAACACAAGAGGGGCATGGGACCTGCTCAAGTGAGTCCAGAGGAGGGCTATGAAGATGATCAGAGGGCTGGAGCACCTCTCCTCTGAAGACAGGCTGAGAGAGCTGGACTTGTTCAGCCTGGAGAAGTGAAAGCACCATGGGGACCTTAGAGCAGCTTCCAGTGCCTAAAGGGAGCCTCCAAGAAATCTGGAGACGGACTTTTTACAAGGGCATGGAGGGATAGGACAAGGGGGGGATGGCTTTAAATTGAAAGAAGGTGGATTTAAATTGGATTTAAAGAAGTTCTTGACTGTGAGGGTGATGAGACATTGGCACAGGTTGCCCAGAGGAGCTGTGACTGCCCCATTCCTTGAAGTGTTCAAGGCCAGGCTGGATGGGGCTTTGAGCAACCTGGTCTAGTGGAGAAGATGTCCCTGCCTGTGGCAGGGGCATTGAAACTAGATGATCTTTAAGGTCTCTTCCAACGCAATGCATTTTATGATTCTATGGTATCTCATGGTTTTTGGCGTTGTTTTTTGTGGGGTTTTGGTTTTGTTTTTTTCCCTCTTTCTCCCTTCCCTTCCAGTCCCCCATGTTTCTTTTCCTTTCCGTTTAGTGCCATGTGCAAATTCTTCATGATTGCTAATCACAAAGCCAACAGCATTTTTACATTCATCTGACTCACTAAAACTTACACAGTTTCAATATCAATATCTGTTAACAACCCAAAACTAAAATACATGTGTGAATGAGACTCCTCTTGGCAGGCCCAAGTTCTAGACTAAGGATGTGCTAGAGCACAGTCGTGAAGGATAGTTCCTGTGTCTGAAAAACCAGGATTTTGTATGTCATACTGCACAAAATCTGCATTTGGTTTTATTGTTTTCAGTTTTCAAACGAGTTTTGGACCGTGGAGCATTGCATATGGGGGGTGTATATAACCACATTTGTTGTGCTAGGGTAGTAGGAGCTGCATTAGTATAGTGTCAGCTAGAAGTTGGTTATTGCGTGCTTCGTGGTTACTGAACAATACTGTAGTAACGCCTGGTTACTACAGTGTTATTCCTAATTGTTTAGCAGCTTTAATGAGTGTTTCTTTTGGTAAGAATCACTAACTTTTTATTTCCCCTTGTTTCTTTCAAGCTGTAGCCCTGTATCTTGCTGACAAGTGGTGGTCAGTTGATGACATTGTGAGATCATCTGTCCTTGCTAGACAGGGGCTTCATCAGGTAAAGTGCTCCAACATTCTCCTGGTAATTATTATTCTTACCTTTCAAGGGAATGGAAAGTAATGGCAAATAGCTAGTGAGTGGGAGATTACATGTTTTCATTTCATTTAGAAATGAGTTGACTGTCTCAAGTCAAAAGCAAGGTCAGTGGGAATGGAGGAATAGGTAGTAGGGGGAAGGGAACTTGTGAAGATAGTGTCTAAAGCAGAAGTGATTCATGTACAGTAAGTTCGCGTGTAGGCTATTTGGATGTTAATGAGAGAGTTTTTCGTTTACTCCTCAGAATACTGTATATCTCGTTATATTGAAATGTTTAGAGTGGTGCACTGAGCAATAGCAGTACCTGTTGGCCTCATCAGGAGACTAGTAAGCTAAAAATATTGTTGGGAATGTAGTTGATAGAGGCGAGCTGGAACTGGTGGCTTGCAGTGGCAATATATGAGGTTTGTAAAAGTAGGTTGCCTGGTATCTGCTTTATTGCTCATCATTGACCTTTGTTACCATTGCTGACACCTATGTAGCATGGAGTTTTGGGGTTTTTGTTTTTGTGGGGTTCTTTTTTGTTGGTTTGGTTTGGTTTTTTTTCCCCAAAACTGGAATCCGTATTTTTCCAAGAGTGTAGTTTATATCTGCTTATGGAATCTGGGCACTTTTCTGATTTCTGTATTTTTTGAATTTAGTCTAGAGAATTTGGCAATCAGCCTTGTTTTCCATGTGCTTCTTAATGGTAGGATGGTGATTAAATCAGGAAAGCTGAATCTTTTACAGGTAGGGTAGCTGGGACTGTGGGCATTGGGAAGAAAGCGTGGTTCCCCCATTATTCCCTCAAAGTGGTGAACTTAAATTTCATGTGTTAAGAGGAACCCTGCAGGACAGAGAAAAGGATATTGAGTTCCTTGTTTCATACCTCAAACTGTTGTAACTAACTTTTCCACTGCATCATGTCCTTTTGTCTGCCACTCAGCAGTGATTGAGTGTGCCAAGTCCTGCTATGCCATGAGGCTCATCCTGCTGTGTAGGACTCCAGTTACCTGCTAGCCTGGGAAGTCTGAGGCTAGTGTACTGCTATTGTGTTTGGTGAATGTTCCTTAAATCCAAAAATAGTTTTGCATTAAAATCAGAACATTCCCCCCACCATCACACTCTCAGCACGTCTCTCAGTTTTACCCATTGGATTAGGAGTGATGTTGAAATTGTGAAATATCCTCTGTGTTAGTCCTTTTACTTGACCTATTGCTGCGGCTTCCAAGCATCTCTGTGCCTTCAAACAAACCCCAGAGCTTCATTGTGCTTTAGCACTACAGCTTTTCTTGACTCCATCTGCAGCAGCGTTAAGTGGCAGCTTTGAAAAATAAGGTCCTTGATATGTAAGTATTGACTAATCTGACTACTCTCCTAAATGTTCTGTTTCCTTAGGTTAGGTCTGTTGGAGAGAGGATTGTTCTCTATGTTTTGAATCGAATTATCTATCGGACGCGAGAAATGGAAAGAAATGAGATCCCATTTCTGTGTCATCGTAGTGATGAATATGCTAAGATCATGTGGAAAAAAGGAGAGGCTATTGGGTTCTATTCTGTTAAACCCACAGGTAAAATGGTTGAGTATTGTGGGATTTGAAGGGGTTAAAGGGGAGGAGATAGGGATCTTGTTTGGAGAATATTGTATTTAGTAGACTTTACAAGCTTTGCAGGTTTAATTAGTTGGTGTTTTCCTGAAATCATAAGAGGTCAGATTGATGTTAAAATTTCTAGCTTAAATGCTTTAGCAATCTAAGGAAGTTGTTGAATTTCTTCATATTCTACAAAATAAAACTGTAGAGATTAGGTAGATCAGAAAGCTTTTTTTTTTTCTTCTTTCTGTAGAACAGTTGCTTGCAGTTGGCTTTGGCTGTGCTTGGTGTTTTGTTTTTTGGTTTGTTTGGATTTGGGTTTTTTTGGATCTAGCTCCAGATTGCAGAGATTTTGTTCTATCTGAAATGATCATAGAATCAGATGTCATTATGTCCTGGTTTCAGCTGCGATAGAACAAATTTTCTTCCTAGTAGCTGGTGCAGTGCTGTGATTTGGCTTTCGTCTGAGAATATGCTGAATGCTGGTAACACACTGATATTTTAGTTGTTACACTGATCATTCAGTCTCTGATGCTCTGCCAGTGAGGAGGGGCACAAGAAGTTGGGAGGGAGCAGAGACAGGACACCTGACCCAAACTAGCCAAAGGGGTATTCCATACCATAGAGCATCCTGGTCAGTACATAAACTGGGGGGAGATGACAGGGAGGTCCCGATTGCTGTTGGGGTCAGGCTGGGTATCGGTCAGCGGGTGGTGAGCAGTTGTATTGTGCATCACTTGTCTGCCTTAGGTTTTATTTCTCCCTCTCTTTTGGTTCTCTCCCTTTTCATTGTTAGTATATTATTATTTAATTTATTTCAATTACTAAATTGTTCTTATCTCAAACCAAGGTTTTTACTATTTTTCCCATTCTCCTCCCCATCCCAACACGGCGTGGAGTGGTGTTAGCAAGCAGCTGCATGGTACTTAATTGCTGGGTGTGGTTAAACCATGACACATTACCACTTAAACATTTTATAGCATGACAGCATAGAAACTTTGCTCACAGGCATAATTTTCAGCTACACCTGCTGATAACAAGAAGAGATGCACTTTCCTTCCACCCATGCATTCCCTCAGAGATTATGATTGAACTGGCAGGTTTGTGTTATTAATGTAACAGACTTTCTGTTGTTTTTCTCTTTTTCTAAAACATTGTAGTTTCGCTTTAGTTTTTTCGGAATTTGTGTTTTTCATTTTATGCTGGGTGAATTTTACTAATTGGGTAGACTGTTAAGCACAATTACAGCAGTTTGTAGAATATCAATATTTGGATCAAGGAGTAATCTGGCTTTTTTGTTTCATCAGTAGAGGGCATTAACTAATTCACGATTAATGATGGTACTAGAGGCTCGCTGGAGACTTCCCCCATCTAGCATACATACACACCTTTGCAAACTGTTTAAAAATAAAGTAGTAAAACGTCTGCATCACTGACCTGTTCTGGTCTAGCAATCAAGATAGGAAAGCAACCAGCTAATACATTCTGATTGTCTTCTCATTTGTTACATGTCTCACAATGCCCTCTCATTTGCTTGTTCTGAGTTAGCAAATACTGAAGGCTAATCTTTCAAGGCATTATCAATTTTTTACCCATGCTTGGTAGTGTACTGTGTTCTCCACATGAGTAGTCCACATGGAGAAAGACAGCTCTGGAAACAGATGGTTAGGAAAGAGTGGTGGAGCTTGATTGGTATCCCAAAGGGTACCCAAGGAATGTAACCTCTTTGGCCACATTATTCTTGCTTGAAAAATGCAGATAAGTGTGTCTGTTGGTCCTAAAAGGACAAAGTCGCAAAGACTAATTATGTTGTATAGACAACTGTATGCTTCTCTTTGGCCTTGTTAGAGGATATGGCAAATGAGGGCCTGAAAATGGATTGGATAGTTGGTGGGCTATCTTACTGATGTTATGTTATCATCCCTTTGTCACCACTGAGTCCATAGCTACCCTTTGAATCCTCTAATATTGAAGTGCCTCTGGGTTGTGACAGTCTGTTTCATCATTTTTTAATTATGGATAATGTGTTGTTTATGGGAGAATTTCAGTGTAGTGTTCTAGGATTTATTTTTCATTTAAAAAAATGGAATTACTGTTTCAGTCTTTAAACAAGAGCTGAATTATAATCTTCATATTTGTCTTGATCTACATAAATGTGCAACTCAAGAATTTTGTCTCCTTTTTCCTCCTCCCTCTTTCAGCTTCATTTTTAGTAGTTTTCCTATGGAACTGCATAGTTAAGATTTACAAAGTGAGCCTTTCCCCTCTCTCTCTGCTATTCTTTACTACAGACTTTTTCTAGCATATTAATCTGTTGATATATCTTGGCAAAATTATGGAGCTTGCCCAAAGAACCAGTAAATGGCTGACGGCAATTACTTATTTTTAAGGAGAGTTATAGATTTTTATTGTTTTATATGACTAACAATTATATAGTTCGGTATAATTTTTATAAATTATGAAAGTCTTTATTTGAATATGCTAAAATCCATGCTGCAGCACTCCAATGGATATTTTTCCCCCTCTTGTTATTTCAGGAAGTATTTGTAGCTCTTATTGTGGTAAGAATTACAAGCTGCCAGTGCTAGACACAGTGTTTGTAAGACACAAACATCGTGAGAGAGACTCTGGACTAATCATTTTGGAAGACTTTGTGGATTCCTTTACTGAAAAATGTCTTGGCCTACGATACCCGCTGTCATCCTTCATGTACACAGGCAAGCTCTTTAATTTATTCTTCTGATCTTTGTGCTTTCTTTACGTGTCCAAATGAGTGCTGTCATTCAAGTTCCATATTTGTGGCTGCATCCTCCATTTCTGTATTAAATGTTCTGCTCACTTAATTCATGCTTTCTCAGAACTTTATGGTCAAATGTACATACTAGTCTATGTTTTAACTTGGGTATGAGAAGGTACAGTTCCAATGTACAAGGGAAACATGGCTTTTCCATTAGCAACCCAAGAGGGCTATGTCACCTAGGAAATGATACACGGGTCTGGAAACAATGTCAACTGGGACTGTGTTCAGGCAAAAAGCATGTTTCCTTTGTCCTGTTTCTCAAGGCTTGTCCTTCTCTTAGGCCATCTGCCAGGCTTCCTTCTGTGAACATTCTCGTCTGGCTGCCTTAGCCACTGGAAATTTTCTGCTTTTCCAAGTACCACTATCTGTTGTCAGATCTGACTAGGCCTGTTAGGCTTAAACCAGCAAACTGTACTGAGCAGAATTTAATGACTAATCCGTTTCCCTGGTCAAGGAATGGTATGGCAAGGATCTTGTCCACTGAGATTATGTGTCACTACTGAATTGGGTGAAAAATTGTCCTGGGTTCAGCTGTGGCAGTCATTTTTCTCCTTCTTAGTAGCTGGTGCAGTGCTGTGTTTTCGACTTTAGTCTGAGAACAATGCTGATAACACACCGATGTTTTAGTTGCAGCTAAGTAGTGCTTACTTTGATCAAGGACTTTTCAGTCTCTCATGCTCTGCCATTGAGGAGGGGAACAAGAAGCTGGGACGAGCAGAGACAGGACACCTGACTCAAACTAGCCAAAGGGGTATTCCATACCACAGCACGTCATGCCCAGTATAGAAACCGGGAGGAGTTACCGGAAGGCCCAGATCGCTACTCGGGTCGGGCTGGGTATCGGTCGGTGGGTGGTGAGCAATTGTATTGTGCATCACTTGTGTTTATTGTTTTTTTAGTTTTATATTCTCTCCCCTTATTTTCCTTATCATTACTATTGGTGGTGGTAGCGGTAGTGGTTTTGTATTATACCTTAGTTACTGGGCTGTTCTTATCTCAACCCGTGGGATTTACATTCTTTCAATTCTCTTCCCCATCCCTCCAGGAGCAGAGGAAGGGAAAAAGGAGGGGGGAAGTGAGCGAGCAGCTGCGTGGTTCTGAGTTACTGGCTGGGCTTAAACCACAACAAAAATAGTAGTTTTCCTGATATCTGCTACAGAAAAATGTTAAAGCATGCCTCTCCACATGTATGTTCAGTATGTGTATTGGGAGAAAAAAGGTGGAGGGACAACAGGGAAGAAAATATTCCAGCAGCGAACAGTGAGTAGATGATAAACCATGCAAGGGTAACATGTTTACATTCCCAAAGAATGCTTTTCATGAATGCCTATAATAACATGGGGTGACAAAACTCCCTAGACTTACCTGCCAAAGAGCTCCATTCCATCCTTGGCTGGGTCTTGTGGTTGGCGTGGGCAGTGACCAGTAAAGTTGTAAAACTCTGAAATAAATGCTTAGAGAAGAAGTATTTCTGTCTGCAGTTTAGGATAATAATAGAAAGTGTTTAAACCTGGAGAAAGGATTTATTGAGAAGGATGAGTAGGGTAAAGCAATATTATGTTTATTTCATAGAATCACAGAATAGTTTGGAAGGAACCTTCAAAGGTCATCTAATCCAACCCGCGACTTCAGATTCCCCTGTTTTGTTGAACAGTTCTTTCTGTGTTGGCTTATGTGTATGATGGAAGATTGCAAATGAAGTTGATTTAAGATAAACTTTAAAAACTGAAGTACAGTCAAGTATATATTATAGAGTGAGTTTTCTTATATTTGTTTAGCTTGTAAGCAGTATCTTGAGAAGTACCCTCGGGATGAAAGCCTTTTTTATGAAGTGAACGGGCCAGGATATTGGTTCCAGAGAACATGTATTGCAACTGTAGTGCAAAGGGAAGAGCTTCAACTTGCAGGTATGGATGCTTGCTTTGTTTTGTTGTTTTCTGACAAATGTTGTTTCTGAGAAATGTTGCAGACATTGAACAAACACTACAACAGTGAGTTCTGTGAACACTGCCCATGGGAACTAGCAGAAAGATTATTTCTTTTTTTAACTGTCCTGAGGTCTGTTACATTGTACCTGGAATGGTTAATTGATCTATAAAGGTACTATAATTTTCCCATTTCCTCTTTTAAATCTTAACAGCAGAGGCTTCACAGGCAGAAAAGAGCTTCCAAGCAAAGATTCATTTTCTGGAGTCTGCAGCAGTATCTGAAGCAGGTGGACAGAAGACTGAGCTAGAGACACAGCTAAGTGTAGGTACACAGACTGTTACCTTTTTTTTTCCTTTTTTGATTGCATTATTACTAAAAACCAGAGAAATGCTTCTGTCTGCCTCTAAGTGGTTTGAATACACACTACATATAAAATACAGATGCTTTTGTTGCTTTTTGGGTGAATGTTCTGTTTCCCATTGATTTAACACTGATGGGGTTAAAAATACTGGGTTGGGGGTTTTGGGGAGGGTTTTGGGGGGCTTTTCTTTTGGGTGTTTTGGTTTGGTTTGTTTTCCCAGCATTTCCAATAATGGGGTGTCCCCATGAATGTAGAAGGTCTGTGCCACAACTGTCAGGGTCTCTAATTTGAACTGTTTGCTAGCAGATAAGGGAGAGTATTTCAACTGGCTCTGAGATTTATCTGGCTAGAAAGGCTGTTGGAACAGTAGAGTCATTCTCAAGAGTAGAGAGGATGAAGAAAAGTGTTTGTAAAAGTGCACATTCGCATCACACTTCAATACAATGGAAAGCATTTGGTTGACTGGAAAGTGTTTGGTTGGCATTCAGAGTTAAACATTGTCCATACAGAAGGACTGCAGCTTTCTTTATACATATTTGAAATATCAGTCAGATTTCAGCTACACATGGATATGTGGTCATGAATATGCCTGTGTTTTTTTGAATATTGAGAAGCTTTTCCTCTATCTCCTTTGTGTTCGGAGGCCACACAGAATATGCTTGCGAATAATTTGTAGGGCCAAATACAGCAAGCATGGATTTGTGTGCTTCAGGACTGTAGCACTGACATGAGTATGCTCCTGTAGAAGTCAATGCTTTAATTAAAAATAGGAAATAATGGCTGTATCAATACTCCCACCTATTAATATCTAAACTTCAGATTTTAAATGTGAGTCCAATGTCGCTTTTCCTAGTTTAGATACTCAGCATTTCCCAAAGCAAAACTGACAGCGGAGTAGTGGTGTTTTTAGTCTCTCTAAATGACCAGAAGCAGCAGCTCTTAGTTGTCTGTCTTTTCTAACAGTGTCTTGAGCATCATTACTGACTTCTAGATTTGGATTCCAATAATGATCAGATTGGCAACGCGATCTAAGACATTGTTCTAGTTTAAGCCCCCTGGTAACTCAGCACCATGCGGCCACTTGCTCACCCCCTCTTCCCCTCTGCCCTGGGTGGGTTGGGGAGGAGAATCAAAAGAATGTAAAACCCATCGGTTGAGGTAAGAACAGTTTAATAACTAAAGTACAGTATAATACTACTGCTAATAATAATAAGGGAAATAACACAGGGAGAAAGTATAAAACTAAAAGAGGAAAGGGGAAAAAAAGCCCGAATAAACACAAGTGATGCACAATACAATTGCCAACTGCCTGCTGACCGATATCCAGCTCGACTCGAGCAGCAATCTTGTCCTTCTGGGTAGCTCCCCCCATTTGTATATTGGGCATGACATGCTGTGGTGTGGAATACCCCTTTGGCTAGTTTGGGTCAGGTGTCCTGTCTCTGCTCACTCCCGGCTTCTTGTGTCCCTCCTCACTGGCAGAGCATGAGAGACTAAAAAGTCCTTGATCAGAGTAAGCACTACGTAACAAGAACTGAAATGTCAGTGTTATCAGCATTATTCTCAGACTAAAGCTGGAACACAGCACTGCACCAGCTGCTAGGAAGAAAATTAACTCTATCCCAGCCAAAACCAGGACACACATGCATATTTTGGTTGTAGATACATGGATATACTTGCAGAAGATAGCAGAGGGACAGTAGTTTTTAGGATTTTTGTTGCTGTGAGTTAAGAACTCAATCCCTGTCTCTACCTTCTTCCAGAAAATAAAGAAGGTAGATTCCAAAGTGCTTCAGCTCCTCATAGGTTGGTAGAATCGCTGACAGCTCTCTTGTTGGCACTTGCACTTTCTACCAGCAGTTCTGCAATGCTTTGAAAGCTGTTGGGCCACCAAACAAAATAAAATACCCCACCTTCTCACGCACCGGGAAAAAATATTCTATTCTCCAACTTTCATTTTCACTCTTCACTTAGTGCTTCCTGTTTTGGATGTTTTGATGCTAGAATAATTTGTCATTAGCCTACAACTTCTTATGTATTTAAAATCCACTTGAAACTATTTCAAGCAGCAGAATGTAGATATGGGCACTTCTTGCTGGCCTCCTTGGGTGGTACTGGAAGTGAGGCTGGAAATGCAGCAGCATTATGGGTTCTGATTGCTGCCAGTTCTAGACTACTTCCAGCAGCTGAGAGCAGTATGCGTTATCTTCATGTAAATGCGTAAAGCTTGTATCCACTTCAGAATATGAAGTGCTTGACCACTGAGTCCTCAGCTAACTTGCAGGAAAAAAATAGAAGCATTGGGATGGTGGGGAAGAACAAGAGGCAAAAGAACTCTAGGGAGAGGGAACTCTGACATAAACAGCATCTTGTGCTGACTGTGCATATAACCTGCATTACTGCTGAATCACCAAGTTCTGAGGTTATTTTCCTGTTTGGTTTGTTGTGGTTTTGGTTTTGTTGTTTGGTTTTCGTTTTAGTTTTGGTGTTTTTGTGGTTTCTTTTTTTTTTTTTAATATATGTGCTGCTGTATTGTTGCATGCCACAATAAAAATAAGACTAAAAAATAGAATTAAAAAAAAATAATACATATAAAAACTAAACTTTCCTGCTATATTTTGTCAAATACTGTAGTGTATGCCCTTGCATTTATACTGAAAGGGGAAACAAAAAAAAGACTTCTAGCATTTAATTATGTGGACACCGGCTATAAATAGAATGGTTAGGAAAAAACTTGGTAGCATTGTTTATAATGACAGGTTACTTTCAAGTCTTATCTTCCGTGTTGAGGCCAGAAGTAAAATGCAGAAAAAATACTCATCCTTGTAATAAAGATAATTAAAACAAATAAAAATCTCTTGAGAGATAAGATAAATACATGTAAGTATCTTAAGCATGCTTGTAGCTGCTTTTCTGTAGGATCTTTACTATGAAATAGTGCTTTAGAAAGATACAACCGCAGATGGGGAGGTGAAGGTATTTCAATCAGTTCAGAAGTCTTTGGGGTAACATTAGGTTTCTTTGCTTCACAGGCTGACTTTCAAAAAGGTAAAGAATCAACAGATGTCCATGCAAGCACATCTGAAGGTAAAAATAACCTTGATTATCAGTATTGTGATTACTGTGGATTGATAGGTTAGCAGGCTCTTTTACTGCTTTCAATCTCCACATAATCATCTGCAAAATGTATAAAAACATACCTTCCTCTAAGGTGCTGAGGCTCAACTCATAAACCTTTTAGAGGACTTTGGATAAAATTGGTATGAGTCTTGGTAAAGATACTATGCATGTGTATTTAGAAAAAAAGTACCACAATGAAATGCTGTTCTGCTTGCGCTCAGCTTTAATGAAGTACTAGGGGGAAGAATTATATGCAGATCTTAGACTGCATTTGTTCACTGGCATTTATTTTGGTGTTTTGTTTTGGGGTTTCTTTTCTTCCTAAGACCCTAACACAGCTCCTACTTCCATTCGGACACGAAGCAGTCATTTAAAACGTCCCAGGATAGGAACGATGAGGCAAGAATCTGAACCTGGAACTTCCCAAGGAAATGAGGAAAATGATCTTGTGTCAGAAAGCAGGTAGAGAAGCCTATGTCTTACTGATTTCTTATTTTGTTCCTTGAGCCATCATAAACTACATCAATGTCTCACAGTGTGCTGCTTAACGTTTCTTCTTTCTTCCTACTTTCCTTCCTTGATTTTAAAATAACTAAAAATAAAGTGTGATGTGGGAAAGAAAATCGAGATATCACCTGAAGAGTGATTGTACCAAAATGTATGTTTCTGAAAGCTCAGCAAATACTGGAAATAACGATAAGAAAACAGTGAAGGTTGAGGGTGTTCTGTTAGAATTTGGTCTGCATGAAGGTAAAAACATCTGTATTCATGCAGCATACTTTCTTGTGATAATATAACCGGACAGGTATCCTCAATGTGTGTGTGTGATCTTTGTGTGTGTGATCTTTGGAGATGTGTCCAACTGTTTAGTCTGGGAGCTGGTTACTGCTTGTCACTTAGTAACAAAAGTTACAGGAATCCACCTGTCTTCGAAGTAAAGCCGTTTGTTTTAGACAAATTCTGATTTTAAAGCCATCCTATCCAAGCTTACATCCAGTGAGCGGGGAAGTCATCTCCAGTTATCCTGTGTAACATGGTCAGTTGGGGATGTGAAGAATTGTACCACTTTCATGCAACAATTCATACAAGACAGGGCCTGAAGTACTAATTTGTGATTGCTTCCAGAAAGCAGAATGGTGGCTATTTTAAATAAATTGCTCCTTCTTTCCTGTGTGAGTATATGATCCTCATAGATATACACTGTTATCCTCACTGTGTGTGTCTCTCTCCGTTTGTCACTCTCTTCCAAAAAAAATCCCACCTCAACCCCAAAAACCTTGTTTGAAGAACTGAAGGTAACCTGATTGTTTTCGATGAAATCCCTCAAACTTGTTCAGTTAGGCTTCTTTAACTAAAAGTAGTTGTGGGTTTGGGTTGGGTTTTTTGTGTGAAGTTGAGGTCTTCAGCTAGATACAACCTAATTTTTGTGTTTAAATTCCTCTGTGGAACTGCTAAGATACATGACTCTTGTCCTGCACTTGTCAGTGTACTGCCCTAAGGTGATTCAGACAGGCCAAATGGCATGGTTTGATACTGCCACAGGTTGAAAAATCCTTTGCCCTATTACTACTAATATTTGGCTAGTTGATATTTGAGGTGATTTGTCTGTTGTTGAGTGTCAGTATTTTGGGACTTGCAAAATGAAGCTAATGAGGTGCCCCAGCTCCTTTGGGTATGATGTGTAACGTTGTGTTCATGAGCAGATCTAAGGGAAATCCTCATGGCAACAGGGCAGGATATCAGCTTGTTTCTCTTCTTTCATGCATGTTAGCAAACACAGCAGGGTCTTCTGTCAGGGACTTTCTCCTGTGGAGGGCCTTCATCTCAAGGCTGGCATCTGGGATAAAACCATCCAATACTGCCTTTACTATGAAATGGTGAAGTAGCCTCCTGCAAATTTACTGCTTGTATGTAATACTAAATCTAAGTTTTATGTTGAGATAGTGTTACTACCCATCTTGTGCATCAGAGCTTCATCTTTAACTATTTGCTAGTTCAATCTCTGGTTTTTTAAATCTTCAGACATGACGTATTTATTGCCTTAAATTCTTTTCTAGTCATGGTCTTTGTAATATTCAACAATTATACAAACATTTGCTTTTATAACTCCATAATTTTAAGCTGTTTCTACAATGGGGGTGGGAGAAGTTGCTTCCTTTCTCACCCCTTTGTGGCTTCCAAATATGCAGTGGATTACTGCTTTCTAATTTTAAAATAACAAACTTAAACAAATGTCTGACTTTCTTTTATTCGCAGACATGAGATAGATGTCTTCATTTTTTAATTGCCAAAGCAATTTTTCCTAGTTGATGGTTTGTTTTTTTTTTTTCTCTAATGAGGAGTTAGCCATTTTTAGATGCATTTAGTTTTCTGGATTCTTATTTTGAATGGCAAGCATGTGGTACGGCGTTTCATAATTGGTCATGAAATAATTTCCCTGCTGAGATCACCAAAATTATGTATTAATCTACAAGATTAAAGGCGGTATCTTAATACCTCCTGCAGGCTGGAACCTCCTGCCCACACGTCTGAAAGCTCTGAAGGTTTAGTAGAGGTACCTGAGGAGAATACTGTTGAGAAGGATGAGGAAAAGACAGATGAAAATGAGGGCCAGTCTCTACCAGAAGTGGAGCTACATGTATCAAACCCTGAGAAGCGGAGTGAGGAGGAGGTGAGCTGGATGTCATAGTGATAGCAGATAAGTTTGCAATACAGCTACAGTTTCTGTTAAATATGGCCCTTGCTGCCTTGATCCATATGACTATCAACTCCTTGGTTTTCATATCGATGTTGCTTTGAGAAAGATAGCTGAGAAACTGAGGCTAATATGGAATGTCTCAGGGAATATTCTATTATACTTATTTTGAATAATAGCACTCATAGGATCTTCATAAGGTGAATTTCTAGCTTGTCTACCAACGTAATTTTCTTAATCGATTTTCCTACTTACATATTCCAGAGAACTGGAGTAAGGCCAAGATCTGATCCAGTATTTCTGATTTATTTAAAAAAAAAAAAAAGTTTCTTTGAAAAAGCCAGTAGCTGGTATGCTTTGGTTACTACTATTGGCTCTTCTTACTTCACTTAGAGCTTGCCTGTTTTGCTGTTTAAATGTGGCTTTTACTTGCACCTTGTTAACAGCTTGAATTTAAATCTAAGTACCCTTTGTGCCTAGCGATGCCTCCAGGGTTGTATGTTCTTTCTGATGGGTGAGAAAGTGGATCTTATACTATGTTGGGTTCAAGGAATGACTGCACTAGGTATGCTTGTGGGATGCTTAAAAACTGCTTGGCTTGGCTCCTAATGATGTAAGCTATGGTCAGAAATTTAGTGCAGGTGACACCACCAGGTTAATAAACTGGTTACATTAGGTACTCTGCTCTAAACTCTGCCTTCTTTGTACACATATCTAGGTATCTGAGCTATCTGCTTCTCATGTTAAGCTACAAATTTAGATCACAGATACACCCACTAGTGTTGGGTAATTTTGACTTAGAAAAGTTATATAAATTTTTTTTATATATATATTTTTTATTTTTATTTTTTTTTTTTTTTAGGAAACTCTATCAGAGCCTCTTAATGGTGAGGTAACAGAAGAGACTAATAAGGCCTATATTGTGGTTGAAGAAGAAACAGCAAATGAAGTTCGAAGTAGTGAACCAAAATTGCAGTCTGAGAATCAAGGAGAAGAACCCTTAACACTATTTGTTCCTTTAATCCTTGAGTCTGCAGCAAAACTTTCAGAAGACACTATATCGGAGAAGGTGAGAGAATTCAAACAAAACGTGAAGTCATTTTTCCTTCAGAGTGTACATATCTTGCTGGTTTTTCTTTTGTTGAATAACAAAGTAGCCCCTACCATCAGATGAAATTCTTGGAAAAAGCAATTATTAGACCAGATGATGTAAATCTATGAACAGAATAGACTAAGGTTTCTGTTTTGATATGCAGAAGTGGGTCATATATGCATGTGATACCAAAAAGAAGGGTACGTTGCTCCAGTTTGCCTTGGCAGTAATGAAGTAGCTCTTTCTCACTAAAATATTCGTTAGATATGAGTCAAAAGCCACATCCTTACTTTGTCTAGTAATTCTGCCCTGATGAAGTGTACAAGCAATTAATTAATGGTAAAATACCCTTCTAGAACACAGATTTTATTGGGTTTTGCTTATAGTGCAAAAGCAGATTATTATATACTACCAAAATGATAATCGTATATGTCCAAAATAAAAAATGCCTTCCCCCCCCACCCCGGGATTAATTTCAAAATGTTTTTATTGTGCCTGAATAATCCTTTGAATAATTTGGATTTGAAAACAGGGAGCGACTGTGAGTGATTCAGAAATGCTGACTGAAGAAAGTACATTGGAAAAGGAGGACACTGAAGAACAGCAAGAATCTGAAAAGACTGCCACTGAAAATGCAGCTGCTTTGCCATCAAAGGAAGAGTCCTCTGACAATGGCCTGCCCAACTCTGTGGTAACTGAAGTAGTAGAAGAACCTGTTTCTGAAAATGTCTCTCCCAAAACGACTTCCTCGTTGGAAGATCAAAATGAGGAAGCAGGGCACAACTCACAGGAGGCCCCTGTTGCCTTGAGTCAGAGTTCTTTGATAATGGTTGAACTTGATGGGCTTTCTTTTCAGCAGCCTTCTGGACAGGAAGCACAGAAGAACCAGTTGGAAGAGCAGTCAGAAGAGACTGTTGAGCAGATGGATCAGTACACACAGACAGGAGCAGAGCGGGCTGCTGACAGCAGCTCTGAGGAAGCAGAAATTGAGGTACCTGTTGTAGATCGGAGAAACTTGCGAAGAAAGGCCAAAGGCCACAAAGGTCCACCCAAGAAAAAAGGAAAGCCAGTTTAAAAATGGAATACTGATTGTTAATTCATCTATTTATAAGAAAGTTATTATTTTGTGTAAAACACTAGGATTTCACTAAACCATATGGGACATGGGACACACATGTTTAAAATTCTGGGTTGGACTTCCTTTTGGGATTCATCAACTTTCATGAAGTTTTCTTGAATTTTTAACTACTAGACATTAAGCTTCAGATTATGAAAGTAAACAGCCTGTCTCCTCCTTTTATAAAGGGTACATGCTGAATACAGTTGTGCTAGCAAAGGCAACAGTTTACTTATTTGAGGTGGTAGTCGTGGAAGAAAAATGCAGCTTGAAATCCTGGCCCTGTTGAGGTTCCCTAAATTCCATGAGGCCAGAGATCACTCTAGCGTTTATTATGTTTTCTAAGTAACTTTTTGTTTTCTACTGTGGGGGGAAGCAGAACAAGAAAATCCTTCCTTGCTGCTTGTTCCCTCCCCATAATTTTCTCACATGAGATTAAAAGAATGAAATATTTTGTAAATCAAAATACACAAGAAGGTAAAACTCAGTAGATCAAAACAACATAAGCAGCATCTGTCTTTCATGAGAATTGCTTGAAACAGCTGTGTCAGTAGAAACACAGTCAGCGCAGTATCTGCCATGGCGCACTCTGACAATGCATTTTTTTACTTGGAGATTAAGAGATGCCTACAGAGTAAATTACTGGTAGCTTCCAAAGCAAGCATCTCGGTAAGTCTAAGGTGGTTTTTTGTTTTTTCTCAGTGTATGGAGCATAGACTCCAGTACATACACGTAATCATTTGAACCGCCTTCCTAACTATTTGCATGTGTTGAGTGGATACTTGATTACTGGTTACATTACAGGAAAAGAATATGACAACTTTTGATCCCGTTTTTGTCTGAACGGAAGCAGTGCTTTGTTTTCCAAATAGTTGGCTCGTCCTGTGGGATAACTATTAAAATGTTGTGTCTGCCAAGTGTGACTTCTGCGAACACTGGCATTTCAGGTGGTTGTGACATTCATTAGTGTGAATATTAGTGGGTGTTTCAGCAAATACTTGCTTGCCAAACTTCTATACCTTTAGGAGTTAGCAGGAGATTGCCTCTAAATACTTCCGATTCCCACTTTCTTTTTCTAACTTGGGTGTAATCCCTGGAATGATAGCTTTCCTGTTCACAGCTTTCCTTAAAAGCAGCAACCAAACTTTGCTGTAAGCAAACAGAAATAAAAACAGGCTTTTCATGCATGTTCCCTTTGAGACATTCTCCTGGCAAGCCATGTATTTAACTTAATTTGTCACACCTAGAATAAGTTTACTCCTTAGTTGGCAAAGTGTTTCTTTCAATAAAGGAAGCTCCTCTAGTTTCCTGTTCAGAGAACAGGAAATCACACTACTATTTGTCCTGCTGTATGTCTTTTCTAAGAGGGGTGAACTAGTCTCCCACAGTGTCTCAAAAACAGAGGTATCTAGAAATTGCTGTTCAGGACTTCTGAGTACAAGGTTCACTTGAATAGTTGCAATGCTGTCTTAACTGTTATCCCTCTGAATCTAATCTAAGAATCTGGTTTTGGATTTTATACTTATACAGTTTAATTGTAATATTTTAGCTGTATAAGATAGATTCATACTATATCTTTCAGCTGATGAAGTACCATGCCCCTTTTTAATCTGGTAAGAGCAGCTCGTGGGGGGGGAAAAGAAAAGTGTTTTTTAAAAACCCCCATGTATTATGTAAATTGTAGATTCAGGGGGTGCATGAGTTAAATCTGGGTTTCTTGAACTATTGGATGTAGCTGTAACTTCTATCAATGTACATACAGGTATTCCTTATGAACCCTGTGACTGATAAATGATCAAGCTCTTTCATGGTTGGTTGTAAACATATTCAAGTGAACCTTAATTATTTCTAAAACTAATCAAGCATATGCTATAAAGCACATAAGACAAAAGTTCTGTTGTGTGGCTTTTCTTTTACTGCTAAGATTTATTGTGTTAAAAAAACCCCAAAACCCACAAACAAAAAAACCAAACAGAAAAACAAAAACTGAACAAAAGGTGGCTGAACGAAATAGAAAACACATCTATTGCATTGCAAAGAATTTGTCAGTTGTGAGGGCTGGTGCTTAAAGCGTGGTTGTATACAGTATATTGTGACTCATCTTCCACTTTTAGAGCAAACTTCACTAAAGATTGATCTGCCAAATACTTCAGTCAATTACAAATGTATCCACTTTCAAAAAGTTAAGGATTCTTTTGTTTATGAAAAGTGAGTCCCAGTTATTTTAATTAGTTCTAGGTAACTTGATACATACATTTATTGCTTGTATTCCCTGAGGTTGGAAAACTGCTCATGAGAAGGTAATGTCACTCACCTGGCCTTTACTTTTCATGGCTAAGTTGGAGCCAATTTCAGTTAGTATCTTTCTTTTAAGATATTTGCGTCTTGAATACATGAATATTATAACAAGATCATTAGATTAGGTCAGTCTTGGTTTCTACTTGGAACAGTCAGCTTTCTGATCTCATTTCAGTGAGTCAATTTTAAATACTGAACTTAAATTCACATCTCCAGGTATACTCTTGAGTAGATACCTCTGTATGTCTGGGGTACCTGAAATAGTACCTGATGGCCAGACTGTCACATATGGAATGTAGGCAGTTGGGTGCAATTAGCAATTTCGATAACTAGTACAGTCTTGAAAACTAGACATTGTTCTAACTGTGGTTGCAACAGTACTTTGAACTAAAGGGTGCAGTTCATAACTTCGTTGGCATCAATCATGCAGTAAATACAGTAGCAAAATCAGAATACTGACTTTAAATAATAGTTTTTATTGTTGTGTTGACTGTCCCATTGGAACAGTAGTTGAATACTCTATACTTCCTGTTCCATTAATACAAGGGAACATGCCTGACAACTGAACTGACTGAAGTGCGTTACCTTGGGGAAAAAGTGGTTTTTAGGCTTGGATGATTTTTCTTTGGTCTGTTAACTGACTGTCTTGCTACCATCAAACTCACAGAATTTAAGATCTTATTGCACCAGCAACCAATGATTAAAATATCAACTTTATACGAGTTTGTACCAAATGCTGTTACAACAGGCTGTAGAAATACATGTGTACAGTGAAAGCAAGACGTATTATTTTTGAGCTCTATTTAGCCTAGAGATAAAGAATATTAATTTGTGGCTTCAGCCTTGCACTTAAATGGTAAATGGTTTGGATTTGAATCCAAGGTCTTTTTCAAATATCTGTCTTCTACTGCTTATTAACAGGATTTGCTTTGCTTCTCTCATTATCTTTTGGTCTATTTTCATTTCATGCAGGATTCTTGTTTGCTGTTCTCATGTTTTGTAGCCCTTTGTGTGAAAGTATATACATGTCTTATTTCAAAGGCACTTCAGTGCTTAAGTTGTCTGACCTGTTTGTTCTGCTCCTTATACAACATCATTTGCAGCAGTCAGTAAGCAAATTGATCATTTACCATGTCATCAACACTACTTACTTAAACATAGCAACAAATAGGCCCAAGTTTCAGCTTCTCTGCTTTTAAGTGATCATTATGAGACTTTCCAAAAGGATGCACTTCTAAGTGGTGGTAGATGTTTTCTAAACTAGTGGTATGCTGTTTATAAATCTTAAGAAAGTTGTATTACTATTCTGGAGTATTGTACTGAAGTCTTGTTACCGTGTGAGTTTTTCCTTTACTTTAGTACTGTCTTGGCGCCTTTTGAAATGTTTTGAAGTAGTAATTAAACTTATATTTTGTGATTACTTTTTTCTTGGTTTATAGTATGAGTCCTTTCTGCTATACAGGAGACATGTTTTGAAGTGGTTCAATTTTGTTAGAACGAATGTGATTTTGCAATCTGTCTGCTACCAAGGAGCTTTAAAAGCTCAAAGATTATTAGTTGAAACATATTTTATCAATTAAAACAATTCCCTGTGTTTAGTTAGCTTATGCATCAGACTTCTTTCGTTTGTGGGGTTTTTTTGTTTGGTTGGTTGGTTGGTTTTTTTTTTAATAAAAGCTGTAGAATAGGCTGTTCTGAAGTTTACAATGTGCATTCTGCTGTCTATTCCAACTATGCAAGATGACGTAAACAGCAGTTGTTCAGGTAGTTTGGTATACACAAGCCAACTAGAAATGCTATTAATGCACTCCCACAGTGGTACATTAAAATGTCCTAAGTGCAACAATGTGCTTATTCAGCCAAGAAGTCACATATTTATAGCACAGATGTAGTAAAGTTCTTGATACAGCTGTACAAAATGAAAGTATTCTGTTCATGTTACTTGTTAATGTGCAGTAAAGGGTAAAGCAACAAGAGCTTCAGTGGAGGCTTGTGTTTTGACCAATTCCCCTCTCTCCAAGCAGATGACTTACTGGCTTGCGACTGTCTCTTAGTTTCAAATCTCTTGTCACTTCAAAGAAGTAAAAATCATAGCAAGTTATTAAGTCTAGACTAGGGTAATGTGTTAAACTAACAAAATCACCTGTTGAGAAGGCTTTGAGGTATAGTTAAAGTACGGCCTCTATCAGATAGTGTAAGAGAAGTTAAGAAAGCTGGTACAAAAGCACCTAGCTTGACTTCCTGGCCAGATTTTGAAAATTGAAACTTCATCTGAGATTTGAAACATCGTGAAGATGATTAGGGGGTTGGAGCATCTGTCATACAGGAGGCTGAGAGCTGCAATTGTTCAGACTGGTGAAGAGAAAGCTTGGAAGGATCTTACTTTGTATGCAAATACCTGGTGGGGGAGAGAGGGTGGTGGGGAGTACAAAGATGAACCAAGACTCTTGGTGGTGCCCAGTTACAGGACAACCTGGAGTATAGGAGATCTTATTTAAACATAAAACACCTTAAACTGCAAGAGTGGTTGTACACTGGATCAGGTTGAATTGATCAGAGAAGTGGTGGAGTCTCCATTTTTGGAGATGGATACTCAAAACCTGACTGGATGTGGCCCCAACACCCTGCTGTAGCGGATTCTGCTTTAGGCAGGGGGCTTGCACTACACCATCTTAAAAGATCCCTTCCAGCCTTAACTACTCTGTGATTCTATAGTCTACTACTCAACTTACTTATTGCAAGTGTGACCACCTCTAACCTTGAACTCATGTTAATACAAAAAAACCCAACACCAATGCATTCACATTCTGGCTTCTGAAATATCTTAGGAGTTTTGTTTGAAAGTTTCCTTTTTACAATGTTAAAAGGCTAGAGTGCCCTCAAAGTAGAGAAAGCTGGTAAGGATTTTATGTCATTTGTGTTAAAAAGCTCCTTGGCATGATGTACTGTTTAAGAGTTGGAGTATAAATAAGGAAGTATGTTTATTTGTAGTCATAGACTCTGCTGAGTTTGTCTACCACCAAATTGTTGTCAGAAGATTACTGATGCAGTTATCTACATCAGCAAAAGCTTTCAGTTTACAAGCAGCTTTTGTTTCTTGTATTTCAAAGACGCCAGCTAAACATATATTGATCAGTTGATGCTTGTGATCTTTAGTTTTTCTTGAATGTTTCCTAAAGCCACCAAAATAGCTACAAGTAGCATCAGGGATGTCATGCCATTCTCAAATTTCACATCTTAAAACCCCTACAACTTCATATATTCAGACTTACGAAACTGTTCTCCTCTTGCCTGGAACTACAGTGCTGAACTCTCCAGCCCTTATTCTTCCCATTAATGCAGCCATGGAGGCAAAGGAGAGAAAGATATGAGGTAATGATGCGGTAGGAAATAGCCCATGCTTCTGTAGCGGCAAGTATCAAACTGAGCGTTTAATTTCTGATGTCAGCCTGCAGTAAGATTCTAGCTGCATTCTTCCAGCTCTTTTGCTTTCCCAGAAGCAGAGTACAAGTTAATATGTTCTTCTGTACCTTCAGTTATTACAGCAGGACATCATGGGAGAGAGTGGCTGTATTTCCCATCACTAGGAATGCAGGCTGAAGTAAGAATTTATACAATGTATAAATGTATAACTGCTACTGTAAAAACACCATTAAAGTTCAGATCAAACCCATACCACATTAGCAAAACATGAAAACTGAATCACTTTATTTGGACAGCATTCAGCTGAACAAACATAATAAATACAAAAACCCAAGCAGCTGTTTCTGGCATCTTTAAGTTCTCTACCAGCCGGTGGGGGTCAACATTCTTGAATAGTTGATGGTTCCAGAGATCTTGCAAACTTGTTGAAACTCCACTGATTTTGCAGGAGCCCATGTCCAACGCTTAGTATCTAACACAACTTAAACAAGTAGAACTGCATTGATGCAGCCATCATTTTCCGGATTGTTTGTTACTTGTGCATATTTTCCTGGAGAGAAAAAGGGAAGTAAATGTCTATGTTGGCAGTTCAATCCACAAGTCTCTTTAACAGAATTCCTGCTACAAACCTGAAATGCATTTTGAAATCTAAATCTTATCTTTGCTGAGCTGCAAACTTAGGTTCCCAAAATATTTTATGTAGGCTGTTTCTTATGAATGGATCATTAGAGTTCTGGGTAGATAGGGGGGGGAAGCAAGGGAAACCAACATAGGTTCTGCTACTGCCCAAGTCAACCCCTCTGTTGACCCTTCAGAGCCTGATCCTATGAAGATGCTTCTACCTGGAACTTCCACTGAAAACACAATATGATTGTTCACAAGGTTAGGTCTTTACAGACTTGCAGCATTGCTTAGTGTGAGACACAGGCAAACAAGTTGACTCTTCATCCTGAACTTCAATTAATTTGAAAGTGTGAATGGAAAGCCTAAGATTAACACTTAAAGCTTGCATTTTTAGAGCTGCACAGTAGTTGCTTCACCTATAGCCCAAACCTAACACCTAACAAAGATCCTATGACTATAGGATGTGGTCTCAATGATACATCAGGCAACAAAGACCTAAAAACACGCAAAAGTACTTACCCCAGATAACTTTGCCCCCTTGTGTCACAAGGCCAAGCTCACTCACGTTCACCTCGATGACGGTACCCCTGGTAATTACACCGAGTGTGGTATACAAAGGAGAAGAAGGATTCTTTTTTACACCAAGGATAGGTAGGCAAAAAGTAGCTTTAAGTTCAGGATGTGTCACGTGCGCCTTCTTGAAACGTAAGCCCTGTTGCATAAGGAATGTTAGAATGAGTTAGTATTTGTTTTAAGCCCTCATGACTAGCTTCATTTCAGCATTATGTCCTCAGTTTCCTAGGTTTTGAGATACTGGGAAGAATGAAACAACTTAGAATACAGAATGCTGTCTGCTTACTCTGTAAGACCAGATTTACTCAAAACCTTGATTAATGGTAAGATAAAGTTTTCCACATATAGTTTCAGAATGACAATTTCTAGTAGTAGTACAAAACTACTACTTGCTACCTTAGATGGATTCTGTTCCATGAAGAAATTAGGTATTTATGGTAATGCATTTAACGGTGCTACTGGGTTTTAAGATTAAAAATTTTTCCTTTTTTCTTGTAAAACTGAAAAATCTTTTTCACATGCTGTAAAATATTAAATATCCATCTCTTACAGCACTTTCTGTCTAGTGACCTGTGCTTTGTGAAGGCTACTTCACCATTAAGTACCATAACGTTTTCCATGACATTAAAAATCTAGGCTTCCATGTAAGACCATCAAAATAGTAATGAAGTATGATCCAACAGCCAGCCTGAACGGTGATTCTGTTGATTTCTATGAGGAAATAGAAACAGGTATTTCTAGAAGAACTATAGTTCTTGGTGAATCAGTTTTTTCCTCCTGTGCACTCTGAGGCTGCTAGAGCCCAGGCACTGTTTCTGCAGGTGTGTAAGAAAAGGTTAGGCTGGAGGCACAGCACTTCCCTTGTGTACAGTCACGACTGTGCTTCAAGCTTACTTAACAAGTCAAAAGGAAGCAGTTCTAGAATACTAGAACAGAGCTGGCTTCTGCAGCTGACAGAACCATAGCGGCTTGAAAAAGCAGCCTCCAACTTTAAAAGCCATTGAGAGTGCCTCTGCTAAAGACCTTCTGTGCTAAATTGACAGCTTGTAGCTTGAACTTACTGGCATCACCTGAGTTACGGGAGTGTGAGCAGAGGTATTTCAGCACCAGCTGTGACTGCAGGGGCATTTCCCTACCCTCAGGTTATTAGAAGTTTAGATTTCTGCAAGGGAACTAATAGGAATGTTCCACATCAATAGTAATGAAGTGCTTTATCATAGAAGAAAGTTTCCTCCCACAGGAACTCAAAGCAGTAAGTCAAAAGAATTATTAAACATTCTTTAAGGCTCAAGGACATTACCATTGGTCGAATGAATCGCTCATATTTAGGAGGCTTCCTAGTAAAGCCATCTCCAACAAAGCAAACTTTCGTGACCATTCTCTTCCAGGCCTTCTTCTTTCTCTTTCCTGTACGAATCACTTTTAAAACTTCAGTTTCTCCTTGTGCACGGACCTTTGGGACAGGAACTTCCCACTTCCCCTGGAAGAATCAACAGTCTTACATTGCTAAATGAAGGAACAAACAAAGCATAAAACAAAATTCCCCTAAAGTGTAGTGGTAGACCAGACTTTCTATACAACTCATAGCTAACTTATTTTAATCAGCATATTAAAGTTATTGAAGTCATGATACTGCATATGCTTACTTTGTCCTAGATTGCTCAATTACTCAGTGCTTCAAGTTTTACTTAGGCTTTGCTCATAGGCTGTAAGTCACCTGAGTATCAGCCACTCAAAGTGGTGGTCACTGTCACAAGTAATTCTAAGTATCTGAATTTTAATACAGTTACTTACGGCTTTTTCTTTTCTTTTCTGTTTGATCATGTTAGATAGAACCTTAGCCCGGGATTGGCCCTCTCTCTCCAGGAGGTATGCTGGTACAGCTCCTTTGGGTGTTTTTTCATCATTCTTTTTCTTTGTATTTCTCTTTTCATGCATTTTAATGCTGCAAGGAAAGAAAAACGGTATTAAAAATGGGGGAAAACACTTATTTTTAGATATAAACTTAGCTTGTGCCAGCTCAAAATTTTAAGAGACATTTGTAAACAAATGCATATGTATATTTAAGGAATAATCCTAAATTATTTTCATGGTAAACTAGTAATTTCACTTAATTAATGTAACACCTGACAGGCTGCACAGCGCATAAAAGCTTGTCAATTCCTGTCATGACTGAAACACGAGATATGCATTTTATGAAGGAATTTCTGAGTAGCTTAAAGCAAGCAGCCAAGCACTATGTGAAATAGCAGCCTTCCTCTCTGACAAAAAATAACATACTGCTCTTCAGATTTGATAGCAATGCTTGCAAATCTGAGGCATGTATGTGTAGAAGGGGTTGTGTTTTGGTAATTTTGAGACCATTTGGACGCGGGAGAAGACGCACAAACTAGTTAACAAATCCAACATCTTTAAACATAGCAGAGAAAAATTACTGTCTACACTTGGAAAACTAGCAAAGCAACGTGATGAATAGATACTAAGGTCATTAGCAATAAATAATATTGCTAACACCTTAAATTTCAATTTCTAGTAACAGAGAAAATTTTCAAGAAAATGCATTTGTTTATCTATGCCTGATACTGTAGTTTATCCTGTAAGACAAGCCTCATGTTCTGATCAAATACTGTGCACGTTACTGTATGTTTTGTATTAACACTGCTAAAAAATGTTTGCTGCCTCTTGCTATACTAATATACAGCAGTTGATGTGAAACCCCCAGGTAAATGCATTCATATTTTTGTCTTAACTACATTAGTCACTGCTATTGCTAATTAACACCTATCTTAAGGAATGCTTTTAGGAGCAGAACTGTTAACATCCACTGACAAGAAAGGAAAGCTGAAATGTCTTAACCGTGGCAAAACCCACTCTCTCCTACAACCTGAACACAAGTTACTGCTAGTAACAGGTAGTAGTTCTTAGTTACGGTATTCAATGCCAGGATGCCTGGACGGCGCCAGAGGAGGGGCTGGTACTCACGTCTTCTTCATCTGTATCTTCTCGGCATGCCGCTGCTTGTGGTAGAGCTTGGCCTTCAGCCCGATCATCTTCTTGGCCTTCCGGGACCGCTCGTGAGCCTCGCGGCCCTCCTTCTTCCTCCTCTTCTCGTGGTAGTCCAGGCGGTACCCATACCGCTTGCGGTGCAGCTCGATGTACTCGTTCTGCGGCTGTGGGCACAAAGCAGCGCGGTGAGCGAGGACCGGCCGGCGGGGCCGGCCCCGCACCCTCGCCGGGGCCCGGCGCCGCTGCGACACGCGGCGGAGCCCGAGGAGGCCGCGGCCCGGCGGCGGCACCCTCAGCGCGGGGCGGCGGAGCCCGCCCGGCCGCCTTCACCCCTGCCCCGTCCCCACCGCGGCCGCCCCCCGCCGCCGCCCCAGCTCCCACCATGGCGGCGTCGCCTCGCCGAGCCCGCCGTCCAGCAGCCTCCTCCGCAGCGGAAAGGCCGGGCCGGACGGGAAGCGGCCCCGGCTGGAAACGCTCCTCCGCGGAGCTTTGGTTCCCTCTGGCGGAGAGTCGGCGGCCCGCGGCCCCCGAGGGCTAACGCGCCCGAGTTGTCGGGGCCAGAGGAGAGGGAAAACGGCGCGGGGGAGATCGGAGCAGTGCTGCCTGCCGACTGGGCCTCTCGGGTCGGGGCAGGAGAACGGAACCGCGGGAGGCGGTTGGGCGGCGGGGAAAGGAAGGAGGAGCGCGCCTTCCGGCGGCATGGCGGCTGTCCCGGCTGGGCTGGGGCCCGCGGCGCAAGCCCCGGCTTGGCCTCGTTAAAGAGCTTCGTGCCGAGGCCGGCGGCGGCGCGGGGCCTGCGGGGGAGCGCCCGGCTCGTAGCGCGGCAGGGAGCGAGCTGTCGCTGTGCGGAGCGGCGCCCGGCGCGGCGCGGGTGAAGCCGGCGGGAGGGCACGGCTCTGGGAGGCGGGGGTGCGTGTGGAAGCGAGCCTGTGCGCACGTCTCCTTCCCTTCGCTGTGGGACTCTGCCACGGAGCATAAAGCCGCTGGGACTGGGTGTTGGTGTTTCCCTAAACAAGCAGCAGCCAGCTAATAATGTGGCTGAATTTTCTGTTCTTGGGCTCGGTGTCCAGTGGTTTGGGCGATGCTTAAAAGCTCACAGTGGTTATTATTTTCTGTTATTTTTATCCCAGATAGGTACTTTTCCTTGCCCACCCCCCGTTCTTTCTAGATCAGAAGAGCTATTTGCACTTCACAGATCAGTAACCTGTACTCTGGAGCTTATCTGAGTGTGAGTGTGAACTCTGATGTTAATTTTTCTGCTTTACTGTTTGCTAGTTTCTTTATGACATGTATTTAGTGTTTGTGGACATGCTTTTATGCTGCATTTTTAAGGCTTAATGACGTAAAATACTTAAATTACTTAAAATCTGTTAGATTTTTACACATAGAATCATAGAATGGTTGGGGTTGGAAAGGACCTTAAGATCATCTAGTTCCAACCCCTGTGCCATGGGCAGGGACATCACCTATATAAACCTGCAAAGCAATAACCTGAAGAATAGTAACATGATATAACTTGAAAAACAGTGAAATTTCATGTTTGTTCTATGTGGAAGTAATACAGTTACCCATTTCCTGTCATAAACATTTTGTGCACTGTTTACGTGTGTTGGCAGGGAGCATCTTTAGAAACAGGAGCCAGGATGTTGAGAATTACAAGGAAATTTTCAGTGAACACATTGAAGTCATCAAGTTTCTGCAATGAGGTAAACGTTTTTCCCAAATTTTGATACTTAATCTGTGAGCAAACAAAATGCTTGGGTTAGTCTGAGTAAACTCTTTTTTCTTTTTTTCCTTTTTTTTTTTCCTTTAAAAGTTGGTATCCAAAGAGAATGCATAATTTCACGTTGGAATTGGAATTGACAGAAGTCAGAGGGTGGAAGTTGAATTTGTAACTTTCCTGTAAACTTTTCTAGTTATCTGTGATTTTGATTACCTGAGCTTTGTCATTGTTAAGTTTATATTCTTCACATAAATAATTAGACCTATTTAAAATATTGTGGCTCACAACAACATGTTTTGATGCTATCATAGATTTTTACTAGACTTCCAAAATAATATTGGGATTGGACTTGGTTTAAATCTCAGTGTTACCATCTTCATGCTTCTGCTTCCAAATATGTGGTATTTTGAGCTTGTGTAAGTAGCCGACAAGAGCATCCAATCCTGTAGATGTTTGGTGATTTTTTTTTAGTTTAATTTTCTACAGCTGGCAAATATGTAGCTACAAAGTAATTATTTTTAATGATAAATATTCTGCATGATTTTTTTCTCCCTGTTAAGCGTGTGTATTTCAGGAAGACGAAAACGGGAGTCATAAGTGTGATACAGCAAAACTGCAGTCTAAGAAACTACAGTTCTCCACCAGGTATAAATTTAAATTATTTTCTTAATAGTAAGGATTACTCAAAAGATGAGTAAGAATACTTTCTGAATTGTGTTTTATTGTATTATTTTGCTCATTATTTATAGAATTTGGTGTATGAAGCACAATCAGCAGTTAAAAGGTTCAAGGACTGAACTGTTTTGTATTGCTGCTCTTTTCTAAGTAGATGTATGGTATAAAGCTTTTAAAAAATAATGAGAAGAAAAGATACAGGTGTATAAGAAGGTCAGTTTCGAAGTGTGCTGGAATTCCTGTTCAGTTGCCTGAAGTATTAATCGGTTATCGAGTAACTGATGGTAACCAGCATGTTGGGCAAGGGGACAAAGACAGGAACCTGATTAAATGGAAATTTTAAGTTATCATTAGTGTTATTTTCTTTTTGGGATAAAAGAGAGTAAAAATAATAAGATACTTGGGAAACAAAATTTCAGTTAAAAGGAATTTTTTGGGGTTTTTTTGAGTAGCTACACTGAGACTGAATGGGAATCAATTGGTAGAAGGTAGCGTTGGGAGTCAGGGCTGCTTTTTCCACACTTTTTCTACATCGATGTGGAGATGGGAAGAAAATACTGGTTACTGGTGGGTAACCAGCTTCTTTAAAATTTAAAAAAAAAAAAAAAAAATGTTAATGGGTTCAGCACTGTGTATCTTAGCAAAAGCTTTTAACCTGCAGTCACATACCTGAGAAGACTTACTCTTAGCTGCCAATGTCAGCACAGTCTCAGTTGCCGTGTATTACTGTTTCTGTGTAGTTGTCTATGCAATGTCCTTGCTGCCTGCTGTATTTATGTCCTGTTTTGCTCTGCTGAGTACCTCAGTGTTTCACATGGAGGCAGAGCTTCATTCCGTACACAAGAAGGTATCATGACTTAGGCAAGCAAGAAATCTGAAATGAACTAATGTGTTATTTTATGGGCTACTTTAGAAACTGGAGGGAATAAGGAAGTGTTAGTTGCAGGTTTTATTTAGGGTGGTAGTAGGTGTTGCTGAATTTCCAGCCTGATACCATGCTTCTCCTAAGATCAGTCTTTCTCCTCATCAAGGCGTTAACCTTTAAGATGCCTCCTTAATGTCTCTGGTAAGAGGGATTATCTGTTCTATATGGTGAAAGAATGTTAGTTTAAATATTGTTGAGTTCTGTTTTGTCTATTAAAGATAAAGGAGCAGGACACCTTTTTGAAACGCAACTTAGATGGCTTGAGTAACTGAGTTGTGAATTAGTCTCAGAGAAGAATAATAGCCTGGCAGCTTATTTTCCAACTAAATAGGATGTGAGAAAGGAAATATATTTCATGAAAACACTAATTTAAAACTCCTCAGTCCCATCTTTTCTTAGCGTAGGTCAATTTGTGTTTTCTTCTGGAGGATTATGCTCTCTAGCTTCAGCATTTACAGGAGAAATGACTTGAAATTTGCTAATAGCTGGGTCAGATGAATGTCAGCATTACAGTTGTCGAACTGTGGCATGTTTTGTTATTGCTTCTGCAGGGTAAGATTTTGCTGGGCTGGTGATACTTTTATGTGTTGGCTTTTTCCTGTTGTTTCTAAATTACAACTGTTTTGAAGAGTTTTCTTGGGGTTTTTTTGTAAGAGCAAGAGAGATTTGTTGAAAATATGTATCTATAGAAATCTGAGGTGGTTAGATTGTCATGAGTAGTGCCTCTGAATCTTTTTTTTTTTTAATAAGTTTTTAGGAGCTTTCTTAAATATATTTAATTTTGTTAAAACAATTACTACATTGAGAGCAGTCTTAAAAGTTGTTGTTTTGTTTTGTTTGTCTCTAGGAGATGTTAAGTCTCTGCGTTCTGTTATTAATCCTCATATATCCAGGTATGTCATGCTAGCCTCTTTTTTGGATGTAACTGTCAGTCAGAGCAATTGATGTGATGAAAGCTCATGGGTTGTTACTGTGCCTGTCACCTGCGTAGTTCATGTGCATGTTCTACATTGAAGTTAGTATTTCCTTACTTTACTCTTCTGACATTTCAACATGGAGTGGTTGTTGGTGTTAAAGAGGTCTTGGACTGTCTCTTTTTCACATCATCAGAACCAAAACTGGGCTCATAGGGAAGCTCCAAACGCATGGTGGGTGCAGGAAGCTGAACGAGGGGGAAGGGATGTTGTGGGATCCAGACCATGGCTGTGGGCAGGGCTGTTAACTTTGTGTTCACAGGAGCGCTCAGCTGTGTCAGATGAGGGCCCTAGTAAGGAGGGCAAAGTAATTAGGGGCTGAGTTGCCAAAGGAATAGTTTGGGGGTGAAGTTCCCTTGGAGGACCACTTCTCTCATGAGTGTGAATTCAGCTAGCATTAACAATGATTATGGGGGCTGATGGCAAGCCTGTGACGGACAGGGCTAGTGAAGCAGCTTTGGAAGTTACTGGTGAGTTACTTCAGAGAGGAAGACTTGGCTGAATTGAATCAAGGACAACTTCATGGGAACTTGGTGCTATATTTGGGGTGTAAAGGGTGCATATACAATGCATTGTTTCAGGCATCAGGGGTTAGTGATTGGGATGGACAAGACGGTGGAGGGGCTGCTTCTGTTTCAGAAAGTACACTGTCTCAAGTATGCAGCAGAAGAAAAATGTTATTCATCTGATGTGCTATTCTCAGTGAATATTAATTGCTTATGCAAATAGCAATATTGCTGAATTTAAAAAATTGCCACAGTAAAAGCAAAGTTTTCACTTTATGCAGAATCCGAAACATTGGCATTATGGCCCACATCGATGCAGGGAAAACTACCACAACAGAGAGAATGCTGTATTATTCTGGATACATAAGAACGCTTGGAGGTTAGAAATATTTTTTGAATTTCATTAGCTTTGACGGATTTAGTAGTGTACAGTAACATGCAGTGCAGTTAGAGGTTACTGGTAAAGTATGTGCCAGAGTTGTGCTGGAATATAATGAGATTCTAATGCATATTTCATTATGTTCAAAGGCAGTTGTACTTTGAGAGATCAGAGGTTCATATTTTACTTTTGTTGCACTATGTTTTGTTAATATTTAATTAGAGGATCTCCTTGTTTTACTTGATGCTCATTGCCCATTCTAGTAAGCTGTTTTTTAGGTTCTGGTTTGACCTCTAAAGAAACTATATTAACAAAAAGTAGCCATTTCTGTTGAAAGCCGTAGCACAGGAAGAATTCCTTGCCTCAGCAGCTTCACAGAATTCTTCAAGATTGGAAGAGTCACAGCAGCCTCCATTTGTGCTATTTTTTAGCCTTTTAAATACAATTCCCTGTTCTCTGCTGTATATGAGAATGGTAGATGTTGGGCTTGTGGAGCAGTTGAACTTGGTGGACTGCTTCCTGCTGGTTTAAAAATGTGGAACTGATTCTTTTTTATTTAAAAAAAAAAAAAAAACCAAACAAAAAAAAAAAAACCACAAAACAAAACACCAAAAAAACCCAACAACACAACCACAGCCTCTTACTACTTTGTTCTGAGTGTTGTGGGGTTTGTGTTTTTGGGGGGGCAAGGGGAGAAAATCCAGTTATGTTTAGTTTAACTTAATTACTTTTTAATTAGTAGATTTTAAAAGGTCCGTCACATTCCATGCAATGAATGCAGCTGGGTTTGGTTTTGGTGGTTTGTTGGTTTTGTTTTTTTTTAACTATAGTTTGTTCGTGTTTTTGGATTTCACTTTAGTTTTGAAGTTTCTCGTGGTGTTACTAGGATTAAGAACAACAAAGAGGTTGCTGGAATTGCTTGCCTTTAATTTACAGAGCATTTGTTCCCTGGAAAGGGAGCCTGGTTAAATTAGTTGGCATGACATTTTCTGGAAGAGGCTAGTTTTCATCATTTATGCATATACAAAAGCGACAGTATTTCCAAATCTCTCTTGGCATTTGTATTCCAAGACAATTTCAGATTCTGGATTATTTGTGTATCAGCTGTAATCCTTTTTTCTGTTCACAGATGTTGATGATGGGGACACAGTGACAGATTTTATGGTACAGGAGCGAGAGCGTGGTATTACCATTCAGTCTGCTGCTGTTACATTTGACTGGAAGGACTACAGAATCAATCTGATTGACACCCCAGGTACTACACTTCAGAGGTACACACATTATTAGGCAAGAGTAGGTGAGGTGGGTGTGGTAGAGTGTCTTAGTTTTAAATATGGTGCAATATTTACGTGGTTTAATTGCTATGGTAAAAAAGGCCTATACTGAGCTCCATTCAGCTTTGGCTAATTATTGCTTACTGGTGCCTAATCTAGCTTGTTCAAGGTGAGCTCAGACATTTCCACACTAAATTGCTCTCAGTTCTGAGATTGCAACGTAACAATCTTATGTCTTTCAAGGCCTGATGGGTGTATTTCTCTGCAAGTGAAGAGGGCTGTTCTGATATGATAAAAAAAAAAAAAATTAAAAATGTAGCGACCTGTTGATGTTACCAGTTTGAGTTTATGATGGTATAACAGGAAGTTTATTTTTTAGGTCATGTGGACTTTACAGTGGAAGTCGAGCGTTGTTTGAGAGTCCTGGATGGAGCAGTAGCGGTATTTGATGCTTCAGCTGGTGTTGAGGTAAAAATAACCCATTTTTGTGATTTTGGTTTTTTTTTTTTTTTTTGTCTAATGACTCAAACAGACTGAAATAATAACAATAGTACAGAAATGTTGCTCTGCAGTATCTCCTTTGATGCTTTGGTCAAAATTCAGCTTAAGGAAGCTGTGGTTTTTATTGGAAGTTCTTCAGTGTACAGGTATTTCTATGTTAATAAGGGACAACTAAGTGGAATTTGCATTAATATCTGGGGTGTGTGTGTGGTTGTTTTGTTGCTGCGCTGTGCAAATACAGATTGAGGTGAATGCTTCTGGCTAACTCCACCAGTGGAAAGAAATTGATATCTGTTCATTTCTCATTTTCAGATTTCATGTAGAAAATAGAGTAATTTTCAGAGAGAATTTCTTCCTCCCCAGTGGCCTATTTAACATGCCCTTTGAGGCGTCACGCAGAAAAGGTGGAGACAGGCTGGAATTTGGTATTACAGCATGGGATGTTTGAGTAGTTCAGTCCTATAGATAAGTTACATGTTGTGAAATTGCTGTGTTCCATGGGAAATGCCTTTTTCCTTTATGAGGGAACTCTTCTTGATCAGTGTGAGTCACATGATTTAAGTTGCTATTTGGAAAGCATTTAGGTGCCATCATATGTGAACCTGAACTGAGTAAGAGTCCCCACCCCCAACAGAACAATTGGATCTGCTTGTGTTTTTTCTGAAACTGTGTAGGAAATTCTTGCATTATTTCCATGTATTGGTAAGACACTACTGCTGAATCTGAACTGGTTTTCATATATGCCTGTTTTAACTTTAAAACAAAAATGCGTATCATAAATGGCTCGGCAGTATACAAATTACTAGCAAAATCACAGCAGTTTTTATTGTTGTGTGTGTAGCCACAGAAATGCTTGCCTGTGTGTGCCTAAGTAACTTGTCAATAAAGCCTTAGTCTCTACATTACTGAGTTCTTTCCATATATATCCACTGTAATGCTTAGTTTCTCTCCCTGTTCCCTTCCCATATGCCTGTGTGCCCTTAGCGAGGGAGGGGGAATAGTGACAGCTGAGAGACAAGATGAGACAAAGCTGCTTGTGGAGTTCATCTGTGCTGCTGGATGTGGGATTGTTGCAGTGCATTCGGCACAGTTTCCTCCTCTACTCTGAACTTGGTCCCTGAGTGATACTGGGGAGTATATAGTTCAGCTGTCAGCACTAATGTTTCCATTTTGTCTTTGCTTTAGGCCCAAACTCTGACAGTGTGGAGACAAGCAGATAAACATCAGATACCACGAATATGCTTTTTGAACAAGATGGACAAAATCAGGGCAAGGTATTTAGAAAGTTCCTTTAATCATTGCTAAAAATCTTGTAAGAGAATGTATCTAATCAAGTTAAAGTTTTTCCGTTAAGCATAGAGTAAGGCAATTATATTAGTATTTATTATATGTATCTTTGGTTACACAGATGCATATTTTTATGTAGTTGTAGAAGTAATGTTTGCGGTAAATAAAGAATAGCAAACTGATTTTGCTATGTCACTGGGTTTTGTGTAACTTAGCATCTGGTTTTTTTACATAGTTTTACGTACGCTGTTGAGAGTATCATACAAAAGTTGAAGACAAAACCTTTGCTTTTACAGGTAAGCTTAGAAATTAAATGCTTACTTGCTTTCTTTCGAATGGGACTCCTTTCTTAGTTCTTTGCAGCTAAAATCTCTGCTCTATTTGCAGTTGCCCATTGGGGAAGCCAAGACCTTCAGAGGACTGGTTGATGTGGTCACTAAGGAACAAATAATTTGGAAACCTACCTCTGATTTGGATGATGGAAAAAATTTTGAGCAAAAGCTGCTGCTGGAGGCTGATGATCCCAACCTGTTCCAAGAAGTCCAGGATGCCAGAAATAATTTAATAGAACAAGTAAAGTTCTAAAGTAAATACATAATGTATTTAAACCCATTACTTAGAGCAGTGGAAAAAATAGCATGAAGGGGACCTCTGGAGGTGTCTGGTGACCTGCGCAAAGCAGGCCTAACTTCAGTGCTAGGTCAGGTTGCTCAGGCCTTCTTGAGTTGAGGAGTTGAGTTTTCAAGTCCCTAAGGATGGTCATTGCAGTCTGTCTAAGCAGCCTGTCCCGGTGCTTGATCATTCTTGTAGCAGAACATTATTTCTTTTCGTCCAGTGGGAATTTACCATGTTGCTACCTGTGACAGTGGCACTTCTCCTTTCCTTGTGTACCACTGAGAAGACTCCAGCTCTGTTTTCCCTAAAGCAGGCCCACCACCCCACCATTGCAACTAGTAAGAGGCAGCATTTGCATCCTGCCTTAGCCTCTCCAAGTTAGACAGACCCATCTCTCTGGGCCTCCAGCTGCGCTCAGCTGCCTGACTGGTGTTTCACTGGGCTTGCCACAGTTTGTCAGCCTCTTTTGTGCTGGGGAACCTAAAAGCAGACAGTGTTTTAGATGCAGCTTCACAGGTGTAGGGTAGAGGGTACTAACCTTTTGCGCTGATCCACTGGCCATGCTCTTGCTGGTGCAGCCTGGTATGCAGTTAGCCTTTGTCACGGAAAGGGGGCGCTGCTGCATCATGCCGATTTGTCCATCAGGGCCTTCTGGTTGACTTGTGCAGAGCTGTTTCCTAGCTAGTTGATCCCTGCTGTGTATCAATGCATGGATTTGTTCTGTCTCAGGTGCAGGATTCTGCATTTGTCCTTACTAAGCTAATTCCAGATTTTCTTCACTTCCTTTCCATCTGTCAAAGACACTTAATGCACATTGAAAGCATCAATATGGGATGACAAAACATGCTGAATATAGAGACCTGAACTCCCTGGCTCTCCGATATGTGCGCAAAATGGAAAATGATCCCTGCTTAATAAGTAGGGAACGGAAGAAAGCAGACGCTAAATTTAGCATTCAATTGGCTAACATGGCATCTTGCACTGTCTCAGATGCCAGAAGATAACCTAGGACATTCACGTGAGGCCTGACAGATGTGATCCAGAACCTGCAGCATATCTGTACTTTTCTGGAGTGTAGTTAGAAGCTGGATGGAATGTTAGAGGCTGGTTGAAATGATGCTAAATACTGTGTTAGACACAGTTGAATCTCACAATAAAAACCTAGTTTTAGATCCATCCAAAAAAGCCGATGGGAGAGATGAGAAAAGACAGTATAAATATTTCTTTAACATAGATTGTCATACTGTGAAGCTGAGATAATAGAAACTTTATCTACTTGGTAACCACATTTTGCACAGTTGACAATTTAGAAAGAGTGAAGAATGGAAGAATTAATGAAAGTAGAAGAGTAACTTGCCTGTTGAGCAGTGCAGGACATTTGAAATAGTTTGTCCAGAATGTTCTTATTCTCCCCTAAGGGGGAATTTTAAGGTCGCACATTATTTTGTGTTATTTATATAATGATACTGGAAAATTTGATTGTACTTGAGAGACTCTAAGCAAATCTCTCAAAGTAAAAAGGTATTTTTTATTACATTCAGTTTGCTTATATACTGTGCAAAAGTGTGGTATTATTACATTTGAGTGCATACTTTTATAAGGAAAAGTATTGGAGGTAAACAGCTATATTTATCTTGGATATCAATCCATTTTGCTGGAAGGGCTGCCCTCCATACGACTTTGAATAATGGTATGAAAGTGCATAAACAGGTGGTACGAGGCTTTCAGTTTCATTTGATGCATCAAAATTGGAGAGATCCATTTTATATTGCTCTGAGTTCACCAAAACACATACATAATCTGGTTCTAAAAATTTCCAGGTTTTAAGTTGAGGTGTTATTACTCAGCCTCTTGTCTTAAGGAAGGTACTGTCAGATACAAAACTTTGTGAGAACAGTGTTGGGGTTTTTTCTATTGGTTTCTGGGCTCTTCCTGAAGCAGGAAGGGGTGCACCGGTAGTGTGATAATTGAGATAACAAAAAATATTTTTTTTATATGCTTTCCTTTATCTCTCACGTTTAACCGTTATCTTGATTAGATTTCTAATTGCTTATCAATGGTTCATTTCAGTATTTGGTCAATGGCTGTTTTAGCCACTAGAGGGGGCAAAGTGCCTTCCTGCACGTAGCTTGTCCTCGGTCTGTGGCTGTGCAAGGTCTATATGAGGCGAGGTTTAAAGAGTAGTTGATGTATTTGTCAGCCTTGACGGTACAGCTTGAAAACACCATGAGCTCTTGGACCTACAAGCTTTTGACATGACGGGGCTCAAAATGCCCTGAAGGCTTGTCTGTTTTTGTCCAGCTGTATATCTGTTGGCTCACAAAGGTTACTTGCGGCTTACTTCAAACTTTTGCAGATGTGAAATACATTCAGTTATACCCTGCATGGCTGTCACTGTATGGCTGCAGGTCTTTTTCAGTTTCAGGGAAATGAACAAACATTCTCTCTCCTGCTGACGTTTTGCCTGACAGCAGCTTTATAAGTTTATCCCCCCCGTCCCCATACTTTCTTGGAACCTTCTTTCCCATATTTTTCTATGGTTTGAGTTTATGATCTCTGATGTCTTTATTTGTTCCTGCTCTGGTTAGCTATATATACTGAACAACTACAGTTTGTAACTTGTCTGTGAGATTGCTGTATGCCAAATAAAGAACTATTCTGTTGAAGGTTGCAGATCTTGATGATGAATTTGCTGAACTGGTTCTAGGAGAATATAGTGAAAATTTGGACTTAATACCAGCTGACAAGGTAATTTTTACATTATTTACATTACTTATAAACAAGTTTTTGCTAGCTGTTACCCTAAAGGGCTGGGGTTTTATTCCTTTGGCACAGGCAGCTGATGATTTTGCAGATGTGCATTTTTATCAACAAAAAAAAAGAACACCAGCTTTTGTAGTGAATTTATAGCACTGAATTTAGGAAAATAGAGCCAAGCTTAGTACTTGAATTTTTTACAGTAATGCAATAACTGTGATTCTTAGACATGCTAGGCACAATTTTAAAAGTAGGGTACCTTTGCTTTGGAACAGTGGCTGCTTGGTTATGTGGTTGTTTTGTTTGGGTTTTTTTAAAGTTAGGGTGCTGTGAAAGAGTTTAGGGAGGGTGAATGGAATTTCCAGGTAGACTCAGTGCAGTACGTGTCTGAGCTGCTGACTGTTACTAACAAAAGTAGCGTCTTAACTGCTATGAATAGTTAGATCTTCAGACGCTGCATGTTGAAAGCAGTGAGGTACAACATCCTGAATTAAAAGGACCATTAGAACAAGAACAGCTGCAGGTCTGCGTGAAATGTTTAGAAATCTTAAAAGCAGTGTCTTCTGTTTTAGCATCTAAACATTTTGGTTTATGGTTTGGATCTCATTAAAAGTGGCAACAGGAGTTTGGATGAGTGCTGTTGTATTTGCAGACACACTTTTTAACTTTTGGGGTCTTGTTAGCAGTATCTGATAGCTGGAATGTAGTTTAAGGCTAAACTGTAGTTCACATGTTAACAGAAAATAATTCTTTTTTGCAGTTACAGTCTGCTATCCGCAGAGTCACGCTAGCTCAGAAAGCGGTACCTGTACTCTGTGGCAGTGCACTGAAGAACAAAGGAGTGCAGCCGTTACTGGATGCTGTTACTATGTACCTGCCTGCACCTAATGAGCGTTCATACGAGTTTCTGTAAGTAGAGGGGGAAAAGGAGGGTCAGGAAAAAGCATAAAAAGCACAGTAGGAGAAAATTAAAAATATTAACAAAGCGTCCATATCTTTAAAAATGTTTACTGGTTCTAGGTATTAAATAACAGTAGAGATGTGCAGACATAAAAATACACCTGAGTACTGACCCTGCTTTGGTCAGTGCTACTGGAATTGTGTGCATTTATCTTCACTTGTCAAACTTGCGCTTTGGAGTTCTAAAGTCTGTTTTTAATCTGAGGATACTGCTGTTTTACAAAACTGGGGTCTAGGAATCCTCTGTAATTTTGGTTGAGCTGCATGATACTTTGTGTATCCTACTGGAGCTGAAATTGCATAGGTTAGTATTTTTTTGTATAAATTATGTTTTTTTTAAATTCTGCCTCTATTAATATTACAGTAAGAAACCTATCGCTTCTTAAATGAGTGGAAATTTAGGTAAATGTGAGTTTGAGTGGATTAATCCTACAAGTATGGTTTTTGTTGTTGCTTTTTATGTTGCAGACAATGGTACAAGGATGACTTGTGTGCCCTAGCATTTAAAGTTCTCCATGATAAATGTCGTGGACCACTAGTTTTCATTCGTGTTTACTCAGGTTCACTGAAACCGCAGTCAGCTGTATATAATATTAACAAGAGTTGCACGTGAGTAAGATAGAGGTGTGATTTAGTGTAACATTGAAACATCTGTTAGAAGTCCTGGGTAATACAAGAATTTCATTTTCAGGGAGAGAATGAGCCGGCTGCTCCTGCCTTTTGCTGATCAGCAAATTGAAATACCATCACTAATGCCTGGCAACATTGCCCTTACCGTTGGCTTAAAACAGGTAATGGAAAATACTGGTTCTGTAAGGGACCTTGTTTCACTAGTGTCCTTTCTACTTCTGTGGTGGTTTATCTCAGAGGTGTTCTTGATTACTGTGACTTGTGTAAACTTGCTTTATGTAAAGTACTTGTACATGTACTTCCTCCTAAAATGAAATATTACAATGTGCAAATGTCAGTAATTGACCTGGGAGGTGCAGTGCTGATTATGTGGAAAGGACTGAAAACTGAAGGTATGTTTTGTTAGGGTTCTGAACTTCCATGTATATTGTAGCTCTTCAAATGCAATGTAATGCCTTGGAGAGACCTCTTGTGGGGAAGGAGGGTGATGTTCAAGTAAGTTACCCAAAAGCAACAGTTTAAGTTAAGTTCAAGTAAGTTTGTTTCAAGCTTGCTTCTCTTAGTTTAGTAATTCAGTGTTTTATTGTCTGAACAGGCTGCATAGATTTCATTTGCACAGTTTTTTTTAAATGTAATCAGCTTTGGCGTGCATAAGCAGATTTTAATTTACCAGTACTGTTCTTCATGGCTTTATATCTTGACTGGTAAGTTAGACTTAAAGTGCAATGAACTGAACAAAGAAATGTTCGTCTAAAATTTGATCACAGATTTTCCTCTCTCATATTATTTTAGTTATTTGAAGAGTAATTGTTTACAGTAATTGTTTATAAATAAGTAAATAAGTGGAGTTTAGCACAAGTGGTTTTGAGGAAGAGAAATGGTCAGGGTTTGTGGTTTTAGTTTGGGGAGGCAGGGGTGTTGTTTGGGGTTTTTTTGTTTTGTTTTTCCATATTTCCTCCTCTCCCTGTCCTCTGTCTTTCGGGTGACTGAGTGTTGATCTGTAGAGTGCCACTGGAGATACCATAGTGTCATCAAAGGCTTCAGCAGTAGCTGCAGCACGCCGAGCTGGAATGGGTACTCGAGGGGAGAAAAGATCTAGCAGTAACACAGAGAGCCTTCTGCTGGCAGGCGTGGAGATCCCTGACCCTGTCTTCTTCTGTACAATTGAACCTCCTTCAACGGCCAAACAACAAGGTACAACGTAGCTACCTGAGAATGTGATAAGATATTCTACAAACAAGGTACTCGAGCATAACCATATTCTCATATTAAGGAACGGTGCTTGCATTGATGTGCACCTGGTTGACATGAATGAGTTGCACAAATTTATCAGTCTGTGATCCAGTAAGTCCATTTTTGGTGTTTTGCACAGATGATGTATTTTAGATCATAGTTGTCCATATCCTTTGCTGTTGCCATGTCAAGCAGTACTATTACTTTTCTAGATTTTGTGTCTAGAAAAATAGTAGTTCTTCATTCTGAAAGAAGAGATTGAGGCACTTTCATTTCTTACTGTCATGCTTAGTTAGTTAGTTGACAATTTTTCTTACATGTAAGAAGGGAGCAGTACTTTTTACTAACTTGATGAAGCACAGGCTCCGTTCTTTCTGCATACAAGGACAAAATACTGCTCTGAAAATAGCGTTTTTAATGGTCAAATTAAAGTACTCTGTAGCACTCAGTTAATTTGTTGGAGAGAATCAGAAGTTGCAAGTTGGTTGTAATTTGAGCTGACTTTGACTTCGTCAAAATCTATGCTTCTCTAGTGTCCTTTTGATTCCTTCTGAGAATAAGATTTGACCTTATGAAAAAGTGATGTTTAGACATTCATTCTGATTCTCAAATTACTGAAGTCTCTATAATGTTTGATATTTATGTACAGACTTGGATAATGCATTGAGCTGCCTTCAGCGTGAAGATCCAAGCTTAAAAGTGAAGCTAGATCCTGACACAGGACAAGTAAGATGAATCTTCTATTGCTTACCTTGTAACCAAGCTTTATTTTGGAACTGTCGAGACCACTCTTCAGTTAGTTCATTTACATATTGAGGTTTTCTTGAATAGAAAGGACTTCCTGTTCCTGACATGTATTTACAGAGTTCTGTGCAGGAAACTAAAATGGAGCCTTGTGCACTTGTGCTTTACAGAGCAGAGAAAGTCATCCTGTGCTCTGCGTGTTTTTGACAGCTCTGTATTTTAAAAAGTTTGAATTACTATTGAATGACCTTTTTTATAGTGTCACAGTAGTGGTAATTACCCTGTCACTTATGTGGTGTTTATGTCAGATGACCTAAAGCAGTCCTGTTTGTTAGGCACCTTAGCATTTGAAATATTTCTAAGAGACTCTTAAGAGCATGCAAGTCCTTGCGTAAAGAGTTTATATTAAAACCTGAGTTTTGCATGGTTTTCCTCTTCTCTCTTAACTCTCTTCTTACTAGACTGTTCTTTGTGGCATGGGAGAACTACACATAGAGATCATTCATGACCGAATCAAACGTGAATATGGAATTGAGACTTATTTGGGACCTCTTCAAATAGCATACAGAGAAACCATCCTAAATGCTGCCCAAGCTACAGGTAAAACAAGTGAATGGAAGGAACATCTTGTTTTTGGTTCTGGCACTTGGTTTACTTTACATGCTCTTATGAGTAACTTTGAATTTTATGTATTAGTGTTTTTTCCAAATGGTTGTTTCACCTTTTTTTTCTTTCTTCTCCCCTCACCCCTCCCAGATGTATTGGACAAGGCAGTAGGAGATAAGCGACACTTTGTAACTGCAGAGTTAGAGGTGAGGCCTGGATTAGGGGAGAGAGCAACCACAAAACCTGCCATCGAGTATGCTGTGGGTATTGAAGAATTACCCAAAGAAGTCAAGGGAGCTGTAGAAAACGGAATCACAAATTCATGCATTCAAGGTAAGGAAAGTTCTATGACAGCTATACTGGTCTAACGTTTCTGTAAGAAGCAATTTATTATGTTTCGAGGAGGAAAAACTCCCTGGTAGCTTGAAAAGTAACAGTAAGTACATAAATAGCACTAAATGCAAGGGAAGACTCTGGTATTTCCTTTACTACAAAAATTGCCAAACACTTTTTTTGCTGTGCCAGGAATGGAAGACAACATGCCTTTGGTTTTATGGTTGATTTCTTCTCAAGTCACTCAACACCAAGTTTGGGGTTCTTTTGGTTTGCTTTTTAATTTGGTGTAACAGATAAGGTGTTTACTTTATGATGTCATGTAAACAACAGTGATGTAACAGAAATGGTTTGAGGCCAACATGTACATACCACACTTTTAATAGAGTTGCTGATTTTATTTATTTTTTTTATTTATTTTCAAATATGTTAAATCCGGTACAAGAAAAAGCCTTACGCCTTACCTAATTGCAAAGTACAGGTTTTCTAGAGGACTAAAAGCATCCTTTATGTTTGATTAAAAATAGGAGGTATTTAATAAATTGTGGCCAAAGAACTTTCCCTTACAGTAAAATTAACATGCAGTGGATTGATAAACAAGAATGACTCTAGAAGCAGCAGCATGAGGTGTTTTTTTTCAATATTGCTTTGTTGGGTTGGAAAGCATGTCTCATCTCTGGTTGTGGAACGATTCTTGACTCTCCGCTTTCTTCATGCCCCCTGAAGACACGTCAGAATGGTGCCATCTCCAGCCTAAAATTCATGCTATTAAGTACTTAAAAAACCCCATAACTAAATAAAATAGATCCAGTCATGTCCTCTGTAGGAAAAAAGCTGTGTGTTTTTTGTCAGATGTGGTTCAGGCCTCCCATCCAGTCTAATACAGGTTGAGAGTCCTCGGCTGGAGGGAGATAACGTGCTCTGTGATTCATCCTTCGTGCAATCGAGTTAACCCTGCAGTTCTGGTAGTGGGTTAGTATCAGTCGTTGCTATGCTTACATGGTGTTGAAAAGGAAAATACAGAAGGTATTCTGGCTTCTGATTAAACAAAAGGTTTTGCTACTTTCTCAAGTAAGGTCTTGTTTCAGACAAGTTTTAGATGCTATAATGTGTAAAAAATAATTTCATCTGTGGGAATGGTTGTATGGATGAGCACACTTGGGAACTTCTGGTTCTGAAAATTATGTGTGCTTTTGGTAAAGAGAGTAAGAAAGTTGTAGCCTGCCTTCCTTTGTCTTTTGGCAAAGCCAGGTAGTGACCAAATCACAGAATAAGGAACAAGACCAGTAGTCATGCCCTTGAGGGGAAGAAGGAGGAGGAGAGGGGAAAGAGGAACGTGAAAAGCTCCAAATTAATCAGAAACTTTTTTGCATATGTCTTGATATTCCAGACAGAGGGGGGAAAAAAAAAAGATTGTGATTTTATTTTCTTTTTTTCACCCCTTTTTTTTCCCCAGGACCTTTGCTTGGGTTCCCGGTTCAGGATATAGATGTGACAGTGCAATCACTGACGCTGCATCCTGACACCTCCCATACAATGCTATCAGCCTGTGTCTCCCGTTGCATGCAAAAGGTACAGTGAAACTGTAAGCTGCCATAGAAGATGGCAGATGCCATCTGTAAGAAAGATGCTACAGCATGATATACTATTTGGAAAATACATTAATATAAATAACTGGTAATTGTTGTTCTCTGACAGCGTAATGCCGTCACTGAGGGCTTCACAGCTTTTGGAAGTAGAGAATTTGAGAGGCAGTGTTGGCTCTAGTTATGCAAGTACTTGTTTAAAAAAAAAAAAAAAAATCAAACCACCACAAAAGGAGTCAACATAACTCTCCTTCTTTCCCATGCAGGCTTTGAAAAAAGCTGGTATACAAATACTGGAGCCCTTAATGAACCTAGAAATCACAGTAAGTGAAGATCACCTCAGTGCAGCACTTGCTGACCTTGCACAGCGGAGAGGTAGTGTTCAGGAAATCCAGAGTCGTCAGGATAATAGAGTTGTGGTTGCTACCGTTCCACTAGCAGAAATGATGGTATGTGATTTTCTTATTGATGGTAAAACACCAATCTCATATTTTTTTATATTATTAAAAATAATTAGGCTTCAGTTCACTTTTCCTGTTATGGGTGAAGAAGTTTGGAATGTTGTTTAAAGTATTTTAGTTGCTGAAGGTCTGAAGCAAGCGCCCACAAATCTAGTAGTGTTTTTGTGCCTGATTCAGATTGTTAAACTAGCATGTTTTCAACTGTAAGTCAGAGAATTAGTAAATACTACTGAAAAAGGTTTTATGGAGAATAGATTTTTTTAAAAGTGTGTTAGATTGACTCATGAATATATTGCACTTTTAATACACTAATATTAAAAAAATAACTTACTTATATGTTGCAGTATACTTCTGACTTTCTCTCACCTAAGCATCTTTTGTGCTAACTTACCTTCCCATTATCCTAAACTGAGTGATGTGTATTCTCCATTTTGTCCAGGGCTACTCAACAGTTTTGCGTTCTCTAACATCAGGCTCAGCAACCTTCACTTTGGAGCTTGCCAGTTATCAAGCCCTGAGCAGTCAAGAACAAAGTGCGCTGCTTCAGAGGAGGACGGGATTAGTGTGATTGCTTTACTCTGTAGAACAAAAATGTATTTTCTGTCCTCTCCATTAAATATTCTCAGAAGTGTATTTATGTACACCAGTATGTTCTTCTGGGACCAGCTGGTTGTTGTGAATGATGAATTAGCAGCTGTGTGAACAGACTGTGCTTTTAAGTGTCCAAGGAAGGGTTCAAGAGATTGTGTTCTTCTAATAGAGCCTTGTAATTGCAAAGCAGCTGAACCAGATATGCAACCACAATTTGCTACTTTACAAATTCTCATCTTGCAGATATCTGCAATGAGACATGATGCAAATCCTCTTCACAGAAATGAGCGCTAAGTGCACCTTAATGTGCCATTAGGACTGTTTACTTATGGAAGTAACTAAAGTTCATGAAGTTTACTTGCTTCAGTGTAAGTCTGAAGTCATACGTCTGTAAGTGAAATAACTTTAGAGTTTTGGCAGTCTGTATCTTGACTTGTCTTCAGTTGAAAAAAAAATCATTAATAAGCATTTTAAAATGTACAACTATAAGTTACTTTCTGTATTGTTAGAAACAAATTTGAACCAGAGTACAGAACTGGGTGTAACTTCTACCCAAGTTTGCTTTAGCAAATAACTGGAAAGGATGTTTCTGCAAATTCAGTGACATCTATGTAAAAAAATACAAGAACGGCAGAATTCTCCTAGGACAGTGATCCCTACACCTTCTGCCTTCGATTTTTTTGTTGACTTTTAGGAATGAGTGATTTAAGCTCTAATGGCTCTGAGTTGCTATGTGTAACGAGTTCTGATTTACAATTATCTGGTTACATAGAAAAAAGTGGCAAATGATGAGATACTTTGAAATAAAAAGACGGTTTGCTTTTTATTTAAATAGTGAAATAGTGTCATAGCTTTATTTTACTTCAAGTTTAGAATGTAAAGAAACTGGTAACTATGGTTTCAGGATTTCACAGTGAAGAATCCCCATTTCTAATGAAAGCTAAAAACCATAATTTTAACTCCGACAAGAATGTCAAGTAACTTTATTCTAGAAGTGAAAATCTTAAGTCTTGGTTCAAATACCACACTGCATGTACATATATATATTCATACCCCAGAGGCACTTCAGGCTGTTGACTAGAAATCTTTGCAGCAGTTACTATCCCCTTGCTTCATGGGCACAGTATCCAACAAACACCGGTTCGGCCGCTATGCCACGGCTGTTAAAATAAAGTAGAATATGTATTATTACAATCAAACAACTGGCTGCTTGTGTAGGCAGGAAGAGAGATACTGGCACTGTATTTTAATCTTTGTATAAACAAAACTACTTCCAAGAAATAACAGATGGCCTATTTAGAGAGTGAAAAAGGGCCCCTATTCTACTGTTTATTGTACTTCAGTTATGTACAGTTCTCTGTTTCAATCACATGTACCAGGACATTAGAAAACAGGTTGAAAAGCTTAAATTCAGGGGCCAGTTGTGTCAGTGTTCTGCAAAGTGTATTGATTTCACTGAGGAGAAGTCATAGGAATGTGAAAATATGAACTGGGTGACATTTGGTCTTCCCCCAAACTCCACCCTCAATGTTTCCTTCATATGTGGCTCTAATTATGTAATTTTCATTCATTTTCGGAGGGAGCCAGTTTCGGTGAACAGGATTTTTTCCAGCTACGCTATCATAAATTATTCTGTTCTCATGTAGCCTTAAAAAATAAAGAAAAAAACCCCCATAGCTTATGATGGCACAGTAAGATAGTAAAGTAAACGAACAGATTTCACAGTTATAGTAATTGTAGTCAAAATTCCAATTCTTGAATATTTAAGAGCCATACCATAACTGCAACAGTGATTTGTAGGATAATATATGCTGGTGTTTAAATTGCACTTAAGAGCTGCAATGAAAGAAATTGAATAATGAAATAGCTCAGCCTGACAATTGCTTGCCCCAGGCAAAACCTACTCTCAGTAAAAGATAAGGTTGTTGCCTAGGTCTCTGGCATATAAATCTGCCTTTTTGTTTCCCTTCTCCCGTCACCATTTCTCTGCAGTTTGGGCTGTTGTATCCTACAGGAAGCTGAGTTTAGATCCAAGTACTGTGAAAACAGTAGCTGGTATTGTTTCAACAGCAGTGGCTTTAGCCTTGGATAACAGAATCTAGCTGTTACAAAAGTTCCACCTACCCATTCTCTCACTCCCTGGTTCCCAGCTGCAGAGCAAGCCAGAGCTGTTTCTTTCTCCTTTGAAAGACCCTCTGGACTGCTACAGCTGCCACAGTCTTTACATACCATGTATGAAAATGTCAGTAGGGACACAGTCCTTTGCTCATGCTCTAAGACTACAACAGCCTGATTAAATAAGCTCGAGTTCACACAATGCTAATGGAGCCCCATTAGCAAAGGCAACAGAACTGTGGCTTCAAGGAATGCTCATTTCATCGGGGAAAGCAAATAGTTTCTCTAGTGTTTTTCTGGTTCAAAGCTGATATGAAAAGAATAATTTTCAGGAGGTCATGTCCTTTTATTAACATAGTCTGTTTATAACAGGAATTGTTCACTACCAGCAAAGCAGTTTTAGCACCAGGAAGTAGTTTAAGGGAAAAGTATGCAACAAGTACAGGGAGTAGTCCTTAGTCTGCCTCCCCATTCTGCATCTCTCATGCTACCAGAGCAGCTGCAGTCACCTGTATAAGCTCCCTATACAGCAATACAAGTGCCAGCATTGAGGAAGAAGATAGATATGCAGCAGTAGGTAATCAGTCCAGGGACAGTATGGTTTATTTCACTTTAAAACCCTAATCCTAGAGGTACAGCCACCATATACTACACTGTTCAGTTGTATGAGTGTTTTCTCTAAGCCCCATCAAGAGATGCACCATCCTGTTAAGTGGAGTCAAATTTGGACTTTAGACCTAGAAATCACTTATTTCTACAACTGCAAATATACAAAGACAGCACTAGCAATAATTAACCAGTAACTTGTCTGGGTACTTTTTGGAAAAGAAGTGCAGAGAAGAGTATGTTGTGAACTGACTTTGGTTTTTTTAAATGAATTAAGTTTTATTAGGGACTCCTTTATCCACCCTTTTCAGTCCCTATACTGCCTTATATAAGGCAGTACCTGAACGAATAGCTCTCCTGTCTTGCATAATCCTCCCCCATACCCTTTAATATCCTTTATGTCTGGGAGGGGGAAAAAAAAAAAATCAAAACTAATTATGGTGGTGTTTTTCCTTTAAAGAAAAGAGATATAGATGAGTTCTAGAACTTCACTGAAGAAAGAGTTCTGAAAATGTTAGTTGCAAAACGGTCTAGAACTCCTGTCTTAATGTATCTGTTCTTCCCCTTCTGTGGATACAAAAAAACCCTATGGAATGATGTTTACCTAGTCAGATTAGACTGCTAGCTCTCCTCCCTTCCTTTCCAAGCCAGCAGTTTAGGCCTGTAATTGAACTCCATTAGCTATAAGGCAGGAGAACCAAGCTTTACTATAGCTAGTAATCTTACCGGAGCATGCGGCATCGATGATTAGTCAGTCTTTTATAGGCATCCTCTAAGTCAGTCACATTACTGCTGCTCCAGAGTCTTTCTCCTACAGCACTTGCTCGAGGCCTGTAAAGATATGCTAAGGTTCAGAGTAGGTGTTGTCTGTAACCAAGAATGGGTTAAAGTTTTTAATACCAGGTCTTATATATCCAGAAGCATCAATATTTGTATCTGCTCAGGTTCAGCACAGAGCACTGTTATCACTAACACACAGTCTGGCTGGATTAATTAACGTTTCTTGTAGCTGGCCTTGAAAAATCTAATGATAAAGCAGTTCATACCATAATCTTGGTGTGAGGTTAGTTGCATCCACAAATTCCCCCCACAGGCAGGCTTCTCCACCTATTAAAAGCTTTTTCTGTTTTTCAGATCCTGAATTCAAAAGCAGAAGGTTAGAATTTCTATTTGCCAAAAAAATAGGCATATATCAACAATTTCATTTTCCAATACTGAGAGAGGATTAATGTTGTTTGTTTTATCATATAAAATATCTATCCTGAGCACTAACTTGATGTTCTGGTAGCCTTGTTACTGAATGCGAGAACTACTGGGCCATTTGCCCAGAGAATCAATTTTCCTTCTCTGTTGGAAAGGATTTTACCCTTTTTCCTCTGAAGACATTCCTCAGCTTTCTGACATTCTTCAGAGATTTCAGTCTTGATTTAAACTGTTCATTCTGTCACACACAGCACATTCCGTGAAAAAGTTACGACGTCAGGTGTTCTTCTAATCAGCTTTGAAAGCCTACCTCACACAAAACGAAACCCCCAGGAAAAGCATTAAGATGTTTGTATCAGCTTTAGCCAGAGGGAGAGAACATGTCTTTTTCTAGAACAGCCTAATACTCTAGAAGCTTGCTAACACAGGAATTCAGTGTCTGTCTACCAACCATTTTGCACAACTCTGCCCCTAATACACGATGTGTCTGTCCAACTAGACCAGCTTCCTGTCTCATACAAGCACCAGTACCAGATTCTTGGGGAAGGTAACACTTCTGTGTGGAGTGGAAGTGGAGTTGCAGTTTTCATTTTTATTTGAGAATTTTCCAGAGTTCTAGTTGACATTAAGGTCCTCTGATGACAGTGTATCAGATCATAGTGACTTCGCAACCACTCTAATTAGCCTTATTCTTTCCATTTACACCTTACTGTGAACCAAAGACTTTCATTCACAGAACATGTATATAAAAAAAGTAACAAACCAGGGAAGTTAAGTGGTTCGACGCTGTAGTATTTCTTCCAGTCTTGCCCATAACTAATGTAGTCTAAGTACCAGGGAGCTGCCAGGATAGCAGTGAACCCAGCTCCAGTGACACTGCTCAGTTCATGAGCATAGTTGTTTTCCATCCACACTTGAACTACAGTGTCTGGTTTCAGCTAAAAGGTGAAAAAAAAACCCAAAACAAACAACAAAACCCCAAAACATTAAAGACAATCCTAATTGCTGGTATCAGGGAAAAGGATGATGGATTTCAAAACTGTGTATTTTGTTTTGGAGATAAACATTTTGGAAGTTCCTTTTGTCATTTCTGCCCCCTCCCCCAGTCTAAAGCTGATTAGCTCTTTGCTAGTTTTAAATAGAGCTCACACTAGACTGAGGCCTAGGTTACACTATAAACAGTTAATGCCCTAAGAGGGTTCCTACATGTACCAGTTATATGATCAGCTCTGAAAAGCTTAGCACCTGATGTTACTAGTGCAGATGCATAGTTAATGTGAGGAGGAAAAAAAGAAAAGCTTATAGAAGCTTCCCTACCCTTTAGTCTGATGCTCTGAAGCATATTACGCTGTGTCCACCTTTAGAAAGCATGTCAATGCTGGTGTTCCTGTTCCACCTATTTTACATGTTCAATAAATGATAATTTTAAGGCAGGCCTCACACCTGGGGACACTTGCTAAAGTCAGCAGACTTGCTTTAAACTGTAAGAGACACAAACATAACTACTTATAGTCTGCTTCAGAAGCCTCTCACAATATTGTGCTGTTATGCAAGAGTATCTTATCTTCCCATCTTACCTGTGCTTTGTTATCAAACACTTCTTGCCAGACTATGTATCCTTTGTTATAGGAGGAAACAATGTCCAAAATCCTAGAATTTAGAAACAAGATCATGTTTGTGAACTTCAATGAAACCAGTACAGGGAGACGAAGTAGCAATATTTTCTATCCCAAAGTAGATCAGGCCTTTCCCAGCACTGCACAGGAGACTAAGAAAAAGCGCTTTTTTTCTGGTTTTGGCCTTCAGTGCTCTGCCTCGAAAAGCTTGTTCCCTCATGCATATGGATAGTCTGTGCAGTAAAACAGGTGTTCAGAACTACCAGCAACTGATATAGGTGTCTAAGTACATGCTATTTAAGAACAAGAGAATTAAATGGCTGCAAAAACCTTAGGACTTTTCCTCCCCACCTTGTGTACCAACATTACAGCAGATACATAGTCTGAGACACCCAGTACATCCAGAGAGTGCACAGAACTAGCTTACATATCCTTGTTGTGTCCCACATTTTAAAGCTGTTAACTTCACATTCAGTGTATTAAAATACAAGAAAGTGGATATTCCCCAATACATAGCAATTTTTGAAAACAACATAGGCTAACCTACATCAGCTTCAGTATCTGCACCTCAACACCACTCTCAAACAGTGGCTGTAAAAAGCTGAGCAAGAATTTAAAACACAACATACTTCTGAATATAGTAAGATTCCAGTTTAGCATAGTCAATGCCAAATCCTTGCTTCTTCATGAACTCTTTCACATTGGGGTTAGATTTCCTTAAATAGCAACAACAAAACAAATAAATTAAAAAAAAAAAAAAAAGAATAATTTTGTTTTGTTTTAAATCAGATTTCCCAACCATTTCCACCTATGTACAGCACACTAGCTGATGCCTTAGGCACACCACCATAGCCTGGATTGCACAACAGAGCAGAAGCAGCAGGCTGACATGATTTGGTTTTTTTGAAATAGTTTCATCTTCATCTGAAATAAATCCAATAGTCTTCCTTCTCTGGTAGAACTGGCAGTGCCTGCTCTGAAGCAGCCTCTGGCAGGCTGCTTCAAGCTCCTAAGAGCTCTGGGGTTCCTGGCTTCTCTGTGACCTTTTGCAAAGGTTGCCAGCACATCTGGGAACTGAGCAGCTATAGATAGTACGAGGGGATCTGAGGGGAAATCAAGCATTTGGGAAGGTACTCCCAAAAGCAAACAACACTTTTGTGATAAAGCATTTGTCAGAAATTTTCTTTTTAAAAATTAAAGCAATTCCATAGTGTTCAGATTTGATGTTTCAAGAGAACATACAAATATAACAAGATCAATTTGAATGCTCATCCCATTAGATCTGCTCCAAATTCTGTATTATTAGTTACTCTAGCAGAGAGACTCTAAAATATCCAAACTACAGCAATAGTAAACATCCACTACCAATTGAAGAACTGTTACTACATGCCATACTACTTATACAAGCACACAAGAGTCAGTACTGTAATACTTAATGTTAGCACATTTTCTGGAATGCAGAACTCAATGGAAAGAACTGCTTTTCCTCTAAAACAAAGCATTTAAATGCTAATTATCTTTCCTGCCAAGTTTATTTTCATAAAGAAATCCTTTAGAGTACTTGAACATTTGTGAAACTACTAGCCAAAGCAAAATTCTGCACAACATCCTTGCTTGTTGAGGATCACAAGCCCTCAGCCTGTAAATAGTTACAGAACTAGGAGTGGGGATCTTTGGGTTAAGCAGTGAAAACTTTCACACAACTGAGTTCCACAACTGATCCACTTAGGCAAGTTTAAGAGGCACTATATATTTACTCTTTCAACTGTCACCGTACCAACAATCGAAGTTCACTTCATCTCCTCCTAAATGAATGTATGCATCTGGAAATACACTGCTGATCTCTTTGAAGAATTGAGTCATGAAGTCATAAGTTGTATTCAAAATGGGATTTACAGGTCCAAAGGACCCAGTTGGCTGTTCTCCATTGTAACAAGGGGTGAGAAGATCTTTTTGACCTAATAGAAACAATTAATAGAGGATATTCAGTTCCATTCAGTAGTTTGGATGCTAACTTCGCTAGCAGGAAGAGGCAGCTACCTATATTAAAAGGGTTAATATTCATGACTTAAATGCTCACCTAGTCTAAGTACAGCCAAATAGAGGTGGGATGAAATAAAACAACTTGACCGAAGTTGAAGAACCTTCTAACTGGAAATCAGGACTCTGACTTTCAGATTTGTGATTTAACACACACAAACTTATGGAGCATGTCATTAAACACAGCTTCTGGATGACTACTTGAATAAAAAAGCTTTAATGTATTTAGAAAGGAAGCCAAATATAATGAGCGTGCTCCAGAGGCCTCTCCTCTTTTTATTATTTTGCTTTGTTAACACCTAAGTAGGTGGGAGCTATGTGGCTCAAGATAGATGTCCTACCCTGGTCTGCCAGGAATTTACACAAGAAAGGAAGGCTAGACAGACACCAAAACTAAGCACTGGTTCTTGAGTCAAGATACCTGAAGCAACATGAGCCAGGATAACAAAATAGGAAAAAGTTTATTATATGTAGGTTGGAGATTCCCAAGTCCAATTTATTTGGTAAACTGTGGTTGCAGCAGCAGCACTTCCCTGGCTGCTTGTTTCCTACTCTGAGCGCATTTTCCCCAAACAGGGCCCTAGTGGTAGATTGCTTCAACTACCCTCCTCACATGCCGTAAGACTTCTCAGTAATATCCTGAATTTGAACGCAAACAAAGCATAGTTACCCAAGTTCACAGGCAAAGCCAGGCTTGGCTCCTGTGCATCATGTTAAAAAAGCTATACTACAAGAAGCTATCAGGAACAATTGATTTTCGGCAAGGGAGATGAACCTTGCTCTTAATATGAATGTAGACTATCTCACGTATCACCAGGCAAGCCACTGACTTTTCTTAGTGCTTTGTAATAGCAAAGACCACATGAGATGAAGTCTTAGAAAGAGTGTTCAGCAAATTTAGTTTTTGCCTTGTTCCTTTCCTTCTCATTTTAAATTCGTGAGAAAGAGCCTGAGGCATCTTCAAATATTGTAGCCACATCCCCACTGGATGAGCAAAAGACTTACCCCATGGTTAAAGCTAAAGCTATGAAGTGCTAGAAAAATCTTCACTATTTCCAGTTTGGCCAAAACCATCTTACATTAATTGCAGTGAAATCACAGTCAGTGTGTTTTGAATTAAGGCAAAAGGTTGCTTGGTCCTTGAGTACACTTAAACACCACCACTCTCAGGATTCAGTTCTCTATTACTCTGAAACCCAGAAGACAGAGTGAAGAGGCATCTAGCTTTGCTGTGTTTTTTACACTGGCAGATTACCACCTTACTAGTAGACAAAAACATCAAAGACTTTGAAAGAACCTTTCCAAAGCAGAAATCTCTACACTAGAGAGAGCAACTCGTTATTTCTAGCCACTGCCTCATTACTCTAAACTCAGGAGTACTGGATAGGGGGATAACAACAACAGGAAGTCTAAGGCAGACAGGATATTGTCTGTGCATCACACACACGTCCAGCACAGGAAGTGTCAGCTTTCTCCACTCACCTTAATTCCTCTAACACATAAACATCATGACCATCACTGTCTGCCCCTTGCTTACCTCTTATCCACGGCCTTCCAAAGCACTTAAAAGGCTGCTTTTCAACATTTTGTTTGCTTGCTACACCCCACTTATCACAATCTCTTAACCATTAATACTTTTTTGGACATACCTTTTCCCCAAGATTGCGTGTGTCCTGGGGTATCAAACTCTGGGATAACTCTAATGCCTCTTAACCGGGCATACTCAATCACGAGACGGACATCAGAAGGAGTATAGATGTGGTTATAGGAGTATGCTCCCTGTAAAGTATTCACATTTAGAGACAGTTTACAGAATGTTATACCAGCAGCTCACAAAATTGGGATTAAAGTGTTATAATTTAGACCACAGAGCAGTTTTACAAGTTGTCCTTTTCTGGTTTATCACATGTGCAACTGCACTTGACAGAACTTTCCAGTTGACTAGTGGGAAAAACAAAACACACCCATTAAAGTTAACCCCTTTTCCTACACTAAAACAAATCTCCTGAGGAGACCATCCTTTCCTCCTTAGCTCACAGTTACTAAAGAAAACAGTAAAGCTAGTTCCTATTCCAGACTTTTTGAAAGATACATTTTTCAGTTCTTCTGCACAGAGGCAAATTAGTTTTCCCTTCCACCTCTGCATCATCAGTTCTGCAACATGGGGCCCTTGTTACACGACATGCAAGACTAACGGAAAAATTCTGCCAAGTTGGAAAGAATAGCGTCTTCTTCCAACACCTCTGCTTGTCAGGTTTGATTCAATGACCAATTTAGCCTCAGAGCACGTTTGCTTTGTGACGCTGAATTTGAGCATTATTCCATTCCCACTTAGCCAACTAATGTGACAAATGAGCCAGATTGGCAAGCATCTGTTTCACCAAACTGTAGCAAAGAGCCAAACTACAGATGAAAAGCATCATGACTCCTCATGATTAATAGCACCTTAAGCTTCCATTTATCTGGAAACAGCTTCCACAGTTGAGTTACTCAAAAAAGATAACGGTAAACAAGAAGCCTTTCAAAAGGCTATTGAGACAAACGCCATCTCCCTCTCCAGCCGTCAGTGGGGGACAGAACAGAACTCCACAGCCCTTTACTAGGAAAAATAATCTGCCTGTACCATGTAACATTTACAATTTTGAATTATAAAATTATTCATGGCATCTGCTCAAGCACTGCCTACGTAATTTTCATGAGGCTCAGATTCCAGCAAGCATTTTAAAACAGAATCACAAATCTTGTGCTTAGACTCAGTCTACTTCATTATTCATTCTTGATTTGGCTACTACTGTACCATGAGCGAGCAAGAACCTCTTGATGGCTTTCATTACTTTGCAAAATCTGCTGTGAATCTAGAAATAAAGAGATACTTCGCACTATGAATGTTTCAGAAAACAATCTCTCGCTTTTGGACCTTTTATAGACATGTTGTGTTTTGTAAAGTTAACTAGATCTCAGACAGGGCAAAAGTACTACTACTGCAGTGGTTCCAAACCTAGAGCTGACAGGAAACTCTCTTACATTTGTTTGAGTGGCAGGAAGTCTACCAGTTAAATAAATGAACAGAAATCCAAGCAGTGTTCACCACAGCAACTTATTTGCACACCACTGCTGCTTGAAGTCCTGCAAACACTGAGGATCACCGTCACCAGCAAATTTGCACAAGAAGAGTTAGGAAGGTCATTTACCGTGCATCCACCAAGGAAGACTTGAACATAGTCCACATAGACACTCAGGTAGGATCCTAAACTTGGACTTGCTGGTTACTGGTCCTCTGGTACTGTTTCATTATCAGCCAAGGCAATGTATTCTGGTAGGCTCTGCATTTTATTTAATGAAAAATGTGCCTGATTTCTACCCTCCCACCCTGCTCCAATGATGTTTACTCACCTTGTCACTCAACTCAGGGAAATAAATGCTCTGGTAAGGGAATGACTGATCATCTACTATATGCCAGTGGAGAACATTGAACTTATTAAAAGCCATGGCATCCTGTAACAAATAATACAATACAGTCTAGTTAAGCACTTCACTCTCACAGAAAACCTATATGAAAATGGTGGTCTTGTCCCAGTATATCCTGCATGCCTAAAGCAACAACAAAAACCAACCAACAAGCAAAACCAAAACAAAACCCAAAGAAAAAGCATACCATGTTTCACAAATCCTAGAACCGTACACCAAAATACATGAGCCTGTTTATGCTAGGCTCCATTCCTCTGCCATCTATTTTCACCACTCCTGTCAACAAGGTTTTGATCTGATCACACTACACTGGCTAGTAGAAGGGGATCTGCTATAAATGCCTATTAATTTTTTCCACTTCAGAACATATCTGGATAACTCCCTTTGCACCATTTCAGCTTACAGAAAAACTTATACTTTTCTACCTAAATACTTTGAAACTTGAAAACTAAACAGCATGAGCGAGTTTCCTACTATTTGGTACATCCCTACTTGTTAGTGACTTCTGCAGAACCCATTTCAAATGCATGCAAAAATAAAACATGCATTTTCCCTGCAGAAAATAATGTTCCCCTTATGTTTTCAGTCATTACAGTGTCAGTACTTCCCTTTTTTGAACTTGAAGATAAATGTTAACACACTTATTTTAGAACGATGACTCTGGATGGATGGTTACACACATACCCCGAGTTATGCAGGTTTATTAGTCACTTACAAGTATTGTGTGCTGCATGCAGACAAAATATTCTCTACATTGTTCATGACTAAGTAATTGCAACACAGTTGCTCCAATCCCTTGCCACAAAAAAAATTATTTTCACCCCTACCCATTTCTTTTTTCCACCAAGCTGTGTTTAAAGAAGTGACAAATCTCTACAGGAACCCCCATCAAATCCAAAGAAAGCCTTATACTTTGTCCATTTCCCCAAAATTATCTTGTCTGTTTTATGAGACAGCGTAAGTTTTAATTACCAGATGTCTTCGTTCATTTCTATCAAATACCATCTTTCCACATAGAAAATTGTATCTCCTGACCTTCACCTCAGCCACTCCTTCCTCAAGGACAATGCCCTTTCTGGAAATACAGTACAACAGCTGAACACAAACAAGAAATAGACTTGAACTGCTGCCTTAAGCATCTAATTACCACATGTAGTGAAGGGATTACTGCTACTTTTTATTAGGATAACGTGGATTCAAGCAGGCACAGAGGTGGGAGGAAATGCACACTTGTTCTTAAACCAGCAAAATGGCATAAAGTGTAGCTCTAGGAAAGTATTAAGATATTAAGAGCCACAGACATAATTTAAGGAAACAAAACAGAGTAACGACGGTTACAAAAACACAGAAGTGGTTAGAAATGCAAGTGTCAAAAGTCAAGTTACTCTTTGGGCATTGTCTTTTAGAAAAGACAACAAATATTGACACAAGTAACTACTTGAGTCTTTGAAGCACCCTCAGCTGCAAATGAAACGCTAGACAAACACTACTTGCTAAACAGGGACTGATCTTAAAGGTAAATACAAGTGGTAAATACCCATGGAGGGGCAAGTTCTGAGCATAGTTCAAGGACCTCAGAAATGAAGACTGATTTTAGCTGCGTTCTCTTTCTGCCCATCTTAAGCCTGCTCTGTAGAGTTCTGCAACACGGAAGGGAAAATTTCTGACACTATTTCATCTTGGAAAAGACAAGACAAGAAATTGCATATCCCTCCACTCAAAGGCTTCTTCATTTCAACCCACAAAATAAGCCCTGCAACAAGGATCTCAACAGTAGAAAAGGGGAGTACAAAACAAAAAAACCCCAAAGCTACGATTACACAAATTTATCACCTTCTCATCAAAGTGGGAGTATACAATTCTTAGTGGGCTTACTTAAGCTTTTTTTGTTTGGGTTCTTGTTTGTCTGTCTGTTGTTTGGTTGTTGGGTTTTTTTTCTTTTTGAAGGGATGCAGTGAAAGAGATCGGTAGCTTCCAATGAGCATTTCCAATTTTCCCCCTTGCTCTGTGCTACTTAACTACTAGCTTGCTCTTAGCAGTCTAAGAAAGGACTACCAAAACCTGGTTATTGAAAAGACTGGAATTTTCCTCGAACCACTGGTACTGAAGCTAGGACTTTCAAGGTCTCCCATGTATTGCTTGGTGACAGTCAGATGTCTCAAAACATGCTTCCAAGAAATATGTGAGCTGGTTTAGGCAACAGAAAATAAAGAAAGTCCAAGGTACCATAAATCCCAGCCTCCTTTACAGATTCACTAATCATGAGTGTGCACAACCAATTCCTCTCCAGTGTATATTCTGACCTCCTCTTAGCAAAGTTCAAGCTGTCCTTTTAAAAGTCAGCCAGAGAAGACAGGTTCTCCTTTCATACCAGCTCCAGCTGCTTTCAGTGGGCAAAACATAACAACAAAAAGTCTTTACTATTAATGATATAAAATCAACCACTTACCAGGTTTGTGAGAATAGATTTCACTGGTAAATAATGTCTTGAAGTGTCTAGTAAGATTCCTCTATGAGCAAATCTTGGGAAATCATCGATTTCAGATTCATTGACAAGAAACTATGAGAACAAGATTTAAAAATTAGAATTCCCATTTTCTTTTCATCATACTTACTTTTCAGCTTGTTAACAGCTTTCTAAAGATCATTTTCTGAAAAAATATTTAATGAAGCTAGTAGATCTGCTGTTTCTAGAAAAGCACCTAATAAGGAACATGATTGTCTTATCAGGACTGTGGTTTTAGTTAATAGCTATACTTACGCTTCCAAAGTCATCTTCATGAACCAACTGGCTGAAGGTTTCCAAACCTGGGAAACAGAAAAACCAAGAAAGGGATCTGGAGTATAACCCAGTACTTGTCCTTCAAGTTTTAGTTAAAAGCAGGACCATAACTATTCACAGGCATTCACACAGCTAGAAAGAATGTAGCTGAGTCTGTTTCTCTTTAGCAGTTTCCTTAATTGCCTAAGCACCACAGTTAAATTCTAAAGAGAGACCTACTCAAACCCTACCTTATACACAAATACTGAATATTAGCACTATGGCTCAGCTGTACCAAATTAACACTTGAATAGTATGGAAATTACTGAGAGTAAGGTAGGAATTTCTGGTGTTGTCATGCATCTATTCCTGTCATGTCTGGAACTGGTGAAGTTTCTAACTGAGCATGAAAAATCTGCTAATTTGGAATAACATTCCAGTAAGCACAGCAGACTGAAACTTCAGCATTATGGTCTTCTTGGTGATGCGCCCACCACGTTCAGCCATTAGGTGATGTCAGAGACTAATTTGTTCTCACTGTAGATCAGAGGGCTTTTTAGCACCCATGATTTGACTGGTTTGACTGATTTCAGGCACAGCAAGAATACACTGATGGTGTGCCACTGGATCTGAGATCCGGAGCACCCAGAGTGAGGGTATGACCAACACACATATGTGTACCTTTCCAGCCTCTATGCCCAAGCGTACTTCCCATGAAGGACTGAATGAGGGTCAGGCTCAGTGGCCAGCTGGTTCTTGTCCACAATTGAGTTTGTATAAACCCAGAACAAATAGCTCTATAGGAAAAGTATCAGCTTACCTCTTAAAGCACCCCATACCTCATCTGCTTTCAGTACAGCCACAGGTTCAGTTACAGTTAAATGATCTAAAGAAAGAAAGAAAAAAAGTTATTCCTCAAGAAAACATGGATGATGCTAACAGGCATTAGAGATTCTTTAAGCGCCACATCTCCATTTATTTTTTGAATTCTAAGCAATGCTGGTTTTAATGGTGATACTGTGCAGCTATTTTTAATTTATGTGCTCCTCAAATAATGCAAGCTACTAGTAAGAGAGTCAAGAGTTAATCAGTAAAATGATAAAACAAATATGATGCTTAATAATGGCAATGTCAATGGCACATGGGCCAGAATTCTAGCCAAGTTTAATCCAACTATCAGTGGTGCGACTGGCACACTGGAGGGAAGGGATGCCATCCAGAGAGACCTTGACAGGCTCAAGAGGTGGGCCAGTGCCAACATCATGAAGTTTGGATGGAGCTTTGAGCAACCTGGTCTAGTGGAAGGTGATCTTGCCCGTAGCAGGGGGGTTGGAACCAGATGATCTTTTAAGGTCTCTTCCAACCCAAACCATTCTGTGATTCATAGCAGATGATACTTTTGCATTTAAGACACAGGTAATAAGGGTTGGGTAACTAAGCCAGACTTAATTGCAACATTTACTTCTTTTATGCTTACATAATTTTTTAGAGATATAGCTTGTCAAGTAGTATTGTTAGGTGCTTTGTAAAAAGGTCTAATTACAAAGAGTTAAAAAACCCAAACAAAGCCCCAAACAGACCCTACCATCTAACGAGCATATATACAGAACAGCAAGAACAAGTAAGGTAAGTAAAATGAACAATGCTGTCTGAAGGTGCCCGTAACAGTCCTTTAAGTTCAAGTACTGAAGTACAGTACAAAGTACTGAATGAAAAAAAAACCAAAAACCAAACCCAAAACATTTTGGTTTTCCATTTAAAGTGATTCAGTAAATTTGAGAATTTTAGTGAAGAAAGAAATATCTTCTAAATACATTTTTTTAATTACATACATGTATACGTATAAAATATATCTATAAATCTATATACTTAGATTATTATTTAAACATCAAAGCAATAATAAACTGACCAGAGTCGCACATTCAAAGCAGCAGAGAAAAAAATCAGGAGTAAATTGCTGTTCAGTGATTTATCAGATCTGCCTCAGAATGAAAGAACAGTTGGATAAGTTATACAGTTAAAACATTTATCTCAACTACCAGAGAAAAGCCATTCAGGGACATGAAGAAAGTACCTCAAGCTTCCATTTTAACCTAAGCACAGATTGCTTACACTGGAATTTCTGGGTGAGAAAGAGAACTTAGAAGACTACTGGAACCTCCACAGGTCTTTCTGTGGTAAATGGTGGTTCAGTCAGGGATTTATTTCTGAGACAGCAGACTTTTTTCTGAACATATAACATACCTCAAATGAGCGCAGAACAAGTTTTGTATGGCTATTTGGAGCTTTTTACATAAACAGGCAAGAAGACAGCAGGGAGAAGGGCAGATAACTTGTGCTTTGACTACATATCCAATAGTCTTGGTATAGGATATAGTCTATAGTCACTGACTCATCCATGCCATCTCTATTAAGAAAAAGAGTCAAACTGCTCAATCCAGCAAATGACTAATAACTGCATATTTCAGCATATGTCCCCTGAGCAAGCTATCCATTAAAAACAGAAAAGTAAAAGCTTATTGAAGTCTGAAGAACTCAGCTTACTACATGAGGAAAACTCCATGTTATTTGTAACAGGAAACTCCTTTTCTACAGCAGGGGGAAAACCTGACTGTTCTGAAGAGTGAAACCTAAAAATCACATGATCTGACAGATTCCCTAACAGATGAGAAGAACCAGTTTTGCTTAAAATTTGAAGTTCGCAAACCAGTTCAAAGTTCAACTATTAGTAAAGCAGTGTAATAACCAGTGGCAGAAGAATTCTGAAGTGTTAGCAATTTTGCTGCTTCACCTCATTTGCATTGAAATGTATGACAAACTCGCCCATGAAAACTGCACTACTTGGCTAGATGGACTAAAAAGATTCAGTAAACTTAAAATCAATACATTCTACTACAAGTCTGGTGGACTTAATCCTGCTACAGATGTATGACCTTAAGATTAAAAGGATCTTTTTTTAAAGATCTGTATCCTGGATACCAAACAACTGCCTTGCATAGTACAGAAGATTATCCCAAGACAGAACTAGATGAGTTGACTATATTGAATTCTGAGCTAACCTGCCCAGACAAAAAACAATATTCAATTTATCCTTATTTCTGTTAAACTTCTCTGGTGATTAGGACTTGATTTTACAGTACTTCTCCACTTTGGACTTCAGTCACAGAACTAAAGAAGCAGAACAGAACAAATCCAATATAGCCACCCTGTTTTAAATCCTTTCTTATATCTGTTGATAGAAAGAAAGTGTATTTATAACACTACAAGATGAATAGAAAGAAGTTCAACGAATACTTTCTGTTTTTCCTGATGTAACAGAAATACCATGTACATAAGCCAGTGTAGGTAGCTTTCAAATATAGTTATTTCTAAGGACAGCAGATTAATAAGTAAAGCCAGCCTTCAACACCCTGTACCGAAGCAAGGGATGATCTCCTGACTACATGTAGATCTCACATAAAATACATAACTGGGCAGTGCATGGCAAAATACCTGATTCTTAATGATAGTTACTAGAAAGGGTAGCAGCAGGTAGATGAGTTGAATCCTAGTTAAACTGCGGAAATCACAGGCTACACTTCTAACCAGCCTTACGATTCACTGCGGGCTGAGATTCCCACAGCATTAAAAGCAAAGCATTAAAAGCAAGACGTGTCTTCTGGTGGGTACTACTGTGAAGTGCTATCGAGCGCCCCCGTGAGCCTGCGGCTTCCAGTTCCTCCAGAACACCCCATTCGCTGACTGCTCCACCGGGCACGACCGGCACACAAGCGCTGACGATGAGAGCTCTGGAAGGAGATGGACGCGCGGTACCGGGCCGTGCGCGGTACTCACAGGCCTCGCTGGAGCCAAGGTGCGGGTAGCTGTGGCAGCCAGAGTGCTGGGACTCGATCACCACCTGCAGCTGCAGCAGCTCGGGCTCCGCTCGGCCGCCGAGCGGCCCGCGGCTCCGCTTCCGCCAGCGGGACTGTCCGAACATGTACTCGTAGTACCTGCCGGGGAAGCACAGGCGTCGGCGGGGCCCCGAGGTAACCGCTCCCGCCGCCGTCCCGCCGCCCCTCACCTGCGGAAGGCATCCTGCAGCAGAGCGCAGGCCGGCCCCGCCGAGGAGCTGGCGCCGTGCAGCAGCTGGAAGCGGTCGGGGGCCAGCTGCAGCTGACGGCGGGACGTGCGGAGCCACTGCGGCAGGGGCCAGAGCGAGTCCTCGGGGCCGGCGACCGACGCGTCCTGCCACTCGGCCGGCTCCGGCCCGGGTTCGGCCCGCGGGGCGCTGCGGCGAAGGCTGGTGCTCACCAGCACTGCGGACACGAGGAAGAGCCCCGACAACAGCCCGGCCAGACCCATGGCTCTGCCCATGCCACGACAGCCGCAGCGACTCCGCCAGCCCGCGCCCACCAGCTCGAAAGGCGGCCCGGCCCCGCCTCCGCCATCACGGGGCCGAAAGGGGCGGGCCTCGGGAGCGCGCCGCAGCGCCCGCCTCATCCTCAGCGCCGTCCCGGGCCCGCTGTGGCTCCCGGGGAGGGATCTGCCGCCGCAGCGCGGCCGCCTCTCGCCCTTCGGGGGGCGTGTCCTCTCTCAGTGGCATCGTGCGGTCCTCGTGTGAAACCGCCCGGAGGGAGCGCCGCTGGGCCGGAAATCCTGAGCGGTTTAGTTGCTGTACGGAAAGGTTCTTGCATTCTTATAAAGGGGAAATTAACACATCTCCTGTACTGATGCAGTTTCAGTCTCGGGAGAAATTACTTTTTAACACACTCTGCAGACTGTGTTATAAACTATAGCGTTAATAAACAGAAGTCTGAGTTGCAGTCAAGTATTTCAAGCTTTAAGTAAACAAACTAGATGTTTTGACATCCCAATACAAATTTTGTGAAGTGTTCCGAAGGCAAATCAAGCTTTTGAAAGCTAGAAGGCACAGTGGGGGGGAATTCAGGCTTTAGGCCAGCTCTGATTGAATGGTTAATGCAAACTCTGAAGTGTCATGGCTGTGGCTTTGGCTGACATACCAGTTCAACCCCTAGAGATAGGGGAGCTGACACCTGCATGTGGCTATTGCAGTGTGACTGAGGAGCTGGTCAGCCATTGTTCCGTGGGCAATGTGGAAGGTTAACTCTATAGTCACATCGTCTGGGTTACAAAATTGCCTCTTAAAAAAAATTTAAATAAATATAGCGTCTCCATAACGAAGGTTCCACCTGTTTGTAAAGAACGCATGTCTTGCTACAGAATCACCAAGAAGCAGAACCCCTCTTCTTTGGTAGGGTTTGTCCTCTTTCAGCCCATGTCCCTTTGAGAGTTTGTAGAAGCAGCTCTTATTTCCTCCAGGAAGGCTCCCTGAGAGACGCTGGCGGTTTGCCCACCTAGTGAATCACTGCAGGGCTGGGCTGCACAGCAGTTTAAGAGGCGAGTCCCAGCTGTCCCCAGCACTGCTCTTGGTCACACAGTCAGATTTATGGGATCCAGATCCTGGACTCAGCAGGTCCAGGAAGCTGATCTAATCTCACCCCCCCCCCCCCCCCCCCGGCAAAAAAAGTGATGGCACACTGGGAACAGGGGGAATAAACTGCAGGATGAGAGGATGGTTGGGTCTATGCCAGGCCTGTTTAGCCCATGAACTGCACCTGAAGGGAATGAATCAAAACACCCTGGTATTTTAGTCGCTGTGTAAGCTAAAATGCTAAGTTGTAAATTAAAACCTCTCTGTTAATTGTAAGCTAAGATGTTAGGTTATAAATTGGGACTGCTCTGGTGAGAGCAAGATGTGCAGGTGCAGCCTTGGATATGTATAAAACAAGGGTAGCCTTTGAAGATAAGGAAGGAGTAACCAAGACAGATGGGCCAGTTCACCCCTCCGTAGTCAACCGGGTGTGAAGATAAGAAAGGAGTGACCAAGACAGATGGGGCCGGTTCTTCAAGATAAGGAACAAATCAGAACAAACTGACCTAAAACACAGACACAGTTGTTAAGTAATTCACAAGAATCTTTTGCACATGTGCAAGCACAGAGGTCAATCAGCGGACACAGTGAGGAAGACTCTTGGCGACCAGCAGAGACCCCTCGAGACCACCACTCAGCAAGAAAGCGCATGTGTAATTAAAATGTAAACGTTACAATTAGTTCCAGGAAATCTAGTGAATATGTAAAGCATTTCTCAGAAAGGTTGTAAATATGCATAAGTTCGTTGGATATATGGATGCTGCTTGTAGACTCCAGGCACGCTCACTTTTGCAAAATGATTTGCATGTGCGCCCAGTGCTGCAATAAGGAATGCCTGCTTTCTAAAACTCCAAATTGAGTCTTAGAGAGTTTCTTTGACCATCTTTACAGTAACAGCTGGATGTGCCCATCCATCAAGCTGTTTGATGCAGGCTATACACAGCAGAATGTTAGTTCATCTTGTCATGCTGTAAGTAAAAAGCAATTCTGTATTATGTGGTATCAAGCAGGCACACCACACATAATACCTGCACATATGCACTCCTGCCCACCAGCATGCTATGAGATATGTGGAAATGGCAGTGCAGCCAGGGGCCAGGCTGCACTGGGTTAACTGACCCCATCTGTCTTGGTTAACTCCTTCCTTATCTTCAAAGGCTACCCTTGTTTTATACATACCCAAGGCTGCACTTGCCCATCTTGCTCTCACCAGAGCGGTCCCAATTTATAACCTGCCATCTTAACATACAATTAACAGAGAGGTTTTAATTTACCACTTAGCATTTTAGCTCACACAGCGACTAACAAAACCAGGGTGTTTTGATTCATTCCCTTCAGGTGCTACACTTTGCTGTTCAAGTAGTGGCAGAGGTTTTGGGTTGCCTGTTACATACACCCTTCCTGTTGCCTGGTGTGACTGTCTCCTCAACTGTGCTGACTCCACTGTTCATGTTTCTTTCCTCTGTTAGTCTTTTTAGGCATATTTAGAAAATCAAGATTATTTCATATGTTTCTCTGGCACGAATGAGAGATCAACAAACTGCTGGGGAAGTAAAAGGCAAAGATGAGTGGCCAAAGTTGCTAGGAGCTGTAAGACACTAAACTAAGTCTGCTGTTTACAAGTAAGCGTTAACCAGCCTGGCCATCAGACTTGATGGTGGCTGTAGATGCACTAAGCATTTTTGCTTTCAGTTCTCTTCTCAGTGGTTGTAGCTTTGATAGAGCAAGGCTATTCTATACCAATTAAGTATACTTATTCATTAGTTACCTAACAAATATTCACCTATTTATTTATTACTGACAGTCTTTAGTCTTTAAATAAGCTATTCTGTGCACATAAAACTAATTTAAATAATTTCTGCCTTTTTTTTTTTTCTTCTCTGAGTAAATTTTCTGATGACGAATGAAGAGAGCAGGTAGTCTTTCCTTGTGTGAGTCCATGAATATAGTTTCTTTTACCCATTTGTATATTGGACAAACTTGTAGGAGCTTGGTATCTCTGAGACAGCTACCTCTCAGGCAGTTTTGCTTGAGCCTTGCCAGTGGGATTTAAACATTTCAGGGTGGAAGGGTGGAGTACACAGACATGAACATGCTGTCCTCATTTTCTGAGGAAACCTAATGGTGGTCTTTAATAACCGCAAACAATCTGAGTTTGCGTCAGTATTTTTAGACACTATTATGTCTGAACTGATGTAATGTAACCCAGTTTTATATTGCACCTAGGGCCTGGTTTTAAGCTCACAGGGAAGAAGCAGAGGATAAGCAGGGAGCTTTAGAATTGAAGAAAATTTGACTGCAGACTGCAGTCCTCTAGTATGTAATCTTCAGAGGCCTGCTTATTTCAGTGGGATTTCCACTGTGCATGGCAGACTGATGAAACAGCAGAGGTGGGACTGTAATTGTTTCCACATGTGCACAAGGAGAGGAAACATCGATGTGATTAATGCTCTTTAAAAATAAATAAGTAATTAAATTTTTAAAACCTTAGTTGATCCAAGGAGCATATCAAAGGGAAGTTCAAAAACAACAAAGAGGCTGGGCCAGTAGTGCAGAGATGTGGAATGGAGTCTGAGGTTAGACAGCAACAGGCTGATGAGTGTTTGTGTCTTCCCCCTGCACTTTCTCAGTAGTGAATGAACACAAGAACTGGAAGATCCCAAGCACACACAGATGATGTGTGATAGCCACCCTTAAATTATTACTAAAGGCAAGAAAATGACAGGCTCCATGGCCAGACAGCCTGTTTTAGTTACCTTGTCTCTTACGAACCTCGTAACCACACCCCATGACTACTCAAGAAGCTTCCTTACATTTCCCCCTCCCCAAACAAACACAGTATGCCCCCTCTGCTGTGTGAATGAAAACCCTTGTGTCAGTAATAGCAACACGTCCACATGCACTGGCAAACCAAATAGTTCCTTATGTTCTCAGGGGACAGTAGAACACCCATAGAAGGTATTTTATGTGGTTGTTATTAGTCTGTGGGGAGGGGTCCGGGAGATAAGGACTTTCTTAGTGGAAGTTATTAGTAGAACATGTAAGTGTCAGGATGTGGCATGGCCATTTCCTTCCCCTGCAGAATATGCATTGTGGGATTTAATTCTTGAGTAATTTTTCTGTCTTTTACAGAATTACTAGTTGTCTCTAACTTGCCTTTTTTAGAGAATCGGATATGGATGTTGGCAGTGGAGGAGAGAGGCAGGATGAGATGTAGTAAATAATAATAAATGTGGATGAAGCAGGAGTCTGGGAAGGAAGGAGTCTCTTTTGCAGCTACTTGTAGAAATAAGGAAATGAGGCCATAACAGTTAGGAACAGTGGTGGAGAAAACACTTCAGCCGAGACATTTTAACCTCACTTGTGTAAGGAGGCTTTTACAATGGAAGTACATTTCAGGTAAGAGGTATACCATGTTTTACATACTCATTACAGTGGGATAAAGTGTCATAATTTGGGGGAGAATATTCTGTTGGTTTTCTTTTTTAAATTTATAGATAGGCTGGTACATCAAGTGATAGCTAAGACTTTAGTGATAACAGATACTGTTATGCTTCTAGACTGTACTGTGATTAGCAAATGCTGTTTTAAAGTATCCGTGAATTGTTTATGACTTTATACCTCTAACTCATAGGACAACCTGGGAAAGCAATGAGAGTATTCTGAAAGATCACTATGCTCCAGTATCAACGTCTTGAATGTGGAAATATATCATTCTTTGTACTTGGCCTGTTCTATAAATTTGATATCATGCTCCTGAGAGGAATGGATTTTGGTTCTCTTTCGTTGTGGACTTTTTGCTTAGATTGTAAACTGTGTAGAATGAGGATGCATTCTTATCTATGCCTGTAAAGGATTACACAACTTCATAGCTTATACATACCTAGTGAATGAGTGCTAGAAGTACTATTTTGCATTTTTATGGAAATTTTTTAAAACTCAGAAGTACAGACACGAATCATTATTCAGATAAGGAACCTGCATCCCCCTGTTCTATCACAGTAGCTTTTCCATTCTCTAAGGTAAAAGTTTTGTGACAATTAGTTATAGCCTAACCTTTTCTTCTGGGAGGTCTGAAGAAGGGGAAAAAAGTGCCACAGTGAAATACAAAATGTGGTATGAATATAGCTGAACTTGACTTCTACAACAGAATTGTACAGATTCCTTCACACATACATATCCCTGTGTTAAATAGGAGTTAAAAAAAAATACAACCAAAAGCAGTTTTGGACATTAAGGCATCTCAAAGGTTCATCTAGCTAAATAAAATGGTGGAATAGGACTGGACAGCAGCGTCTTTTATAGGAGGAAGTGGTAAAGCTGGTCTCAGTTGTTCCAATTCTGCTGTGGCTAGAGCAGTCACTTCAAAGTGACTGGAGATCTCTCAGCAGTATTTCCAGGTGCACAAAGAACTTTACTGTACAGTCTCTGCAGTTTTCTAGGGAAAATTTGTGAAGATTCTGCAGTTTGGAAATGGAATAAACTTCTAGCCGGGAGTCTTTTGCTGCACTGTAAATTCCTAATCTAGTTTACAAATGATCTTCTGTTTGGTGATTGTATGTCCAGATTTTGCTAGATGTATCTTCTGTTTTATCCTGGCCACTTTGTACAGATTTATTTTAAGGGCACCCCGTATGTATCAGGGGTGTTCAGGCACTGATTAGATCTAGAAGTTTGGAAACCCTTTACAGCCTAGAAATCCTGTGTGTGACCAGAGAGTGGTTGAATTATGGGTATAGTTGGTTGACTTCAAGTATGTTTGGTGGTTCGAGAGAATTTCAAAATGGAAGAAGATTATACAGGAGCTGTGTGTGAGCTACACACTGAGAATGCTGGTACTGATGTTGACACACATAAGTAATTAAGGATGAGAACTAACCAAAACAGGATGTTTAACTGATGTAACTTGAAGAAAACTCACAGGCCAAAGCTGCTTCAAACAATAGCAAAGACAGAATGGATGCACATGCCAGGCACATGATTAGTGTAAGTATGTGAACCAGCTACAAAGCAAACTGTGGATACAGGATAGATAATATATACATATTGTTTTGTAAAGGGAATTGTAGTTTAGGATGTCAGCCTCACTGTGTGTTTGCTATGTTGTTTGAATACATCTGAATTCAAATTTAATCTGAATGATTCTGGTACTGAGGCAAGTCTGTGGCTTCCATATTTAAGCCCCTAGAAGGTGTGAAGAACATGTCAGGAGAAAGCGTCAGCATATGCCAGGTACAGAAATGTCTACTATCTAGCTATAAAACCTCTTGTGGTCTTTTGTTGATTTGTCTTTTTGTTTCACAGCTGTCTGGAGCGATGCTGACTCCAGGTTTGGGGATGTCAGACTGATGGATTCTTTTATTCTGGTGGAGACCTGCTGCTTCCAAATAGATTGCTCCGGGGTCTTTAGTTTCATCAACGCTGGTTCATCAACACTGGTTCTTCAGTCTGCGGCAATTGCAATGAGATATATCAGAGGGAGAAAAGACTGAAGCGAGTAAGGGCTCTTGTACGGTCTGTTTTGAGTAATGATTTGTGCCTGATCATTACCTGCTAGTTTCTTAGACCACTGTCCCATCGCTGCTCACACAGTTTGGCAGGGTAGGACATGGCAGAGCAGTCCTGGGTTAGAAGCAAGGTAGTCAGCAAATGAGTCACTGTTTTGAGCACAGAGGAATAATGGCTGTTCAAGCACGAGGAGAATTTCTTAGGCTTCTAGGGCCACTTCCCTGAGGATTTCCAGATCTTTTACCACTATGGCCCAAACATTCAAGTAGTTCTGGCCTTCTGCTAAATAAAGTTGTCCTGTTTCTGCTGCTCCTTTCTCCTCAGGGGGAGGACTTCTCACACTCTTCCCCTGCTCCAGCGTGGGGTCCCTCCCACAGGAAACAGTCCTCCATGAACTTCTCCAAGGTGAGTCCTTCCTATGGGCTGCAGTTCTTCACAAACTGCTCCAGTGTGGGTCCCTTCCATGGGGTGCAGTCGTTCAGGAACAGACTGCTCCAGCGTGGGTCCCCTGCGGGGTTACAAGTCCTGCAGCAAACCTGCTCCAGTGCAGGCTTCCCATGGGATCACAGCCTCTTTTAGGCATCCCCCTGCTCTGGCGTCGCGTCCTCCACAGGCTGCAGGTGGTTATCTGCTCCACCGTGGACCTCCATGGACTGAAGGGGGATCACCATGGTCTGCACCATAGCCTGCAGGGAAATCTCTGCAGGGAAATCAGTGCCTGGAGCATCTCCTCCCCATCTTCTTCACTGGCCTTGCTCTCTGCAGAGCTCTTGCTCTCACGCACTCTCACTCCTCTCTCCGGCTGCAATTGGCATTGCACAATTTTGTTATTTTTTTCCCCCTTCTTAAATCTGTTATCCCAGAGGAACTACCACCACTGCTGATGGGCTCAGCCTTGGCCAGCAGTGGTGGGTTCATCTTGGAGCCGGTTCGCACTGGCTCTGTCAGACATGGGAGAAGCTTCTAGAACTTCTCACAGAAGCCACCTCTGTACCTGCCCTATACCAAACGTTTGCCATGTAAACCCAATACACCCAGCTGCACAGCAGCATTTTTTCTGAGAGGTGACATGAGGCTTCTAAGATCCCAAAAGAGCATAGTGCATCCACATGAACAGGCTGGTGAATCAGGAAGAGGTGCGGTGCAGGAAGGCACCTGCTAATGTATTATGAACCAAAGGCAGACCCACACAAACATAATTACTGTACATTTGTCTGAGCTTAAATTACTGTCAGAGCATGTTAGTCACTTCTTTGTTGCATCACTGTAATAAATTACACATTGAAAACACAAATCCTTCTACATCCTTTGCTTTACACTAGGCAAAACTGCGTGTGCGTACAAGCTCTAAAAGGGATGTTTTCTAGAGAAGCACCTTGTTAGCACTGAATATAAACATGATAGAATAACTGAAATGGCCAAGAAACACCCAGAGTCTGAGGTACAAAACCTTTGCAAGTTTTATATGTTGGAGACTTCATTAATAATCAAAGAGCTAATACAGACAGGTTTTTTCCTTTTTTTCTTTTTTTTAAATTAAACCTAGCAATATTACAGAGAAAGATGGCAAAAACTTTTCCTCCCTTCTGAAGCCTTGTCTTTGGCAGCAGGTGGTGCTATGCTCTCACTGAATCAGCGTTTGGCTCTCATTCCTAGGGACATAACACTGAGAGTGGAACTACAGGCGTGATAGGAACAGCAATTAGTCTCGTCTGCACCTTTTGTTAGCTGATTAGAGGAGCCGAGCTCCTCCATGCTGTGCACGTATGGCAACGTAAATATTATTGCATTTTGTCACTGAGGAAATCCATGCAAATCAGATGCCGACTTAATGATTACTTGTATTCAGAGTAGCTAACATTCTTAACATTAAAATTTACTGATTACAAATTGCGGGAAAATAGTAAACTGTGTTCCAGCTTCTGAGACTGGGCAAAATTCAGCGCACAGGGGTAAGCTCATGCTTTTTAAGGTCACCGAAAGAATTTTCCAGTAGCAAAAATCTAAGCCCACTATGTTTAGAGAGGCAAGAAACAAAATTATTATTTCCAGGACCTGAGTGGATCTTGTTTTCTTCATGACTCCCTCCTTGCTGAAAATGTTAAACTTAGGATGAGTTCAGTTGCTGGGTACTTGGAAGTTTGATCTCTTTCTCCTGATGATTTTACTCTGTGCTAAGTCCCCACTAAACACACACAGTGGTTTCAGGTGGAGCCCCAGTTCTCTAGGGAGGGCTATGCTGTGTCTGTTGTGATGAGATGTCCAATTTGTGTACAGTACAATTTAGTAGGAGAGGATGACAGACCTATAGGCAGAACTTCAGTTCAGAGAGACTTTGAGAAATTCAAGGATAGGGCTAACAGAAAACTCATGAATTTCAATGATGAGAAGTGTGCTAGGGTAGAATAGTCCTGTGCATCAGTACAGGCTGGTAACTTCTTCCGTGTGGCACTGGGACACACTGGAGGAGCTACAGGGTTTCATCCACAGGGGCTTTTGACCTTGGCCATGTAAAGCTGCAGCTGACCTCATCTGGTGTTGGTGTTAGACCACCCTGTGCAGAAGTCCTTTCCTGCCAACACTCTTTGATCAATGCTGCTGTGACTTAGTGCCAGCTGCAGTAGATATATATTATACACTACAACTAAATTAAGTATATGCACTGATTAATGAGGTAAATGTGTGTGACATTAAAGTTACTGCGCACAATACCTAATGATACTGTCTTCTGTCCTCCTTGGACACCCTTAACTAGGTTTAGCTGTGCCTCAGTGCTGCAGCTAGAGATAGAGAACCTGCTGCTTCATTGTGGCTGTGTCTTGGTGTGCTGGGGTAAGTAGGGTGCAGGAAAAGCTGACCTGGACATGCTGCAGAGCTACTGCTGTGTTTGTGCTCCTGGAAGGGGAGTAAGTCTTGTAGGGAGAGTAAAAGAGAAGAAAAAGGCTGTATCACTCAGTGGTCCAGGTTTTCCATTGAGGTAAAGTCCTGTAAGTCAAGTGCTGGCTCAAGAACAGCCAGATCACTTAGCGAGAAAGGGATTAGCAAAAGGTGAAAGGCAGAGGTCCTCTGAAAATGTTTGGGGTTGCTTGTGTAATGACATCTATTTGGTACCAGTAGATTGGAAAGATCATATAGTGTTGCCCACCACTAATGTGTTCTAGTGTGTTGCCAAACTACATTTGGTGCACTGTTCACTGCAGGCGAATTGTTACTGATTTGCTGTTATTTTAAAACAGGACGGTGATCCCAAAAAGCAGCGAGCTGCACGCAGGGTAGTCTATTAAGAAGAAAATAATTTAAAGCCTTTTTTTGCAATGTCCAATAGCGACTCCTTAATGCAGGGTGGAGTGGATAGGGGATATGGAGGAAGGAGGTATGAATTAGCCTCCTTAGGCTCATTTCATTTTTATCACAAACTTTGATTACAGAAGAGTCATGCTTTATGGAGCAGTAAAGAAGCCAGTGGATACAAACTCTTCCACTGGTCCTTCTAAAATGAAACAAGAACATGTGTTAGGATTACAGCATGTATGCAAACAGGACCCAGAATACATATAAGACAGACACATTTTCTGGTCCAAAAAAAATCAAAGATAGATGATATCCTTTTTTCCTCGAATTTCATGAGAACTGCAAAAGGAATACCCTATGTTTTAGACAATAATATGGGTAACAGTATACTGAAAAATCCCCAGAGGGGTCAACTTTAAGGATACTGTTTTGTTTTTAACAACACTTGTCTTTCTCTTGGACAATAAAGTGTTGTAGTGAGAGCTTGCAGATGCTTTCAATAAAAATTGATAGTGGGACACAGGTGAATGAAGACTGAGGATGAGGCAAGTTCTACCTGCCATATAATTTGCAGCTGTTCTGGTTTAGCTTGGGATTGTTCTATCTCTGTGACTTTGTTCGCATGTTTTTGGCTAGCATGTTGTATTTGGAGACCTCCTAATATAAACACTAGTGTTAGTATTTATAGTCCTTATGTTCTTAGCTTTGGAAAAAAATTCATTTTGAGCGTAGAGGTGTAAGTCTTGTGATGTTCGTAACAAGCTGCTTGTTTTGAATTCTCTAATATGTGTTTATATTGCTGTACTCAGTCAAGTTTAATTTAATTCTGTTAGATACGCTATAGACATATTCTAAGTGACAGATTTGATCCCTAGAGATGTCAAGATATTTAGCAGGAGTCATGCAGAGTTTATTAATTTAACCAGTGCTTCTTTGTGGGATCCAAAAAGGAAAAATTCACTTACACAGAATCATAGAATGAACTAAGCTGGTAAAGACCATTAGGAAATGGGACCTTTATCCCATTTCCAATACAGAAACATGGCAGAGAACATAGAGGATATTTTTCTTCCAGCACTGCACAAGTGCATTGTCTCTTGGTGGTGTTTTTACACAGGATGTTTCTGCATAGTCTATCCTCCTTTGTACAAGCAAACATGCTCTCTATCCAGGTTGCTTTCCATTTACTATGAGAGAACAAAGAGTTTGAAAGAGGGGAGGGAATGCCTTAGTGATTAGGCTGATACAATCAGTGAGAAATATTAATTACCTCCTTAGTCTTATCACAGCTATCTCAATCATTATACACAATCCTTTTGAGAGGGGATATGAGAACTCTCCTGGCTTTGGCCACAGACCACACAGAGAAGCCATTCAGCTGTCTATTCACTTCCACTAAAGTGTCTTGTGTTTACAAGGGATAATCTCCTGTGCTGTGCTACTCAATCTGTAATTCTAGATGTCCTGGTCTTATAGTTGTCAGTACACTAACCCACAAGTTTTCTGACTGGTTTAAGGGGCCTGCTGAAATGCTTATCAATAAGGCATATCGATTAGCATATGGAGTGAGCATACGATAGCTCACTGGAGCTGTCTTTAGAGAAGAGGGCTAATGGCTGCAGCAGGACAGGCCTCAACCTGAGATGTAGGGTGTGTTATTGATGATGATCCTAACTTGATATCTGAGGAACTACCAGTGATGGTGGAGTAGACATCATAGTTTTCATGGATGGCATGATGAATATTTTCCTATTTTTTGAGTCATGTCTAAGCCTTGGGTCATTTATAGTCTATTTTCGGTTTCAGATAAATACAAGTTATGGGGTTGTGGTGTTCATAGGAATGAAATTCATTTTACCCTCCTAGCCATTATGTAACTCACACAGTTTGGAAATGTTTTCTAGGGTTTTAGTAAATATAGTGTCAACCTGTTTTAAATGTTGGTATTTAGTAAATCTGAGTAATCAAATTAATCATTTAACTGATAAGTCCATCTTAGTGGACTTAGTGAATCATAGACTGTAGTCTCCAGGTTTCTCTGAGAAACAGTTAGGACTGCTCTCTTTACCTGATCATTGAGTTGTTAGGGGTTTTTTAAAATGAGTGTGGTCCTGCTTGGGATTTACTAAAAAAGAAGGTAAGGTGTGAGAAGTAGTATGTAATTTGAAACGGACCCACAGTAAATTGAGGAAAGGAACTTTGAGGTTTTCAGTGCCAGTATAGGAAGTATTTCAGGTCAGAAAAGAGTCTGGGGTTGTTACTTCTTAGTAACAGAAGTTATGAGATCACATTATGATGCCATTTTGAATAGGATTGTAAAGTAATTTTACTATAGCCATGCTAAGTTTTTTTTTCAGGAATAAAATCAAAAAAGTCACATTGATATATCCAATATTCTAAAAATCAGTGTGTTTTCATATAGTAACGTTCACATCTCTGCATAGCTTGTTCTTCACTACACCAAATCCTGTGTTTAACGAAATGTACTTTCATTACAAGGAAAAGTAGTGGATACTGTCCAACCCTTACATTAGTGCCTACTTCCTAGTCGCATTCTTAAAATTGCTTCATTCTACCTTGCTGTGCTCAAACTAAACCTAGTTCAGTCTCTTCTGACATCTTGGTGAAACAACATTTTTATGACATAGTGTCTGCTGCTTTTCCTTTCCTTTATGCACTCACCTACATGCCTTTTCATCCCTCACACTTTAAATATTGCACTAGAAACCTTGCTTTTGTGGGGGACTCAAACAAGTTTTTCAGATGCCATATGGCTCCTTGAGAACTGTCGCTTTCATTTCAAATAATGTTTGAAAACACATTTCTGTTCTTCACAGAGGAAAAACAAATAAACAAAAAACCAAACCAAACCAAAAAAAAAAAAAACCAAAAAACAAAAAACCAAAAAAACAAAACCAAAAAAACCCCAACAGAAACAAACCGAATAAAAATCCCACAGCCCAATTCCAAATTGGAGGATTAAAGGATATTAGTTTTCAATGTCTTCAGAATTTTTAGCTAACTGCTTGATATGTTTTTGGATATGGTTATAGTTACCTGCAACTTTTGCACTAATGGTTTCCATTTCATTTCCATTAGTTGCTTGCTCTGGTTTTTGTAAATATTACCTGCAATTATCTGCCATTTACTGCTGGAAGAATAAGTAAGTGCATATTTAAAATGCAGTCAACTGAAATTTTAGTCTGAAATTGAATTTTTAAGTGCATCTCTTTAAACATGATAGCACTGATGATTCAGTCACATGACTTGCCATTAACTGTATCACAAACATTTCCTGTAGCTTAACTCACTACCCCTGTCCCTTGCACTCTTGAAATAAATGGACTTCCAGCAACAGTTTTGACAATACTCTTGTCTACAAGTAATAAAACATCTGGAAATTAGGCTAGATGGATAAAACAGCTCCATGTAGTAATACGTATCTGGCATTCATACAATCTCTGTATAATGCATGTTTTTTATGGACCAGATGTGGTATTTATGTATTATGAGGAACAGAGGCATGTTCAGTCAGGCTTTTTATTGCATTTAAATGCAAGGTATATTTTAATAACTCTCAAAGGGAATTGTCTCCTATTGATTAGAAACTGTCAGTGTGCTAGACATAAACCTGAAAAAGCAAATGAATCTGTCAGAAAACTGTAGATGTAATTTAAGTTGACATTAAGCTGTATACTTATTGTGAGCTAGCTTAAAAAAAAAAAAGAAAAATAAAAAGGCAACTAATAAATTTCTACTTATTCCTCCAGTGAAGGTGATCTGTGAATCTTTTGATCTAAGAGTTGTTTATTTCTTCTCTAGGACTGTGTTCTTTTACATTTACAGGTCTATGAAATAATTATTCTTTTATGTTTATTCTTCAGCCTTTCACATTTTCTCATTAAGACAACAGCTTTGCATAAAAGCCAGCTGCACGGTCTCCACTTTTACAGTCTTGCATGGCATTTTGAAGTAAGGTGAACTTACTTTAAAATCCCAATGCCTCCATGGGAAGTGGGAAAGGGATTCCACTGAAGCCTCTCCACCTTGCTTTTGTCATTGTCACCTTCCAAACAGCCCTGAGAAGCAACTAACTGAGCTGTTTTCTCCTCTACACCCTTTCTTCGTCAATTTTTTACTATTTTCAGCCTGAACCACCACTGCTTTTTCAAGAATGGCACCTATGATTTTCTTTCATTTACCATTCCCATTTCTGTTGAGCCCATTGAGCTCTGTCTACATGAGATGATCCTACAATATTCTGCATTTGTTATAGTCCTTCTGTTCCATGCTCTTTAGAAGAGCTGTCAATGTCAAATCTCTCATACAGCTTCTTTAGGGTTTTTGGTTTTTTTTTTTTTTTTTTTGGTTTTTGGCTTTTGGTTGTTTTTTTTTTTACTCTGCAATATCCCTTCAAACAAATAAATCCTCTACATGTGTATTTCTAAATATATGTTAGAGGTTGTTTTAAAGCAAGTGCACTGAGGACAGCCTTGACAGGTGTCAGAACCAGAATACCACCATAGTTCTTCCCTCCTCATAGTGCATCCCTCCTCCACTTAACTTTTATTGAAAGGGGAGAAAAGCCTGCAAGGGACTCTGGTTTGGCAGCTATGAAATCTTTTTTTTTTTTTAACGTTGTAAGAGGACTCCAAGACTCCAACTAATGCAACAATTTGCTTAATTATCTTCTGCAGTAGTGAAGGCCAAATATCTTGAAATATATCCTTGAGCCTGAACTGATTTTTAAGTCTGTCATTCTTCTTACAGTTTGCTTGTGTGTCACTGATCTCTCAATCTCTACAGCACCGCCAGGCATCTTCCTTGCTTCAGCCCTGGCTCTGCTGAAATTCTTATTCATTCTTGAATCATTTCCTGTCTCAACTATTTCAGTTTTCTTTTATATTTCTTCTAAATCCCTATACTCTTAAGCTTCAGGAGCCCCAGAATACTGTGCTTAGATTACTTTTTCATGTGTATTCTCCATCCATCCCTCCAGCCAGGCATCTTTGAATTCAGGTTCAACATCAAGCTTCTGCTTTTCATAACTCTCACTGGATTTGTATCTCCTTTTCTGATTTTGAGTCTGCAATGAGCAGAGTGGCTATACACACTTTGTTCAGTAACAAGATTGAGGAAAGCAAAAGGAAACCATGCCTTAGAGAAAGAGGACTGACATTCAAGATCAAGATTCAAACAGTGTTTCTGTCGACCCCTTGATTGTAGTAATAGGCAAACTGTCACATATGGATTTACTCATAATCTATAGCCCCTGACAGAGAGGGACTAAGGCACTAGTATGTCTCAGCCTTAATGTGTAATTGGGAATGAGGGACTACACAAAGTGGTTCCATACAATATTAGTGTGCTTTCAAAGCCCAAATTGAAACCATTATTTTTTTTAATTCCCCCCAACCCTGTTTTCAAGGAGACTGAACCTGCTTGTGCCCGACAACTTCATTGGCCAATGAGATTATCCCAATATGCACCTCATATAGCGGGCACTGCAGGAAACCAGCATGGTCAAACAAAGACTATCTGACTGAACTCAAACACAAAAAAGAGGTCTCTGGGAAGTAAAAGGCAGGATATACTACCAAGGAGGTGTACAGACGCATCACTTGGGCATGCAGAGATAGAATTAGCAAGACCAAAGTTTGGCTGGTATTGAGTGATCTGGGTGCAGGAGTTGAATGATGATACTAAACTGGGAGGTGCTATTGACTCCTTGAGGGACAAGAGGCCTTGCAGACAGATCTATATAGACTGGACCATTAGGCAATCATTAGTGGCACAAAATTTAACAAAACCAAATACTGCATTCTGCACCTAGGACAGGGAAATGCTGTACACAAGTATAAATTCGGAGAGGAGTGGCTGGAGAGGAGTCCTGCAGAAAGGGATCTGGTGGTGCTGGTCAACAGCAGGCTCAACATGAATCAGCAGGGTGCCAGGGCAGCCAAGAAGGCAAACTGCATCCTGGGGTACATCAAACACAGCATGGCCAGCTGGCCAAAACAGTGATTCTCCCACTGTATTCAGCATTGGTGCAGCCTCACTTAGAATATTGTGTGCAGTTCTGGGCCTCACAATTTAAGAAGGATGTCAAGGTCCTTGAATGTGTCCAGAGGGGGGCAACAACACTGGTGAAAGGGCTGGAAAGAATGTCCTATGATATGTCCATGCTAAGGATTTTGAGTTTGTCTAGGTTGGAGAAAAAGACGCTAAGGGGCAATCTCATTGCTCTCTACAGCTTCCCGAGGAGGGCAGGTGGTGCAGAGGGAGGTGCTGATCTCTTCTCCTGGCTATCTAGTCACAGGATGCATAGGAATGGTTCAAAGCTGCACCAGGGAGGGGTTAGACTGGACATTAAGAAGCATTTCTTTACCAAGAAGGTGGTCAAACACTGGAATGGGCTTCCTAGAGAGGTGGTTGACGCCCTGAGCCTGTCGATGTTTAAGAGGCATTTGGACAATGCCTTTAATAACATGCTTTAACTTTTGGTCAGTCCTGAATTGGTCAGGCAGTTGGATTTGCCTGATCATTGTAGGTCCCTTCCAATTGGAACTGTTCTGTTCTGTTCTATTCTAATAAGGTTTCTCCGGCTACCAATGAAGTTTGGATGAGAGAGACACTACCCCCAGCAGAGGAGGATCAAATTAGAAAATACTTAAATAAGCTGTACATACACAATCCCATGGAACCTTGCAACCATGGAACAAGCAGAAACAAGTTCAACAGCAAGCATGAAGTCCTGTACTCAAGGCAGAAAAACCCCATGCATTGGTACAGGCTGGTCACTGGCTAGTGAGAGACCAGCTTTGCAGAAAAGGACTGAATCTTTTGGTGGACAGCAGGTTGAACCTGCATCAGCAGTGTGACCTTACAGCGATGAAGGTGAAAAGCAACCTGGGCAGTATAAGCAAGATCCTCATCAGTGGGTGGAGGGAAGTGAATATCCTCCATTCTTGGAGATTTTTCAAAATTTGCCCATAGGTTTTCAAAAGGGCCATAAGCAATCTGATTTAACTTGATGATTTGAGCAGGAGGTTGGACTAGAGACCTTTTCCAGCCAATATTCTATGATTCTGACACAATAAAGAATATGATATACTTTGATGATATACTTTGATCATATCATACTATAATATGATATGATATACTTTAGTTAGTTGAGGGATCTCAGCTCTCAAAATTGATGTAATCAGTTAATGGGGAAGTACAGAGTAAATTCTGTGAAATTTATGGTGTTTATATTTAAAAGTGCTTTTATACAAGAAAAATGTTAGATTTTAAATATTTTTAACTTTCTGTGTATTCCTAAAATGAATGCTCAATCCTTTATTACTTAATCAGTGTAGTTATTGAAAAACACACCTCTTCAAGCCCCTCATCTTTCTGTGAATATTTAATTTATTGTGATAATTTAATTTAGAACTATGGTGTGGAGCCTGAGAGTGATCTGAAAGCTATGCATATGGAGAGTCTCAATAATGACTAATCACTGATTCATGATCCAGAGAGCTAGCACAATATAACTAAAAGGCATTTGTAAGCAGTATTGCTGAGTATATTGAGTAAGACTGTTGAAAAGAATTTCAAGATTTATTGTGAAATATTTTGGAGAAAAGCTTTTTTAAACAATAAAGAAAACCTTACAAAATATCAAGTTTCAAAAAAACCCTAACAATAAATCTGAAGTGAACTGTAGATTTTAAGAACTGCTGAATGGTTTTGAATGCAGTTAAACAGTAGTATTTTCTTTATACGGACCTCAGTAACAGATACGGTTTTGTTTTTTGTTTTTTGGTTTTTTTGGCAGTCTGTAAATAATCTCTCTTCTTCACTGAGCTCTAAGGCTTGTGTATTGTATTTGTAGTTTAATTTGCCAGAAGTGGTCAGATTGTGTTATTTAACTCCTGCTTCTTGTGATCATTAGTTACTTGTGTTACCTGGGACGCTTTGTGTAAATGTTCTTCATAGTACTGCTATGAATAAGTGGTATCAGGAATAGACTATGCTAATCTATAATGTTTTTTATTATTTTATAATTTTCAACACTATGTTTGGCCAGCTGAAGAGTGCTTAGAAAGCCAGCTTTGTTCAAGTCAATTATGTGGATAGGGGGAACGTGCAGTCAAATGGCACCCTGTGCTTAGAACTGCCACTACCTATGCTGATAGAGCAAAATAGCTTTAAAGCAAATCCCCCGATGGTGGAGACTTGTACTACTCACATTTCATGTTCCTAGAGTAGGACACATGTGCTGTCATTTTTTTTGCCTTCCCTCACTGAAGGCTATTGAACATAAACACTGTGAAAGGAAGCTTGGAGGTGGCTTTTTGCCTTGTCTGTAGTTGGAACTGGAGAAAGGGAAACAAAGAGAGGAAGACAGTTTAAAGCCGTATCTGTCTAGTCCTTTCAGTTCTGCCAAGAGCTGCCGTGCCAAGGTGCCAATACTTTAGGAAGATAGCCTAATATCATTAGCCATACATTTTGTCATATGTAGATTTTTTTAAATAATCAGACAAAAAGACACCTCAGTCAAAATTACATACCTCTAGGCAAAGAGTCTGAAGTAATAACTACACATTTTTATAAAGCTCAAGTTGATTTTCCGATGAAAAATGCAATGTGAATTTTTTTCTTATGTTTTGCTTTCTTGATACTTCATATTAGTTGTACAGAATGATATAGCAGTCTACCTATGTCTAGTATACAGGCTTTGCTATTCAGAAGGATATGGGTAAATACTTAGGTCCTGAAAGAGGAAAACAAAGTCAGAAAATAGGCTTGCATACAGGTCTATGATACTACATATACGTGATGGCATAATGTTTTAGTTTTTCAGTTCAGAAGTCAGAATGATTTGAAGTCAGAACAGTTTGAGCTCATTTAGCGTTGTACCTTCCAACAAAAGAAACATGTAGAGAATTTGGTGGTTTGCTGAAGGCGCCTGATTTTGTTGCCGGCAAAGGCGAAGGATAACTTGTCTCCACTGAAAGCACAACTGGATGCCTAATAAAATTACAGTGTAATACAGCATGATTGGCAGTTCCTGCTTAAGAAGCCAAGGAATAAAACAGCAGAGGCGTTGATGTTCACTGGCAAAACTCCCATTAACTTCACAGGAGCTGGGTTTTAGTCTTAAATGAATAATGTTGAGAAAATGTGCTTCAGAAACTCTGAGTTAATCTGTTGGTTCAGGTCAGGGTAGAATGGGCAACTATGCCTGCAGGCATTAACAGGTCAGACCTATCTTTCTATGGTTGTGGGATTTACTGAAATAAGTGGATCAGATAGGGGGTGTGGTACCAAAACCTGCTGGAATCTGTGCAATTCTTCCAAAATCAGCCAATTGCCAGGGTGTGACTGAGTATATTTTGGCTGTGCAATTGGCAGGCGCCCCTCTCTGCAGTTCCTTTTACCTTTATGGACAAATACTGCTAAACTAGGAGGGCAGCTAAGACTATGTTAATAGTTAGGACACAGCCTGAATGGAGGGAGACAAGCACATGCAAAGAGAAATAAATATATGCAGAAAACAAGAAAGGAAAAAAATACCATTGTCATGAGTTCCTTTGGAATGTGTTTATCTATAACGAATAAGTAATTGTACCATAAGTAAGAATAAAAGAGAGAGGAGAAAAGTATTTAAAGAGGGAAGGGTGGAGTTAGTTTTACATTTGTGAGCCTTGGCGTTATAAATGCATGACTGTTTCACTAAATGTAATTGCCTAGCTCTGTAATAATTAGTGAGACAAAACCATGTCTCTGATCATCTGTCTTCAACAAAGCCAGGATTCACCCCATCCCTTTTCACATGTCTAATGTTTGTTCATGATAAGGGATTGCCTAAACAGTGAGTTTAACATAATTCCTCATGAGCTTCGGGCAGTTTCTTCCCTTGTCTGATGCCATGTGCTTGTATCCCAGTCAGACAGGGTGCATCTTCATGTCCCACCCCACCTGCAGAGGTGCTGATTTGGCGCTGGGGCCTGCCTCACTGCAAGGGAGAATGGGGACACATGGCTGCAGATTTCAGCCCAGACTTTACGACTGTCTCGGTTTAAAAAGTGATGTCTAAAGCATTACAGCCTGCAAGGAATCAGTCGAATGTGATGGTAATTCCATGGTAGTAGTTGTGGTATAACACTAGAAAAAGAATGAAGATTTGAAGAGATTTTCTCTTCTTACAAACCTTGTTGTAGTAATAAATTATTAAAGGATTTTTTTTCTTTTGGTCTGTTAAAACGATGGACTGATTTTATTATTTTTTAGGTTTTTTTAGCCTATTTCTCATACAGGACTATATATAGAACATTTTGGATATACTAAAAGATTGACAAGTTAAGTAGTCTAAAGACGCCTTGTTTAAACCTACTCGGAAAATCATGGACAAAATTGTATGCTTTATATTTGTATGGGCTGGTAGCCCTGTGTTTTAAATGTATTTTCATTTCTATAGTCTGTTTATTGAGAGGCATTAGCATGAAAAAGTTAAACCAAACTGCATTACTTCATGCACAGTTTAGAAGTTCACACGTTAATGTTATTTGGTGGGAAATGAGAAGTAGGAACTCTAGAAAATTTACAACTGTTTTCCTCTTAGATAACACAGCTCTCCTGTAAAAACATGTCTTCACTGGACCTGCTCAGAGAAGCAATATAAAATAATTTTATTTATTGTTTTTATAAAAACTGTATAGAATCTGCTGTGTCCATTGTAAAGGAGAATTCAAAAACCCCCAGCAGTAAGAAAGCTTCTTGAAATGTTCTTGAGCAAAAAAGAAACAGGTCTTTCCAAAGTAAAGTATCTTGGTCATAGGAGCTCAGGTAATCCTGTAGGCAAATTTTAGGATTCTGCTGCATATGCACACAGCTTTCATTTGCATGATAATCTGGCAGTTGATTAACACTTACTGAGGATTTTACATATTTTCAATAATCATATGAACAATGGACATGTAGAATTTTCTTTAGAAATTTTTGAAGGCAGATTTCCAAATCTGATGAATTTTCATATAATTGGTCATCCGTAAATTTCTTTTTTATGTTTCTAGCTGAGAAAATGAGACTATTGATGTACAAATACAAGTTTTGGCTGGGCTTGTGCACATCACAGGCTGGACTTGTGCGTATATCTGTGTGTGTGTGCGTGCACTGTAAGCGTACTGGCATTTCATGCAAGCTACTGAGCACGCAAGTATCTGCTTAGATATTTCGGTGAACTATTGCTTTCAAACTAAAAAATCCATTTATGTGTGCTTAACAACTGCTACGTGAGACAATGTCTGAAGGCTGCCAGCCCCTGCCTCCATCTCTTTATTGCGATAGGACAAAGCTTGCAAGTATTTTTCTGTCCAGAATACTTGTGATATGTGCAGTTTATCACAATAAGCAATCAATTTCAAAAGATGTCTAGAGAACGTACTAATGGGAATCTTCTAATCTTTTAGCCAGCATAGGGTAAGATTGCTTCTACAACTGAATCTCCATTAGTCCTTTAAGGAAAACCCAATGATTCTTCCAATCAATTATTTGGATGTGGCCAGTGAGGAAGCTTTGTTATTCTATCTGATATAATTCTAAGTTTACATACAGATGAAAGTAGATTCTGAAAAGGAAATTGCCTGTTAACTAAAACCTTAAATACATTTCTTTAAGAAAGCCCAAGTGATCAGTTAGCTATCTTCCAACTATGCACTTCAAATTCTTTCTAATTTAATGTATTACCTCTTTTACATCTTAACACACGACTTGGTACAAAAGACAGAAGCTGTCTTTTGTATTTCCAAACTACTGTCTTTTCTTTAAGCCAAAATATACATATGTTGACATGCCAAGTGGCTCCTTCTTCAGGTAGGAAAGTAAAAACATGTCCAGACATGCCCTGGAGGTTGGGAAAATCGCCAGAAAATATTTAGCTCAAATAAAGCATCAACAGTTTCATTTTCACTACTTTCAGCATCAATCAGATCTCTAATTAAACTCTGTTAGCCTAAAATAATGCCGAGCTTTGAAGATGCAAATCAATAACCAGAGTAAATGCCACACTGACTGTAGTAAGACAGTTTTGAAGCTTTGCCCACACTACCCTACCTTCCAAGTTCAAGCCCTTCAACTTAACTTGGGCTTAACTAAATTGTTCAAATTAAATTCAGAGCAAAGAAGTAACAGTAATATTTTTGAAATACAGTTCACCTAAGCAATCTGTTTTCCCCTCACTGTTGAATGTGAAACTTGCAAGGCTTTGCCTACTATTATGTGACACTTCTTCACTCATAAACTGTTTTCTCTTTTTAAAAAAAAGTTTTGCTGCAGATCTAAATGCACCAGCACTGCACCAACAGTGAATTCATCTTCTACAAAGGTCTGCTCCTAAAAGAGATTACAAAATTCAAACCAACACCGTGAAGGATTTAAATCTTTGTGTAATATACAGGGTCTGTGGCAGGATCCAAGTCACTGGTTTCCTTTGCACACAAGAACAATAAAGTCTCAAATAGAGGCTTTGAGAGAGTACATAAGCAAGTCTGTTAAAACAAGCAAATGTGTCCTTTTAAGTCCTTCTCATTAAACAGATATAGGCTGATGAGGATACTGAGGCTACTTGTACATATAACAATGTCTGGGAAAAAATGCCTGCTGTAGGCAACATGTTCTAAAGTTACATCTAAACCACAGAAATACCAGCTGCACAAGACACATTTAATTCTGATAAAATGTCTGGAATGAGATTACTTAGTCCTTACAATCATCAAGCTTCACAGAATAAGACTAGGTAACTGAGAGTCTGTTTTAACTTTCTCATGTTCTGCCAAGAGTCTTCAAAAGTGTTCCTTTCTTAAGTATCTGTTAAAAATGCTATTTAAGAACATCCAGAACTAATGTGGCCTCAAAACTACTAATAATGTCATTCCAGATGTTTGTGGTGAATTGTTAAGCAGGAAAATTAATAAAGCTATACTAACACAAACAAGCTTGCCTTAAAATACTTGTCTGGATCTGTCCTAAACCCATAAAAATACAAAAATTGTGTACTCTGTCTCTTTAAAGCAGTGGTCTCTAACAAACCATGTTAAGCTTCCAAATTTCTCATGCATTCGTATCATCAAACTTTTTAAATTGGAAACTATAGTTTACCTAGTTTACCATGGGTCACTTCCCATGACGATATGGCCTGTAGTTTGCAAGCTCATCCTCTAAGGTATATGTATATCATACTGGAAAGCATGACTACAATACGCCTGTTGGTTCTCACTTTAACTTGGTACAGTGGATGATAGTAGCATTGAGACATAGATTTTTGGCAGGTGAGCAACCTGGACTTACACCCAAGGTTCTGATCTACCTACGTATCTGTAAGGACAGATTAGCTCACTGTCCCTGGAGCACTGAAAAACAGAAGGAACAAAAGAAGTTTTTCACTTATGTTTGCTCTTACTCTCCTGAAGAAATCCAAAGCTCTCTGTTAAGATGTGATACAGTCAGGGCATTTCAGCTTCTATGCACTGCCGCTTTCTTTCTGCCATCTGTCAGTGTGTTGCTCGACTCTTCAGCAGGCCTGAAGAGGTGAAAAGCTAGTTCCCTTCTGACTTGAGGGCAAAATAGCATCTAACTGAGGGGAACAGTGTAATAAGTCCCCAAGCTAAAATGTAAATTTTATTTGAGACATACATATCTATGTTTTCAGACTTGAATGACTCAAAGTTGCATCACTAAAAAAGTATATGTATTCCCATGTTGCTCAAAAATCATTGTTCTTAAATATATTGAATAAAAGTCTTTAAATAGTCCTTAAGAATTAAAAGTCCTAAAATACCCTGTATTTAAATGGGTAGTGCTACTCATGAATTTAAGAATACCTACTTAGATGTGTATTCCTGTCCTTACAAAGCCACAGCTATTCATTTGCATTATGCATTTTTGTCTTCCTGCCTTCAATACTAACATAAAAGATGAAGACAAGTATGAATCTCAGTCATTTAGAGGTCTCCCTAGCTGACACACTGCTCTCGGTTTAAATGACCTAGTTCCTTCTTAAAGACTAAACATTTAAATGAGTAATACAAGGTTCAGTCCTACTCTCAGAGGCTTATCGGCATTGGTTGGTTCCAAGCTTAGGTCTGAAAGGGGTCAGAGGGAACTGGCCTATAAACTCCCTCTGCAGAGGGAACCCCCTGCAGAACTGGAAGGTGGGGGGAAACTCACAAGTCCTTAGGCCAAGCTTCTGTCTCAGCATGGAGACTTCTCAGTGCAGTATGGAGTGGGAAAACTTGAAATGAGAAGCCAGCTTAGCTATCACCACTGGGGGCCACTGCTACTTAGCAAGAGAGAAGCAAAGGGAAGTTGCTGCAAGGACTGGAGTCCGCACTGACTGGAGATTGTGCTTGGAAAGAATCAAGAAACTGCCCCTGTGTGGAGTCACTGTTCGCAGATGGAAATAGCCAGCAAAGACATGCAGAGGGAACTGAAATCTCCTGACAATGAACATGTGAATGAGATGCTAAGACTTTTGCTGAATGTCACCATGACTGATGGCAGAAGTGCCAACAAGCATTCTTTGCAATGGTACTCCCAGTCTGTGCTGGTCCACATATCTGTGGGAAGTGGCTTGCATACCAGTAATAATTAGGACCCCTTGCTAATCAAACCTGGTCAAAAGTGGGTCATCACAAGTGCTGTCTTCGTTGACCAGGAATGACTTTTCTTGCTAAGATGGAGAACAGGCAATAGGGAATAGGCACAAAATAAAGTCAGGTAGCAGAGACTTTTTGGGCTTTTGGAGAGCAAGACAAACTGGAAGATAATAAGATAGGCATAGGAATTACGTCTGAGATATTTTTTGAGCTTTCTGTGTCAGCACATGCTGCTGGAATAATACAGAACTATTAATCATGTACTAGATGCAATAATCAGGTTTTTCCAAGGGTTTACCCTAATGATTAAGAAACCCCAATTGAAAATTTTTCTCACTCCAGACATTATCCGTATCTATAATATTGTTTTACATCCAAATCGACACTTCTGGATATCTTTTGTACAAAACATAGTCAGCCTTAAATGCAAACCAAGGCCTGACTTTTCCCGTCTCTTACACATAAGATGACGGCATAACTCACTGACATAACTCACTGGGCTATGGTTGATATACTTTACAGGTGACAAGGAACTCACACCTCACGACCATTTGTCACTCTCATGCAATATAAATGTTTTGGAGAGGAGCAGTTACACGTTACATACAGCAACATTTGTCCCTTAGCTCTGCAAGTTTTTAGACAGCAACCAGTATTTTTGGTCTGAACTGCCATGCCATGTAGGAATGACATTTAAGGGCCAGCCTGACTGAAAGTAATCCTTTTGGAAAACAAACATACAGAGAGGTGAGAGAATCAGAACAGGGCAAAGAGAGGTTTCTCCCCCCAGAACTAGTGGGCAAGGTGGTGTAATTGTTGCTAAGACTTGCTGAATGTTGACCTCTCACCAAACACTTTAAATACATCTGTGGCACTAAACAAGCATTGTACCACATTAGGCTGTATCAACCCAAACCTCTGTTTGCAGGCCAGGCTGCAGAAACCCATTGAAGACAAACGATAAGAAAAGCAGGTGTGGGTCACTGGGGGCCACATCCCCCTAGGAGAGCTCTGGCACTGGTACTGCTATTGTACAGTGTTAATTAGATCATTCTAATTAATTCATTCAGAGTGTAAATTAGGAAAGAATGAAGATAAATTACACTAATACATTTAACCCCAACCCCATGCTGTTTATTTAGCAGTTGAACAAAATAATGTGGTTAAAAAGAGTCTAACAAGGCAAAAGCCCAAGACACAGCTGTTTAATAGCATTAAAAATGAGATCTCAGCCTGTGCTGCGGGCACATACTGCTTGTTTGCATTTAAAAGGGTTGCCAAGATAGCTGTACTGGCAAACCCTGCTTGTGTAGATGCAGCTGATACTAACAAAACAAAAAGTGTATTTCCATCTCCCGAATGAAACAACCTGCTCTGGTAAATCGATTATTTTGCTGGTACAGCTCTGCCAGCATTAGAACTCTTGCTGGCATTGCAAGGGTAGCTGGAAAATGTTTTAGCTACATGGGTATGCCTGCAAAACATTTAAGTGTCAATAAAGCCATATTATAAAGTTTGCTATACATTCAAGGATCCAAGAACTTGTTTCAACACAGAAGCCAACCCAATTTAAATAAAGTGCAAGGTGAAACTCATTTAGTTAAAATAGCAATGCCTCTCTGCACAGCAAGCCGGATTTGAGTTGAACAAAGAAATTTTTGCTACCCCATTTTTTTCAGAGTCAAATGTGGCACTTACAATTCCAGGGATGAAAACTGAAAATATTTGTTTTTCTGGGTTTTTTTAGTATGTTTTCTGTTCTTGAAGGCCACATTCCATTCCACAGTTATTCTTTCAGACTTCTTCTTAAAAACCAAACCAAAGCAAAAACCCAAAACAAAAAACAACCCAAAGAGATTATCAATTTCACATGACTCTAGAAGCTGGAGAAAAGGACCTTTGAGAAATGGGCCAATTATCTTGTGATTTGTGATAAAATCATGATATTTAGCAACACTTCAAAGATCTTATCTATCCCGGCATATGAATACCAGGAGAAACATGTTTAAACTAGTTCAGTGGGCATGTTAAACTATGTCCTGGGATAGGCTAGGCCAGCTTTGTTTTCAGCAGTGTCAAAATACAGATTGGCCCATCTACAAAACTGGCTTAACCGGCACTGTGTTTAAATGTGACCTGACTTAATTCTTAGACCAACATAAACCAGGCCAAAGATTTGCTTTGGACCAGGTTAATTTCTTGAGTGTTTTTTCCCATGCTAGCCATGCATTCTTACTCTAAATGTGTTTTAAGCTGTACTCAGCCAGAGCTACCTAGTTTTAACTACTGTGCAGAAAGGAGCAGAGGCCCTTTGGATGCTCTTTGACACCTGAGCATAAATAGGAGCTCGGGTGAGCACGTTCAAGAGAACTGCTGTTGTGGTTCATAAGCGTTGCAGGTGTGGAATTACAGGCAGAAGATTACGGAGTTACTTTTTCCTCCCTCTCTCTCTGTTCCCACCAGCAGCACTGCTTTACACAGTGCATATGCGCTAAGCTACATGCACACAGAAGGGGCTATCTGGCTGTGTAGTTGTTTCCCCAGCGGATGATGTATAGCTTCACCCAATCATTCTGCCCTAATTAACTTCAACAGGTTCCTTGTTTTATAGTGGACAAGGAAGACCAGTACTTCATCTGGTCAGTCTGTTACACGATTATTGCCTCATTCTGTTCATGCAGAGTATCATACAAATCTGTGTGCTGTGGGCACACAGATTTGTGGGCAGCTGCATAAACCCTGTATGTTGTCCTCTCTACAGACCCCATTTTTCACTGCCCATTCCTCATAGCTGTGCTCAAAATCAATTTTATAGTTCAGATGTTGCTGAGCGATTATGAAACATTATTCTACCATTTCCATTTTTTCACTCGTGGTGATAATCATAGAATCATAGAATCATAGAATCGTAAGGGTTGGAAAGGACCTTAAGATCATCTAGTTCCAACCCCCCTGCCATGGGCAGGGACACCTTGCCCTAAACCATGTGGTCCAAGGCTCTGTCCAACCTGGCCTTGAACACCGCCAGGGATGGAGCATCCACAACCTCCCTGGGCAACCCATTCCAGTGCTTCACCACTCTCACTGTAAAGAACTTCTTCCTTATATCTAATCTAAACTTCCCCTGTTTAAGTTTGAACCCATTAGCCCTTGTCCTACCACTGCAGTCCCTAAGGAAGAGTCCCTCCCCAGCATCCTTGTAGACCCCCTTCAGATATTGGAAGGCTGCTATGAGGTCTCCATAATTCTGCCTGTTTGAAATTTGTCCTGACACTGTATGAAGTAAAGTGTCCCTGTGTTTTCAGTTGCATGGGATGATACAATGTGACTTTCTGACACCAGCCTATGGAAGATTCACCATAATGGAATTAGCTCTAAGGGGACAGGACTTGGGTGGAATCTCTGCAGGTTTTGTTGGGGGGAAATAGGAGAAAACAAGATCAAGGCATTTTGTGAGAAATGTTACGATGAAAGGAAAAACCCAGACTCATACTACGGGCAATCCAATGTGCAACAAAGGTCGAACATTCACAGTCTAATCCAAAATCCTCTAGAGATATATGACTCAACTGAGCACTGGTATCCGTGAATACCCCTTGTAAGGGGGTTTACAATTTCCAACAGCTTCTCACACCTAAAGAGCTTTCAAACATACTTTATTACGTACAGATGTACAGCATTTTTAGATCTTGTAATCTGCAATACTTCATGTCATAATCAAACAATATTGTAAAAAGAAATAATCTATGAAACAAATTGCTCTTTCATCTGCTCCCAGATGTTCAGCCATGCTCTCCAGGCTCACTTATGCCCCCAGGCTCTCTGGAATTTCAGATGTGTCCTGCTGTACACTATGTGTGTGCTTATCTGCAGACTCTGGAGTCCAGCAACAGGCATACAAATAACACTTTGCATGTTAGCGGATTGTTTGCAGGGCTTTTTTTAAGAGGAGAATTTTGGGTGACAGTTCATTATGAGGAATGAACGAATTCTCCAAACAATTGTGTGCAACTAGGAGTTTATTGATGGTGGGAGTAAAATAATTGTTATCTTCCTTGAAGCCTGTTTAGACTAATACCGCATTGCTTTCAATGGTATTAGCAAATAGCAGATTAGCAATATGCACAGTGTTTAGTATGGTATCCTCTCTTTTTCTTGTGCAGAGCCGTTATATCTAGACGTTTATTTTTTAAATCGGCCTTTTGCAGAAGTGCGTTTTTCTCATACTTTCCTAACTGGTAAATAATTAAGGCCAGGCCTAGCGTCTGCGCAGCTACGACGCTCTGTGAAGGCCTCACGGGAGCGCAATGGAAGCGCGCTGCGCTTCGGCTCCGCGGCCGCGTGAAGGAGCCACGCCCGGGAGCGGTGCGCGGACCCCCGCGATGCCCGAGGCTCCCCCAGGCCGTCCCCGCAGCGCTGCGGAGGGGCTCCCGCACGGCTGCTTCGCGCGCTCCTCTCGGATCGGACGCCGCAGCTGCTGCGGGGCGCGCCATGCGGGTCTGGGGCACCGCAGCCCCCGGCGCCCGCAGCCCCCTGCGCGGCTCTCCCCTCCCGTGCGCTCATGTGGGTGTCTGCGGAGCGGAGCGCGCCGCTGTCCGCGCCGAGCGCCGCGGGCGCCGGCAGCCCGGTGTCGCAGGATCACCCGCCTCGCCCCGCGCCGGCGGCAGCGCTCGCCTTGCGGCGCGGGGAGCCCGGAGCGCGCAGCTCGTCGCAGGCTCGCAGGGCGGGGGCTGCCCCCGCGGAGCCGCCGGAGCCCGCCCGGCCCCGTGGGGTGCGGGACGGCCGCTGCTATCCTGTGCTGTGCTGTCCTGTGCTGTGCTGTGCTGTGCTGCAGCCCCCGGCGGGGCGGCGCGGGGGCACTTTCGCACCTTCCGTGCCGCCGGCCAGGACAGCAAGTACTGCGAAAGCGCCGGCCTCATCCTCCCGTCCCTCCCCCGCCTGTCACTCACCCGCTTTGCATAGGCGCTCCCCCCGCCCCCCAGCATATATACCCCTTCTCCGCGCCGCCGCCGGGGCAGAACTGCGGCCAGCGGTGCCAGCAGCAGCTGCTGGTTTCTCCGTTTGCTTCCGTGCCTCTTTCTCACCTCCCGCCCTCCTTCCGCGGCCCGCCTCCCGCCAGCGACACCACCTCCGCCCCGCGCTGCGCGGCTCCTGGCAGTGCAGCCTGCCCGGCCGCCTCTCTGCACACCGTCGAGCCGGCGGCCGCTCTCCCCTCCATGCGCGGTGCTGCGCGCCCGCGGAGGCACAGGGACTTTAGCGCTCGCCCAGAAGCCGCTGCTGTAAGTCGGTGCTCGCCGACCTGTTGCGGCGCCGGGCGCGGTGGGAATGCGGGTGGGCAGCGCGGATCTGCGGAGCGGCGGGTCCGGGCCGGGGCAGACGTGCGGGACAGAGCTGCCGCCTGCTTGGGGCGGGCACCGCGTGGGTCGGCGCTGCTGCAGGGCGGCGGAGTCCCAGCGGCTGGAGCCGGGGTGCCCTGCGAGTCCCCGGCATAGCGGGAGCTCGGCTCTCCTTCGCTCTGGCCGCAGCGCCGGGCACCATCACCCCGGAATTCTACAGGTAGCGGGCACTGGGTGGCCGGCGGGTAGATGTTCGCGGTAGGTTTTGTGTCCGGTGTGCGGCTGTGCTCGGAAGGTGCCGGCTCCTATTAGGAAGTCTGCTGGCTTTCCCGGGAGGCGTCAGCTTCCTCCTCGGGGCCCCGGGAGGTCCGGAGCATCCCTCGGCGGGCGGAGGCAGGGCAGGAGAAAGTGCGAGCGCCTCGCTGCTCCCGGAGCCGGCTGCTGCTCGCCCCGCGCTGGCACAGAGACTTTCGCACGTGGTTATTGCTCTGCAGAGGAACTCGAATGCATCTTAACTTCTCGTACTATTTATTAGGTTGGGAAGAAACCCAGCAAGTTTCTTGCAAGAGACGGAGTTGTTCAGGCGTTGTGATGGGGTGAACTGGGGGGAATTTAGAGTTGGGTTTCTTTGTCTGCATGTAGCAGACACGAGCAGTAGTGCGTTCCTAGCAGGGGTAGCGTGTTCTGCTTTCCATCTCGCTGCAGGTTCTAAGAAGCCACTGAGTTTGTGTTACAGGACTTTAGGTAGAGTCAGGGTTTGGCTTTGCAAAACTGATAGTATCGCTGCAGATTTAGCAATTGAAAGTGGCCTTAGTTAAATCGACGGGATGTTTAGCAGATTTCCTCCCCTTCAGCAGTTTTCACTGATTCTAAACAAAAACGCAACCACCACCACCATGTAATTACAGAGTCGTAATAAAATGCGCCTACATCAGGGATGTGTCAGTAATTTGAAAATATTTATTTTTTCATTTGATTTAGGCTGAGACCTGCATGGTGCAGAGCTGTTAAGAAGTAGGGCAGGGAGCCTGTTATTTAGTCTTAAAGTAGTGTTTACTACTTGGCTGCTGTGACAAGTAGCCTGTTGAAGTGTAACTATAAATCAAAGTCTTGGTTCAACCTCCATTCCTAGATAAAATCTGTATCTGTAATTTTCTGACCACTTCTTGTCTTTTACATGAAAATATTATTATTTCTAAGGAAAAAATGCCTGAAGGGAATTGACTCATTATTCAAGATGAACATTTGTTCACTGACTGTAAATTGCCTCCACTGAAGTATTTGAGGCTTGCATAATTTCCAACACTGAATAGAGAAATCAGAGATGTCATTTATACATTTTAATATTCTTGCAAGATTCTGGGCTGAGCTAATTGCCAGAAACTGCAAAAGGACATGTTTACAGAAACACTGACTGTTAGTGAATTATGTTAATTGCTTATAAGGGTGTTTTGTTTGACTAGTCCATGTGTGAACTCATTTCAGCAACCACAGTGGAGGAAAAAGATGTGTAGATATGTATCTTTGTTCAGTTTGGGGAAATGTGTTAGCTTATCTTAAATGTGCACTGGCATACTTTGAATTCTTCTCAATAGACAACATTGGGATGATAAAAGCAACGTTACTGGAGCAGTTAAAGACCAGCATATATGAAATCTGCAAGTACTTCATGAGAAAAGGCATTGCTCTGTGAAAGACCAAATCTGCTATTTTAGTGCGGTGAAAGGCTGAGTGCCCTATTCAGTAGCTGTTTGAGAGTGACTCTCATAGGGCTTTTTGTTGCTTTTATTTATTTATATATTTTTCACAGTGGTGTTTGTTACTATGGTTGTGGGTGGGCTTGGGTAACACACAGTGATCTGTTCCTCCCCTCTACATGTAGTTGGTGGCTCACTAGCCTCCAATGTATACATAACTGCAGGGTGGGTTTTTTATGTTTGCTTCTATTTTGTTGTGATTATGGTCTCATTCTGAATGATGCTGAGCCAGTGGCACTTGCAGGAATATAGAGCTTGCTGAAATGTCTGAGCGCCTGCACTGGCAGCCTCTGATCTGAACTTTACCTGCCCTGTTTCTGAACCCTGTGTGCATGATAAAAGAAAGTTTTCAGTGTACTCTGAATTCCCCCAATATCTGGGGAGAAAGGAGAGGAACTGTATTTTCATAGAGATCCTGACATGCCTAGACTGTCTTGTCTACTGATTCACTTATTCTGAGTGCAGAGCAGGGGTGCAGTGAGCATCTTCAGATCCTGGTGACTCTGTTGTCTCTGATCAGTGGGTGTTTAGCTCCTGTCCTGCTCCCTGGCAAGGAAACCTAGCAGGGGGAGGTCCACAGTGTGAGGAAAGCCAGTCTATGGAGAACCACTGAATGCTTTGCGCTGTATCATAATGGCATTTAAAATGGTAAGGTGACTGGAAAAGTTTTTAAAATTGTATTGAGTGCTTTGCCAGTAAAGGGTTTCCCTTCCCAGCTGTGTCTCTGAACTGTTTGTGTACCAGTTTTCGATCCATGACCCTTCCTGTAATCTTTCAGTTCCAGCAGGTTTCAACATGTATATGGTCAGTGTAATCTTTTTGGCTATAGATTAAGTGAGTAATTTTAGTCTGCGATTAGTACTCAGGATCCTTGAACGCCATCTGAATCTTTACTTGCCAGACAATACAATTGCATTAAAGGTAATTTATTTTTCCTTGTAAAAGGATTTGTGTTGTGAAGACATACCAGCCTCCTTAAGGTGTTCTGTGCTTAGTGTTAGTACATTTAATAGGTTGGTCTAGGGAACACTGGTAAAATACCATTCCAAACTTTTGCATGGCAGAGTGAGATAGATACTCTACCTTGTGGTTCTGATGGGAAGGATTCCTCTCTGTTTTGGAGGATTTTGGTTTGAGTACTGTATATTGACCTGTGGTGTTTGTTCTTTTGAATCCCAGTTAATGATCAGAGAAGTCATGTTTCAGGTTAAAGTAAATGGGCTATGGTAGTTTTACAGTAAGGTGTCTCTTTTTTCCTTAACTGGTGTTGGTTTGAGGGGCTTTTTTGCTGTGACTGAAGGGAAAGGTGTATCACAAGCTTGCTGTTGGATGTGACATATCAATTGTTCTGTACATTTGAACACCTAGCAAGAAGAATGGTACTGGCTATGCTGCAATTAATCTGCATGTATTGCATATTCCATATACAGAGATCGCCTGTTCTGAAATGGAGTCTGCTGCCCAAATTAATCCTATATGGTTTTGATTTTGTTGAAGGTTCTAGTCATATGAATCTAGAAAAATACATTATATATTTATTAAAAAAAACCTTTTTCTGAGGCTTTTAAAGCTCTTGTGTCATCTGAAGGCATGAAATGTGGGAATAGTGTTGAACATTCTGCACTGATTAAACATGCTCAGGAATATGAAAATGTTGGGAATCTGTGTGAGAGGGACGTATATCCACATTAAAAACATCCACAAGTGGCCCCAGGTCATGCTCTGACTTAGAGCATTGGGCGCTTCCCAGGTGGGCTTTGCCCTGTTCCTCATTTGAAAGTGCAGTAAAAGGAACTTTGGGCATGTGAATTACCATAGTCATTAGGGAATTTTGGTTCTCTACTTTCTCTTAAGATTCCTTTGCAGTTTGGAGAGGGAGAAGTTGAGATTATTACAGTAGTGGTTACGGCCACAACTTGCACTGAGCTCTTTATGCTTCATCTCTTGTTATTTGCACTGTGGCTTTTTGGCCATTAGCTTTATATGGCTGCCAGTATTCTTCCCTTTCCCTCTACTTCTACTATATTGGCTTGACCCTTAATTAAATCTGGAAACTTGCTGCTGTAATCATACATAGACCTGCATATCAGGGCAGGTAACGGTAATGTTCACCTCCAAGCAGGGACTGAACAGCATTGTGTTTGTTAGGAACAGGGTAGAATGGGTGGTGTCTTCTGGTTTATGCCTCCTCCAAACCTCAAAATGAACCAACAGCTTGTGTTCTGAGTATCTGACGCAAGGTAGCTTCAGAGGCGATGCCTCGGAGACTTCAGTTGACAGTCAAAACACATTTTTCTGCTGACTCTGCCCATGTATGTGCTGTATCACTGTAGCAGGCAGCTGCTGGCAGAGTTCAAGATGTGATCTCTAAAATTCACCCATCATATTTTTTTTGAGGTTTTGCAAGTGTAAATTTATGGTCGTTGCTAGGTTTCTATTTTAAAGTTACCTTTTTTTCATTCTATGCTGTTGCATATGGAATCATTACACCAAAGGGAAGCTTCCTAATGGGATTAGTAGGTTTTTGTTCTCCGTGCAGCTTTTGACATTCCTTAGGTATTCTGTCTGGTAGCTCTTCCTGCTATGATTCAGTACAGGAGAATGTTTCAAGCATGTGCATGTGTATGTATGTAATGAATCAGCTGGTCTAGGCTGGGGAAGGGTGAGAAAATCAGTCCTGGTTCCTTTTCTTTCACCTCCAACTTACTTGCTTACTGTATGAAAGTTGGAGATCAGGTTTCCCAAGATAAACCTGCTCTTGGGCAACAAGTTCAGAAACTCATCTTACAAAAAAATAAACACATGCCAAATGTAGATGTAATTCTCTGTCCACTCATCTATAAATTAAGGCTTTTTTTTGCATCTTATAGTGCATAATAGATACACTTTTTTATATGTAATGAATTTAACTGTCTCATTAATCTTATTAATTTTTTGTTTATAGGTGTGAAAGAAAATGTCAGTCAGCATGCATGAAAATCGCAAATCTAGGGCCAGTACTGGCTCCATAAACATATACTTGTTCCACAAGTCATCCTATGCTGATAGTGTCCTCACTCACCTGAACCTTCTGCGTCAGCAGCGTCTCTTTACAGATGTACTTCTCCATGCTGGGAACAGGTCATTCCCCTGCCACAGAGCCGTTCTGGCTGCTTGTAGCCGCTATTTCGAAGCAATGTTCAGCGGAGGACTGAAAGAGAGCCAGGACAGTGAAGTCAACTTTCATAATTCAATTCACCCAGAAGTCTTGGAGCTTCTTCTGGACTATGCATATTCCTCCAGGGTGATCATCAATGAGGAGAATGCGGAATCGCTGCTGGAGGCTGGTGACATGTTGGAGTTTCAGGACATTCGGGATGCTTGTGCAGAATTTCTGGAGAAAAACCTTCATCCCACCAACTGTCTTGGCATGCTGCTGCTGTCAGATGCTCACCAGTGCACCAAGCTGTATGAGCTCTCTTGGAGGATGTGCCTTAGCAACTTCCAGAGTATCAGTAAAAGTGAAGACTTCCTCCAGCTGCCAAAAGACATGGTAGTGCAGCTCCTTTCCAGTGAAGAATTAGAAACTGAAGATGAAAGGCTGGTATATGAATCAGCTATCAACTGGGTCAACTATGACCTGAGTAAGCGTCACTGTTTTCTGCCAGAGTTATTGCAGACGGTGAGACTGGCCCTCTTGCCAGCCATATACCTTATGGAGAATGTGGCCATGGAAGAACTCATCACCAAGCAAAGGAAAAGCAAAGAGATTGTAGAAGAATCAATAAGATGCAAGTTAAAAATCCTACAGAATGATGGAGTAGTTACTAGTTTGTGTGCCAGACCCCGTAAAACTGGCCATTCGCTTTTTCTTCTGGGTGGCCAAACCTTTATGTGTGACAAGCTGTACCTGGTGGACCAAAAGGCGAAGGAGATTATTCCAAAGGCTGACATACCAAGTCCACGGAAAGAGTTCAGCGCTTGTGCCATAGGCTGCAAAGTGTATATCACCGGGGGACGAGGGTCAGAAAATGGAGTCTCCAAAGACGTGTGGGTGTACGACACCCTTCACGAGGAGTGGTCGAAGGCTGCTCCCATGCTGGTAGCTAGGTTCGGGCACGGCTCTGCCGAACTTAAGCACTGTCTGTATGTCGTAGGAGGACACACCGCAGCAACTGGTTGCCTTCCAGCTTCCCCTTCAGTATCCTTGAAGCAAGTAGAACAATATGACCCCGTGACCAACAAATGGACCATGGTTGCCCCACTGCGAGAGGGAGTGAGCAATGCAGCTGTAGTCAGCGCGAAGCTTAAGCTATTTGCTTTCGGAGGTACCAGCGTTAGCCATGACAAGCTGCCCAAAGTTCAGTGCTACGATCAGTGTGAAAACAGATGGACAGTACCAGCCACCTGCCCCCAGCCCTGGCGCTACACGGCTGCAGCTGTTCTGGGTAACCAGATTTTTATTATGGGTGGAGATACTGAATTCTCCGCGTGCTCCGCTTACAAATTCAACAGTGAGGCATACCAGTGGACTAAGGTGGGAGATGTGACAGCCAAGCGAATGAGCTGCCACGCAGTGGCATCTGGAAACAAGTTGTATGTGGTTGGAGGCTATTTCGGCATTCAGAGGTGCAAAACGCTGGACTGCTACGATCCCACGTTAGATGTGTGGAACAGCATAACAACTGTGCCCTACTCGTTGATTCCCACGGCATTCGTCAGCACATGGAAGCACCTCCCCTCATAATTGTGTGTGTGTTGCAATTACAAATTATCAGGTAAGAAATAGCACCTTTGAATTCCACTGTAATAATGCTTTTCACAAAGCTTTTCAGCAGCAGCTTGGAGGAGGGTAAGTATATTCAAGCCAGTTTTGCAGCTGGAACAACTGAGACGCATTCATGGACTGTTTTAAGCCAGGCACCATGTATGTGACAAAGCCAGATGCTGGAAGTAGTTTGCCACATACCTTGCACTCACTTCTTTTTATGGTGCCTTTCCCTGAATGATTTAGATGTAAAGGACTGAGCAAAAATGACATTTTCAACTTGTGGGGAAATGCAGGTAATCTTCTGGAAATTGAATCCTGCTATGTGTTTAAATACTGAATGCATGCTAAACGAGTTTCGGTGCCATTTTCCTGATGACAGAGGCTAGGTCACACTATATATCCAGTAACAGTGGCCAAAAAAGATACTATAGATTCTAATCTGAAGCCTGATGGTGAATTCACTTGAATTTCCAGGCAGGCAGCATGCTTTCTCCATGCAGGCAGCCTTTGGGGAAACTTGCTGTTTTATGAAAGGTGTTTTACGAAAGGTGTTTTACAGGCACTTTAGGCCTAATTTTCCATCTCACCTAGACAGCATGGTTACACCTGCATGGACCAAGGTTGCATTTGCTTCATTGATACACTTTGAAATGCACATTTTTTCAAAATAGTTACGGTCATGTATGTTGGACTATATACAGTGTCAGGAAGATATATAATTAATATTGCTGGCTGAAATAATTACCTGTCTATAGCACACACTGTTCCAAAACAATTTAATTATACATAATGGGCCAAGCTGTTACCAGGTGCAACTTCAGCATTGTATCTTCTCACAAGCAAGTCTGAATTTGGCCTTGCTTGTTTGGTTGTTGTGAATTTCTGATTTTTAGGAGGAGGGGAGAAGAGGTTCATAAAAAACTCCACTAAAAAATCTGGGTACCTGCACATATTGCCGATATTTTTCAATCTGTTTTTTCGTAACTACTAACTGTAACTTCAACTATGAATAATTTTTCTTTATTTTTATCTTTTCTAGGGTTACATCACTTAAAATAAGTTACTGACATTTTTTTCAGAACTGTTAATCTGTGTATTTTGCAAGAAATCTGGCAGACTCCCCTTAGATTTGTTTAGCTCTTTTCCCCCACAACCTCTTTGAAACTTAAGTACAGAATCACAGTTACCACCAGCCAACCAACCAAACACCGGGGCATGCTTAATCCTAAATAATCCATGCTCTGTGAGTGGTAATTTCTTTCTGGATTGGAACAGTGTATAGTATTACCATGAAAGGCAGGCAGGTTAGAAGAAACAGGGCAAATAAATACAGTGGTATAATTAGACAAGCTCCGCATTTGCATTTAAGTTACCTAGAACTCCAGACTGGTGCATGTTCTCCAGAAAATAAGAAGAACAGCTTGTTTATAAGGACTTCCCTAGGTTGTCCTGTTTCGGTTAGATTTTTTTTTGGTGGTCTTTTGCAGCTGGAGACATTTGCCTCACTCTTGCAGAAAAGACAAAACCCAAATGTCTTTGAAGCATACCTAGAAATGTAAGGTAGTCATGAAGTTCCTTTCTCTGTGGTACACGAGGATTCATCTTGCAGTCATCTTTCAGCAGACTGGAAGCTCTGATTGAGTAGAGAATATAAGGTTGGTCCTGTGCAAAGCAGCAGGTCAGCACAAAAATCTGGTGTGAAGCTGGGCTGTGTTGTGCTGCACTTGACTCAGATGGCTGTTTGTCTTGAGGGCACTGCCCTCTCTCCTCTCCTCGCTTTGTTTTTCCCAGACTTACTCTTGGGAAAGCAGGGCAAACTCTTGAGACTTACCAGATCCTGGGAGTAATCACACCGCCAATAGCCAGCACATGAAAGCCCTGATGTCTATGTGGTGGCTTCTTCCCTAGCAGGGAACAACATCTTGACAACTTCGGTTGATTTCTGTTATTACTGACTTTCAGCAGTTCCCAGTGTTATCAGAGCAGCAGTATTGAATGCCCGGGATCATGTCTGTGCCAAGAAAAATATTGACTTACTTTTCTGAGACTGACTTAATTGTTCTGAGATTTACAGTACATGAGAGGGAGTGTTCTATTTTGAAAAAAACATAACGGTGCAAAGAAACCTTTGCTTTGCAGTGTCTTGTGAAAAGCCATTATTTTAGCTTCACTAGCACACAAGATAACTAGGTGAATGCAGCCCTGAACTGAAGTCTCACAATGCTGTGTGCTCATCCAGCAAGTTTGGGTTTGGTTTTCTTTTTTCCCTACTGACTCTTGCTGCTCTGTCGGTGGGAGGGACAAAAAGGAAATTACTTCTGATTACCCTTTGTTTTCATGGCGCTGTGTGGCCCCAGTCTGACAGCTTTTAGGAAGACTTCAGTCTGCTTTGTCTTGTTCCTCAAACTCGGGGCTTTTGAGTAGGTGGGGGATTTTCCCCCCCCCCCTCTGTTTTGGAATTGTTTATATTTTTTCTTTTTTAAGTTCATTCCATGACAGGGAACATTGTTTTGGCTTCAGTGTTGATAGTCTATTTCAGTGGGAAGAACAGAATGCTATGCTGAAGAATGTCTAGAAAAGACTAATCAACACTAAGTGCAGAGACCTTTTTCTTAGACATAATGGAAATAGTGTGTTTCAAGCCCACAGTTGCAAAGAGGCTTGGTGCTCTGCACTATTATGTAGGCTGTGGTGTTTCCTCTCAGTGCTCCCTCTTGTTCTTAGGCATCACAGCTTGAAAGATGTAGTATGTTCAAATGAACTGTGAGTTTGCTGGAGCTCTTTTGCATTGTGATGATGTAGGATTTGCCTCCTAAAATTCTGGCAGTGCTGTCAGAAACGACTGTTACGAGCTGGTGGTGGTTTTGAAGCTTGCGTTTTAACACAGCTTCATGGTGAAAAAGCAGAGCACAATCTCAGCATCCAAAGGCTGAATTTCTCATTGAATGATCAATTTTTATAAAGGACTCTTAGGATGGAATTACTGATGCATGGTACATTGCTGTGTGAAAAGAAATGAGGCAGACTTCTGCTCTAATGAATAGTAGATATGTTTTGAGTAAGGGGATTATACGACCCTTTCTATATTGTGAATAAATTCAATTCAGAATTCTTCACAGTCAGTGGAAGCATTGGGGTGCGACACCTTCACCTCCCCTTCTGCTTAACTCCAGCCAGGTTTGCTTTGGCCCAGGGATAGAAAAGACTCTTTGCACTAAGTGTTCATGTAGGCTTTTATGGAAGAGAAGTTGTGCAAGGTTATGTTTGCTTAAATCCACAAACCTTTAAGATATTGGGGGAACATAGGAATCTTCAAATATGCAGGATGCAGAGCCCGTCACATCACAGAACTGTACTGGGCCAGTTTGATTTAGGTTTCAAATGACTGAATTTATAGCAAAAAAATTGAAGTACTTCTGGGTCAGCAGGATGGTTTGCAGAATAAGGCTAGTAGAATAATAAAGGCGGAATCTGACTCTCAATAATTATGCTCTCGGCTGGCTTATTTATCAGAAGTTGGCTATTGCAGAGGAAAACTGGGGGGGGGGGGGAGGGGAGGTTAAGGAGGGAGGCGAGTAAGCCCATCAACTGGATTGTATCCTAAGCGTAGCTTTTAGATTTTCTTTGACATCTAACGCAAACCTTATGGTACATTGTCTCAGCAAAACCCTTTAAAGTGTTTTCTCTCTCCCCCTCCTCTTCCCGTGCTTTTAGTTTACTCCTCTATTTGGAGAAGAGAATTGGAACCTCAGATCTGGAGAAACGGTTTTAATGAAGAAAGATCGTTCAGCGTCTCCTGCGTTTGAAGAAAATCATCTGCACCTTGTAAATTATCTAACCTACACATGAAGGAATGGGAGAAAAAAACTGTCTTCAGTGCTTCAGCACATGGCTTAAATATGAATGGACAAACCTATGATCTGGTCCTTGTGCTGGTAATTGTGGATCAATGCCAATATTAATCAGTCCTTCAAAGGAGAAAAAGAAGAGACACAACTTCTCTGAGCTGTGCAGCACACAGCACTTGATTTCCATTGACTCCACTATTTGTATGTGAAATTTGAAATGGTTGTCACCTCTCTTTGTGGTGATTTGAAGTGCCAGCCCCAGCTGGAGGGGAAACAGGCCAGGTCTGAAACAGCGAGATGCCACTGTGAATGAAGATACAGTGGTATTGCTGCTGAACTCTGCTAACCAGAGCATGCTTGTCTGTGGGCAGCGCCTACAGCATCTCTTAGATCCTGTGTTGCATTGTCCTGTGTGCAGTGAGTGATCTTCTGCTTGATAAGGAGCAGCCCAGTGGTGAAATGTTTTTGCAGTAGTGGAGAAGAAAAACTACATCCCCCAAATGCTCCTTGTTCCTTTTCCTCCCTGTATTTATAAGTAGTTCAAACTGTCCCATTCCTGTTACATTACTTGTTGTAGATATAGTTATTTATTGTTCAGTGCTTGCATGCTGAAACAATGCCTGCAATTGTCTTCATGTTGCAGGGGCTTGTGTGAATTGTTGTATGTTTTGCACATTTTGTGATCGCTGACTTGCTCTGCTGCACAAAGAAAGAAAACTATTGGGTAACAGTTGGAGGTGGGAGGGAGGGGTGGCTTCCCAGTCAGAAATGGAAGGATTACAAGGCAGGATCTTAAATTACACATGTACTAGAGGAAGAAGCCATGGAGGTCACTTTCTCAGGCCACCAGCTCCCCAGGTTGCATGTGGTGTGACTTGTAGGTGGTGTCCTTGCTACATTTCATTTGTTGGTCATGCCTTTCAATTTCTAATCTGGAAATAGCCAAAATCTCTTGCAGCTCTCTCTTTGTGCAGCTTCTTGATTGCAACACAAATACTGTGGAAGAGCTTCTGGATGCCAAGCCCAGATGAAGTCATTGTCCAAAGTTATTTATTTATTTATTGGGTTGGAGGAGGGGTACCTACAATATAGCCAGATTGACCTGAGTGGAATATGGTGATTCAATAATAAAAACAAAAAAACCTCAAGATAGGTTAGTGATGAAGTCTTAAAAAAAAAAAAAAAAAAAAAAAAAAGAGAGAGAGAAAAAAGGAAAGAAGAGAGCAGCAATTTTGCACTGACTGGCTTGCCTCATGCATCTGGATTTCAGATGATCATCTGAGCAACCAGGTGTGAAAGACCCAAGTGCTCTAGAAAAATTCTTATGGGGATAGAAAATGAATGTTAAACTTCTTAATTTTAAAAATAGCCCTCAAACTCTGCTGCCTTTTGTTTTCCTTAGTCAGGTGTGTCTTTAAACACTTGGTTGCTCAAAAGCATCAGATACAATTGTGAGAAACCAAACTTTGATTTTTAAATAAATATTTTACCAGTCTCATCTTGAGACAGAGATGAAGCTACTCTTTTTCTTCTGGATTTAAGAAGCTTATGTTTCACAGGTGCTTTCTTTGCCTGATCCTGTCATGAAGCTTGTATTGTATTGTGTTTTTTCCTAAGTGTTTCTGGAGCCCAGCTTAACTGGCACATCCTGTTACATGGTCGGTGTGTACTGCAGTGTAAGTAAACAGCTGCATGCGTGCATGCAAAACAAAAATAGTCACATTGGTGATGCTTGCCTTTGTGTGACAGTGATGTAGCTGTATTTGTGAAAGCTTTGTCATCTGAAAGTGTTTACACTGGTCACTGGAAGTTTCTCTGTGCTGCCTTACATTTGACTTGCTGTTTGGAGTAGACTCTTACATTTCAGAAATAGATTATTTGGAGTTCTGTGAATACTGAAAGAACATTGATTAATTAGCAAAGGCATTAGCAGTTTTTTAAAGGGCGAGGCCCACCTAGATGTGAACAGTTATAGTTCCTCTGGTTAAACTGATTTCTTGAAATGGTAGATTAAAGAAGTGTTTAAACCCACAGCCTTTCCTTCCCCCTTCCCCTATGCCTCCCCTGCCCCACTGTTGGTTACTTTCCCTTAGACGGCTTTTAAGCAATAGAAAAACATCTTAGATAGGGTAGGTCTCCTTTCTATATCCCTGCACTTGCACAGGTTGCCCCATTGAAGCAAACAGCCTTGAATTGCTGTTGCTTTTCATCTTGTGGATCATTCCTGGGAGTGCAAGGGAGCCATAAAATCAGACTTCCTGTGCTTTGCATGTCTTCTCCCCAGGTGCTAGTGACTGTGCGAGGTATAAGGAAGCAAAGAACTAGATCCCCAGGGGCCCCCTTATTCAAACAAGGGCAGATAGGCTTGAGATGTGTTTTTTCTTCTAGAGTCCAGACGTGAAGCTGCCCTGCATTGAACCACTTAGCTTATGAAATCTGTTTTGTAGCGCCATGCAACTTCCGAAAGCAGGATGAATTTTCTGCAGCTGTTTCCAAAGTTGTGGTCTGCTTTCAAGTTCTTGATTAATTCCTGTGTGTAGGCTGAAGGAAGCTGAAGTCGGGGTGGGCCTCTGGCTCTGCAGGGAATGCACTAGGCTCTTGCTCTTTGAATTGATCTGGGAATCCTGGCTAGCTACTTGACCATTCCAGTCTTGCAAAACACCCCACACTTTGAAGCAAATGCTGTTCACAGTGGAGTGCACACAAAAACCCTGGCATAAGACGGGAAGGTTCCTCTTATTTTGTAGGCTCGTTGCTGTAGAAACATATAACAAAAGGCAGCCTTCCTCTTCTGGTATAATTGTGCAGCCCCTTTTCTCAGGATCTGACACCTGTCTGAATAAGAGTGATTAGAGCAGAATAATGTTCCCTTTCCTCGCTATTGAAAATGTGGTTCATGTACTAAAAGAAAACTGTGCAAGTGAAGAAGTAAACTTGTCTAGGTTGTGTCTTTTTGTTTGCTACTACATCTTAAGGTTTTGTAAAACTTGCTTTTTTTTTTTTTTTTTTTTTTTTTATCCACAATGTGAAACTGAAGGTCAATAAATTATTAGATTTTCTCTCCATGGAACATTTATTTCAAGTGTTGTCTCTTCCTCTCCTCCCTCCCCAGCCCCAAATGCTTTGAATCCCTTATAATATCCTTTTCATATCCTCTTAATAAAAGCACATTGACAACATGCAGTTTACTGCTTTGGTTTAAGCTTCTGCTTCAGTTGCACTTCCCTTCCCTTTGTTCAGTTCTGCTGCTGTTACTATGATTGCTATCTCCAAGTTCAGATCCTCAAAACATTTAAGAACAGGAAATGCAAGTTTGTTGGCGCTTGCAGTATAGTTTAGCTAGTGCCTGATACGACTTGGAAGCGGAATTAGGCATCTCACGTCGTTTCTAATTATTCTCAAGGCAAATAATGCTGGCTGTATCTAAAACATGCCAGTTGTTCTAGATAATGCACACATATAGCCAAACTCTTTGATCTTTTAAGCTTACTTACATGTTTGTTCATATAGAGGGTGGTGGGTTTTGTGGTGGTGGGTTTTGTTTGTTTGTTTGTTTTTTAATGCTATTGATTTTCTGTGTTGGTTAGCACCTCTGTGGCCATAAGGTGTTGCTGATGACTGTCCATGTCTAAAATAACATCATGCAGGGGCGTTCATGCACACACCCTGGAGGTTCAGTTGCTCAGGTCTGCCGAGTACTGACCTGCTCTCCTGCCTAGAAGAGAATTTTCCTGAAGTGTGCATCCGCTGCTGTGGAGCAAAGGAACAGCGCCTTTCTTCCTTGCTTGGGTTGTTTTACCAACTACTGTCTCATCCCTTTGCCTATACAGCTCTGAAGGAGGATATAAGAGGAGGTGTCCACAGGTGACAGCTCAGTGCATCAAGGATGCTGATGCGTCAGTTGCCATCAGTAGCCTGTACAGCATAACTTGTGTAACTAACTGCGCACCTGGGTTCATGGCCCTAGAAATTAAATTGTGCTTGTTTAGCAGAGAGAGAGAAATGCAGTAGCAGGAAGTACTGCTTTCTGCAAGAATTAAGTTTTCTGAAATCTTCTGATCTACCTCTATTAAAATTCCTGCAGCTACCTCCTGAAAGTCACACGTTTCTTTGGGTGTTTATTTGCCTAGAAGATTCAGGTCCACAGTACTAGGTGACTTTCAGGCCTCAGCATTGCTCAGATAGCCTGTGTTTGAGGCATTTGCAATCAGTCTTGGCTGGGGAGCACTTAGAGTGCTCATTGCAAGCACTTTGCTGGACAGTAACCTGGGTGGGGGTTTTAGTTTGGTTTGGTTTTTATCTGGATTTTACCAGGGCCTAGGATGCCTACAGCAGCACTGAGCATGAACAGACTGCTGCAGAGTGAATCACTGGTGTTGTTTTAGGACATCAGGTTACTTACTGGAGAGCTTTTTTCTGGCCATGGATTCAAACTCCTCTGCTTGGCTCTGAATGCGGGAGACTTATACTGGAGGTCTGATATTTATGGTGAGAATTTAAAATAGACAATTGCATTTAGATTTAAAACAGCTGATAGCCTGTGAAATAGACACCTGCAAGGTATTGGCTCTATTATTGGAAGGAGGAATACTAAATGCCTTGAATGGTTAGAAGGGAATCGGCTCATTAGCTTGGAATATGGCTCCATCAGCATATGTGGGCAATCAGCCCTGACCTAGGAAACTCTCAAAGGCTCTGTCTGTACTAGTAAATTGGACATGCCTAGGAGTGGTCTCTGGCACTGAAGCCCCCTGGCAGGAAGCAGCCAGGAGCTCCTCAAGCAGCCCCTTGTCTTGTTGAGGCAGGGTGGCTGCATGCAAGCTGCTTGGGGTGGCCGCTGGAGCACACTGGCTCCTGGACCCTGCCCAGGAACAGTCCAGAGCAGAGTGAGTCTGCATGGGCCACAATCATGCCGGGGCCGCTCAAACCATTCAGCGCAACTGACGATCACCTTCCAGAGCCTGGGAATGTTCCTGAGAGCGGTTTAATACATTGATAGGTCATCCCAGCCAGGAACGTCCAAGCAACATCACGTTTAGGTCCTGGATAACTGGGTGAAAGTTGTCAGGCCCAGCATTAGTGACCTAAATGCTGTTAAAGGTGAAGGAAGGAATGCTGTCTCTGAGTGACCCAGACTGTGGTAAGTAGGAAAGGTGGGTCCCAAAGAGGTGAAAACATGCTGCTTTTTCAGAAGCCATGATGTGATACTGTGGAAGTGCAGAGAAAAGAGAGCAGGAGTGCTCATATGTCAGTAAGTGAAGAGGATTTGGTGTGCCAGAAGGCAGGAGGTGACCGTGCCCTGTGGGCTTTACAGCGGCAACTTGGCGTCTTCTCTGGTTTCAAAAGAAGAAAATGGAGTGGACTTCTGTCACAAAGTGACAGCTCAAGTGTCCATGTGGGAGCGCAAATATGTGCCCATACCCCTGGCTGGCAAATATCAAATGAGACAAAGTTAAGTCTCCTTTGATTTAAAGTATCACTAGTCCCCAGCTTTACCAGCATACCTCACTTTCGGCCCTCGCACCTCTGTAAAACCTACATAATTTACTCCCCTCTGCCATGTGAAAGGCTGTGATCTGAACTGGTAATCTGGTCTATCATCTCTGTACGTGTATGCACATAAACCCTACAGGAACATAAATATCACAGGAAAACTGTTCATTCAAATCTTTACATTCATGTGTGGGTGTGGCATGGAGCCAAGTACAAACTGCCTCAGTGGTAACATATGCACATACACACCAGGACCATCTGTCCTCTGTGTGTCTTTAATAATGGCCTGTGAATTTAAAAGTGTCATTGTTTTTGTTAGAAACCGTACATTTAAATATGAGAATTACTCTTAAAACTAAAAATGTATGTAAGCCATGACTGTGAATTAAAACGAGTGGTTAAACAAATTACAAATCTCTTTCCTAATCATGGTTTAGGCTGTGCTTCTGGCCCGACAATGCTCTGACAGTCTCAGGAAACCAAACGAGACAGTGTGTCCATTTTCTTGTGTGCGTGTGTGTGTCTAGTTACCCTAGAAACCATAATCTTTACCTCTGAAGCAATGGGGAGCTGTGAAGGAGGCAAAGCCACTGGAGTTTCTGCCAGGACCCTTCCTAATCCTACTCTTATGTTATCAGACGTTTAGTAAATTACTTCACATTTATGTGTTAGCTGAAGTTCATTAGATATTTCATAATCACTGCAGAATTTGTGGGTCATAGCTCTGATTCAGATGTAAGGTTTATGGTTGACTGTTACTTAATTGCCACTATATATTTACATAGGCCAGAGTCACAGATACAAACTCAGATTTTACAGATCTGCAGCTATTCTTGTGAGATTTCGGCATACTTCATCACATTTCATTCCAACAACAGGTTCGTCAGGGAGCAAAAACATTTAGTCCCAGCCTTGAGACAGGATTTGTCTGTCGCAGAATGCAACAGGAGTCTCAGCAGAGACTTCTCAGGTCTCCCAGCACGTTCTCCTGCAGCCACCGCATGCACTGTGCTGTCAACAGGATGTCAGGCTGCTTTGCAAGACTGGCTGTGAAAACTTGTAATCGCATTCGTGTTGTTAATTGGCTTGAGAAGGGGTTAAACTATTTACAGAGATGTTGTCTCCCAGGACTAACGGAACAAGGGAGGACTTGCCACAAGTAAACACAAGTGAGCTGGGTTTTTATATAGCAGTGAGGGACAATAGTTCTTTCAGGCAGATGATTACTCTTTAGCTGAAGAGTGCTGATAGGAAGGAGGCAGGTTTAGGGAGCTGCTGGTAGCAGAGTATTTACACAGACTTAAAAAGTTATCCTGCTCCTCAGCACCCCTCCCAGTATGGAAAGGTACAGAACAAAAGAAGGATGCAGGTTGGACTTTGTATTCTAGAAGCAATGGGCCTTCTTTTCCATTCCAAAAATAGAAACATCTTGTTTTACAAATACTGGAAAGAGTGTTTTAAAGCCTGGGTATTGCTGTAGAGGGATTCGGGCAATGCAGACTTTCTCCTAGGGCGAATGGCTGTCTGGAGTGGCCTGGCTCAGGGTCTGGCAAGTGGCTGGGTGAGAGAAGGTCAGTGGGTTGGTGGAAGTGTCCCCGGGTACACAGGATTGCACATCAGTTTTCATTTCCGTGCCAAGTTAGTCCTTACTTTCCTTCACTCTTGACTTTGCACTTTCAGCCTGATCCTGCGTCAACTCCTCATCCCAGCCCACAGTTAGATGGGGAAACAGGGAATCTTGCAGACATTAGGAGGGTGGTGAAAAGCTTTTGGTGGCATTTGCTTACATATTGCTGTTGAATGTGATCCAGGAGCTGTATCCCGTGGCCTGGTAATCCTTTGGAGGATCTGCCTTTGTCTCACTCTACCTGAATAGCAGAGCTTTAGCCCCTTTTTCACACGGCTCATGGCTATTAGCTGTTTGCAACTCTGTTTGGCACAGGCCTGTATCTAGCTGTTTCTGTTTAACTTTGCAAAAATCCTGAAAATAGTCATGTCATAAGCTAAGGTCCAATGTGTTGTGTTAGCTAGTGTTTTGTTCGCTTTAAAAGGGTTAGGCATCAGCGCTGATGTGTGTCCACTTCTGTTTAGCTGAAACATGCCTTTCATCTTTGATCCTGCCAATGGGGTTCTGAAACAGTTGGGCACGTGCTGATGCTCTTGTGGGGACCACCTCACCCTGCTCGTGGGAGTCCAAACACCCTCCCTGTTACCAGGGGTATTGTATTATGTTGGGATTACTTCGCATCTTCAGCAAATTTGATTTGAGTTTATAGAAACAGTTCCCTTCTCCCTGTCTCACACCCAGATGAAAATACCACCTCTTTAGGCACAGAGAAGGAAAGTCTGTCTTTCCTCACCTGCTGTTCTTTTACCCATGTCCTCGTGATGGACATTTGATTTCCTTGGTTTTCAATACAAAAGTGGAACTTTTTCCAAGATGTGACTTGGCAGTGGCCAGGAACCCCCTGTCCTGCTTGTGTCCTCTTGGCCACAGCATCATAGTGACTCTGAGGTCACTGCAGGATGGAAGGAGACCTGCTCGGGTAAAAACAAGCTGCTTGTGGGAGGTGCTCTGGGTGTGCAGCCTGAGAAGCAGGGATGCAGGCATTGGCAGAACAAGTGGTGACTGCAGATTGAGTGCAGACTTGAGAAATAAGGGAATTTTTTTCCAGGTGGAGCAGACCTAATGCAAAACCTCTGAGATGCTGAAGGAACAGATTTTCGCAGGGACCCAGAGGAGATTTTGTGGGGTTTCTTCAAGGCTCAAACTTGCTGGACTGCAGGAAAAAATATGTATTTTTCTGTCTCACAGCCTTCTCCCAAGAAAACACAGTATTTGTGTCCAAGCATCTCCACTTCCTTCACATCTTGCAGTGCATTTGGGTGTTTCTATTTAAACGTTATTTTATCTAATGTTGCAATAAAGTATGACTTTATTGATCAAAAGGCTGTGGGTATCTATGGTCTGTCTTGCTTTCAGGAAAGGATAGGACATGTGCACCTCAAACAGCTGCTTTGTTCAGCGTTGTGTTGACCTGCCTCTTGATGTTTCTTGCCCCGGACCACAGACAGACAATGGAGAGAAATGGCCTTGCTGTAACTGCTGGCCCTGGTGGACAGATGGCTCAGAGCTGACTGCAGCCCCAGAAACTGGGGATGCAGCCCTGGATCTTGACTCTATACAGCTGCAAATAAGCTGAGGCACCTTTCCTCACCTCCTGCAGCTACTCTAGTCCTTGGAAGAACAAGCTGTTTCTTTCTCCTGCCCTAACCCATTTCAAAGGAGGAATAATACAGTAAAAACCCCCAACTACAGAAACTGTGATATGGGCTTTATAAATTCAGAGGTAAACTAACTGGCTGTTTCGACAGTTGTACAGTCAAGCCCCTTAACAAAAATATTTAAATAAGAAATAGAAGAGTAAATTCTAACTTAGTTGTGATAGCAAATAATGGATTAATTTTGATGTCTAAAACAGATAAATAATTTTTTCCTATTTTTGTTGAGCTATTCTGGTTAAAAGCTGGCTATAAAATGCATTAGCTTTCCCCCTGTGATCTCAGATACAACCTTTACCCTGCCAGCATGTCTGCGTGTGCCTAACTTAACCCAGCCTGAGTACTCTTGTTGAGTTCAGTGGGTTTATTCAGAGACCATGATGTCAGCACGAGTCAGTTGCAGGATTGAAGTCCATTCTAGTAGGAAACAATTTCATGGTGGAGCACTACAGGGTGATATATAGGGTTGAGGGATGGCCAAAATGTTTAATTTTTCTATTGAGGGCATCAAACAGATTGTTCTTTGGACAAACAGCAATTACGTGCTCCTAAGGGTGCTTGAACAATACAATAGACAGAAAGCAACTAAGACGGCTTGGAAAATCCTAATACTGAGCATATAAACAATACAATTCTAATAGTTTTAGATTGAAATTGTTAGAATTTATTTAGCATTCTTCTCAAGCTATGATATATTAGTTTCTATACAGGATGAAATACGTAAACATAGTATGTGTTCCCTGGAATTTCCATTGCCTAAACAGTGGTGTGTGCCTCAAAAAAAAAAAGTATAAAATACTTCCCAGCAGGTTGCCAGGAACTGTATTGGCAGAGAGGGAAATGGCATGACTTTTTCTTCTCTGAATAAATAGGAACTGACTAGCTACTTCATGGTCTTGACAGCCGAGTCTGAGAGTTCACAATATGTGTGAAGAATTAGATGTAAAAGTCTTACGTTTATTTCTTTCTGTTCTCATGGCCATGACAACTAGTGATCTGCCTAGAGGTGCTGTTGAACACCAGCAGCACCTCTGATGATGTGATCTAAACAGGAAGAATTTTCTAGGGAACATCTTTTGCAGATTCAAGATTCAGATTAATCTTTGTTCCCCTCTTCCATGAATTGTAGCCACAACATTTCACCTATTGTTTTTTTTTTGTCTTCCATCATTTAAAAATAATATTATTTTAAACCAAAAAGTGTATTGCTACTTCTTCAAGATATGTGCCATTCAAAAAGCATGATGAAAAAAGCCTTGGATGTTCACTTTTTTTCTCTTTGGATTAAAAAGACATCATCACAGTGATATAGGCAGTAGCTACAAAAGGATTAATGAGCTGTAGGAGTTGCTAGGTGTATCTGACCAATGCACATCCAATCCCACTTTCCTCTGACCATACACAATCTCTCTGCAGCCTTTCCAACAGGGAGCCTTTTGTTCGGAAGCCCTGGTGGAGGTGTTCAGGAACCGTAATCTCTCTGCCTCCAATGCAACAATCTCCAGCTTGCAGGTGACATATTGAATTTGACATTTAAAGTAGTTAAAAATTGGTCTTTATTGGCTTGAGAAACTTGAAAACCTCTTAATCTGCTATTTCTTCCCAAAACACATACCTTTTTTTAATCTACAGGAGTGTCTGCACGCTATAAAAATGTAGCATTATGCAAACTCTCTTTGGGAGACACTTTTTAGCAAGGCCTGTTGTGATAGGACTGAGGGGGTGATGGTTTTAAACTAACAGAGGGGAGATTCAGGCTGGATGTGAGGAAGAAATTCTTTACAATGAGGGTGGTAAAATACTGGCTGAGGTTGCCCAGAGAGATGCTGGATGCACTATTCCTGGAGGCATTCAAGGCCTTGGTTCAAGAACCACAAGGATGTGGTTCTGGGCAACCTGAACTAGTTCAAGATATCCCTGCTCACTGATCTAGGTGACCTTTGAAGGTCCCTTCCAACCCAAAATATTCTATGATTCTATGAAACTCATGTTCTCTGGTCAGGCCTTGTTCCTGATGCAAAGCCAGTGAGATTCGAGGTCTGACTTTTATTGCTAAAAATCTTAAATGTGCACCCAGTGGAATCAAGTGAAAACTGTTCATTTTTTGTTATGAAGACTAAAAAGGCGGAAGCAACTCACTGCTCTTATCATATAAGCTCTAAAGGATAAGAAATCTCTTCCACCTGAAGGCAACCATAATTCTATATAATTTAATCAAATTCTCTTGTCTTTATCATACTATTACCTTTAAATGTTAATTGTTAGCAAAGTTACAGAGAATAGACCTCAGGCGTTCCCCACTGTGTTTCCAGGGAGAGGGAGTTACTTGAGAAACACTAAATGACGGCGGAGTGTCTGGGAACTGAAATTCAGAGCTTAAGAGACCCTCCCAGGGATATACAACTAGTTCGATGTAAAGCTAACTTGAAAGTTCACACTGATACATAAGCAAACAAAAGCGTAAAGAAGCCTTTTCCTTTTCTTTGGACCTCTTTACATTTTAGAGGCAATTTTCTGGAGTAGCCTTCACAAATATCCCCCATTTTTTCAGCACAGGGAATTTTTCTTTACTTGATGCCTCATGCCTGTTGTTTCTGCATGCTGAAGACATGCTTACATGCTTTGAATGCGCTTGTGTTTTGTGTCCAGGTCATGATGGACTGTTGAATAGTGGTTGTTGAATAGTGGTTAGTACTGCTTGACTGTACCTACTGTCAGCAAGGAGGAGCTTGGGCTGTATATGACTGCCACTGTGGGACACCACGGGGTTGTGCAGAGGGGTGACAACTTCTGTATGCTCTGCTGTGTGAATAATGAAAGGATGAAGTTTCATAACTTTATGACTGTTTTAGCCACCAAAAGGTGATGGGGAACTGCAATGCGCTCCAAAGGGAAGGTGGGACTTTATTAGGCATTGTTGGGAAACATACTTTTTGGGTCAATTTAGGTGGGTGCAAAGCAAAAATGCTATTTGTTTCCCAGAGGAGAAAGAAAGGGCTGACAAAGCGGCGGGATGAGGAAACACTCGTGAAAGGTGACCTTTGTCAGCAACTTTTACCTCTTGATTGATGCTGGGTATTGGAGTGACTTACACAAACAGAGCAAGCTGCATGGCACTGTACTTTGCTGACTTTAAATGCAGCAGGGTTTGCCCTTTTGCAGGTTCTAATCAGTTTTTGATCAGTGAATTGAGACAGGTCATTCTGGTTGGAAGTATGCAATGAAGAGGTAAAACATCCTGTTACAAGAACAGAACCTGCTAATCAATCAATAATAGATATAGATAAGTAATATTTAGGAGAATGTGAATTTGCCCTGACAGATAGTATGTCTAGACCTGTTGTAACAGTTAAGCACAACCGATTAGTGCTTTAATTTACTGGCAAACGTGTAGCCCATGGGTTCTAGTTTGCTCAGCCGTGGGAAAAGGCCAGGTTGTTAGTCCTTCTTCTTGCCAGGAGAGAAGTGATGACAGCTGAAGATTTACTTGTCTGTCACACTTCCCTGCTATGGATGAGAAAGGAGTCCAAAGGGAGGATTAAATAAGCTGAATGACTGAAAGGAGATATGTGGGGAGGGCTGAGGAGGTTGAGGTAGAGATTTCTAAAAGTTAACCTGACTGGTACAGAAAGAAACTTCCTAACAGCCATGACTATACAGAGAGAGATGTTCAAACCAGTGGAGATGGGTGACTATGACTGCTGGAAAAGCAAATGACTATGAGATGGCAAAAGCCAGGAATAAGGCAGAAGGCCCTCTGAAGACCAGGAGTGTAGTTTTGGGCTGAATTCAGGACTGTGAGTGCGGCCAGCATAGGTAGCACCACTATACAAATGCCCCTATCTCTGGAGACATTTTATACAGCCTGTATTCCAAAATTCTCAGCAAAATTTAAGCATATGAAGAAAAGGCAACCACTTCAGGTACACAATGATAGCAGTTAAGATGCTGTTGTATCAGATATTTTCATGCCTATCTGCTAAGCCATTACAGTGATTGAAGGCTGTTTTCATAAAGCTGCAGTGTGGTCTATGACTTTGATGTGCATGGTCATTGAGAGCTGCAGGTTCCAGTCTGGAGCCTGCATTATGTCCCCATCATTTCCACACAAGATTAGGACTGTCTGGGCAGGAGATGAGACTTTTGTGGGAAGGGAAAACTGGGGTGTGTGGGGGAATAGGTAAGAACAGGGTTTTTAGAAAACTGTGAAATTAACTTCGTTTGAATCAAAGACCTACTAAATTGTCTTTATGCTCATGTTTCCTCGACTTCTCTAAATTGAAGTGTAGCAGCCTGTGTGCATGCATAAATTCAGGTGTACACGTACAGGGCACCCCTTGCCTTCACGCTCAGCTCTCCTTTGCAACACCGCTTGAATTCACTCAGTCTTACACTGTTAAAGATGGTGTAAGAAGCTGCATAGGACGGAACAATGCATAAGACTGCATTGGAATTTAATAAATCTTTCTAATCCTGTCTGTGAGGTATTATCAAAATAAATATTATATTATGCAGTAAACTATGGCAAACAGAGTTCTACATTTACGAGGGAGGCTGCTGGAGATTTTTTGAACAATAAACTGGAGATAATTGGCGAGTCCCTACCATAGACTGTGGCTAGACAGCTACTTTTTCTGTTTACGGCCTGGACTGACGGAAAGTTGTATGGGAGTAGGTAGTATTATTCTAAACTGAGGAATTAAGCCTCGTAGAGGGGTCACAGTATATTAGCTGAAGCAGTAGTAGCTTATGCTTGTACTGTACTAACCTGCACACAGTACTGCTTGTTGGCTTGGGGCAGGAAGAGGACTCACTTCTGTCTGACTGAACAACACCCAGCAAACAATCCAGCACTGGATTTGCAAGAACTTAAAACCTTTAACTGATGAGATGCATTAGCAAAATATTTTAAGATCTTGGCTTTGGAGAGTCTGATTTTGCAGTTTAGTGTTAGGATCTAAGAACAGCCCAAACATGTTCTTCTGGCTGATATACTTATGTTGTGTCCACTGAAATGAATCCCAGAAACCAGATGGTTCCCACTGTATTTGTTCTTATAATAGATACATGAGGAGTGGCTCCATGCTGTGCATTGGCAAAGAGGGACAGAGAGTCTTGTGTATGTGAGGTAATTTTACTGAGCAATCACTTCAGTACAGGGAGTCACAGGAGTATAACCATGTAACACTGTAATTTGTGCTGGTTTGTGCTGTGATAACAAGGGATTACAAAGGAAGTTTCTGTCATGGTACAGAAAAAAACCCTGATCTTCCAGAGCCTTAAACAGCATCCAGACTTCTGGACCACATATCACACACATACTTTACCCTTGATCGGTCTGACAGTCATGAAATAGTGCTAATACTTAACTGTGCTGATCTGTCCCTTACTGTCCTTCCACCTTTCTTATACAGTATGTCCCTAGACACCTGGAGATGTCTTGTGATACCTGTGGGTCCCTTGCAGCATTGGTAACTCAGTTGTGCCCACAAAGCTAAGAGACATGCACTTTCCCTCTTACCCTCAGCTGTATCGAAGGAAACAAGATATTTCAGAACACAGGCACACATGAGCTAGTGGATAAATATACATCTCTGCCTTTGGGTAGAGCCTAACTAATGATTTCAGCCTTGCATTCTCACTCTTTTTCTTTTTTTTTTTTTTTTTAAAGTCTGTTCTGAAAGGGCTTAACAAACAGTCTTTAATTAACTAGTAAATAGAGTCTCTTGCCACTGAAGAGGAGATTTAGAAGATCTCTTTAATTACTGGAGCCAGATTTAAGTTTGATTGCAAATACCAGTTTGCTCCCTGTTCAAATGAAGTGAGGTGCTAGTAAAGTGTTATGAAAAGCTTTTATTTGCATCATCTTTTCACTCCAGCTGAAGCTTCTATTACATAAAGGGAGAACTTTAAATCCAAATACCACTGTAGTTCTGTTGTTTGAACTGGAAAGGTGAAATTGGATTCACATGATGGCTCTTGAAATTTAAAGCAATCTTCTCATTGCTGATTTGTCCTTCTTACGAGATCAATGCCTCATAGCGCGTCTTTACAAGCCAGAAGTTGACCAAGAACCTTGTTATATTAAACGGATGCTCTAGGTCAAGGTTTATGAGTAGTTCCAAGAACTTCTTAACTGACAACATTTTTCTAGGGCTCCAGATGGTTAGCAAGCTACTTGTCTTCCAAGCAAGCATTGAAGGCTTGTATTACTATTTTTCTCCCGTGCTTTGCCCCCCTGCTTATGTATACAAAATTATGTTAATTCTGCTTGTCTCAGTGCCCCTCCTTTTTGGAACCATGTGGTTTAAATTTTGCTTACCTGCTTAGCGTGAAACAAGTCTTCTCTGCCCGACTGCATAAGGAAGTCACAAGTCATTAACAGCTTGTGTTAAAGTACCTGGTGGTAATACTCTGCCTACAATGATATGTTTTCCTAAGGTGGGAAAAAAAAGTGTTGAATGCTCAAAGTAAGAATGATGACTGAGTTAGGGAGATAGCTGTAGGACTTCACCCTGTCCCAAAAATCATTTACAGTTGCCTGGAGAAAGTCCAAAGTGTAAAATACTTCCATTTGAAACATCAGATCCCCTTCAGCAGGAGCTTCTCTGGAGTTGCTTGCTCTCAAAGCTAGAAGCTGATTCACAACAGGTTTGACTAGTTACTGCAATTCAGAGAACAGTTTAAATAGTTATATACTAGTGCTGCTGGATTAATCTGTGTGAAAATACCCCCATTGCTCCAGTCACTACCACAGTGTGCTAGGATGAACCTTTCCCTTTGTTTCAAGGCTTATTGAGCAACATTGGTGTCTGGGGTAGCCCAATAACTGCAGCAGCAGCAGCAGCACCCATATTGCCAACTCTACAAGCACAGAATCAAGAAGAGGTAAGGAAGCAGGAGGAAAATGTTTAACCGAAACAGCTGTGGAAGAACATGATGAGGTCCTTTCTTCAGGGGAACACTCTCTCTCCTGCACTTTCTGTTGCTTCAGGGTATATGTAAGCCAGCTTTTGGATGTAATTTGAAAACAGCTAGTAGATAATGAGCTTTGGAGGAGAAGGCTTTTGGCTCTTAGTCATGGCCAAATTATGGAAGGAAAAGAGAGGATCAACAGACATTGTTGTAGATTAAGGGAATAGAGGGGGGCATTCAATAGGTGGGGAACAACACTAACAGAAAAGATCCAGGCCTGCTGGCTTCACATCATGCTAGGATTAACGGTTGCAATATCTCTAGCTATTATTGAATACAACAAAAGCAAAATGTAATTTTTTATTGTTGTAAGAATTAATAATTCTGTATAATATATACGGTATTTATTATATAATAAGGTAAGAAACATAATTCCATATGTCAGGATATCCGACCCCACACAATGAGATCTGGTGCATGCAGATGTTCTAATGCAGACCAAAAGAGGATTCTTACTCCTTGAGCAAGGTGCCCAGCATGTGCTACAAACAACAAGTGTAGTCAGATGTCAGAGTGTAAGGAAACAGAGGAAAGATCAAGTAGAGATACGTTTTGATGGCTCAGCTGTTATGCTGCTGTGAAGGATTTATGGACGTTAGGCCAGGGCTATTGATTCTTAAATGCTCATTCTGTGGCCTACTGCCACATTTCCGATTCTTTTATTCTCCTTAGCAGGACATGATGGAGATGTCCTGTTTTCCCGCTTCTCCAAAATCTGCTCTGAACCGTCTAGAGTGAATGCAGGTCAGAGAATATATCAGCCTCTGATTTGGTTTACAAGCTGGATTTCTGCAATGGTGTCTGTCACTGATTTTATCTCAGAGATCTCTACAACAGATCTGTATGTTTTAATGTGTTATTCCAGGCTTCATATCACAAATGTTGATGTGAACTTTGGTTTCAAAGGAGTTATGATCGAGTTTTCACTGGAGAAGGAAAAAAGGCTAGCAGCTGAAACTGATTTTCTTAGATAAAACAATCGTAGGAAGGTTGGCTTAGGCTCAGGGCTCATAGATCTCTATTCAGAATTAATTGAAGGCTGTTGTTTCTCATATGGGAGCTGAAAATGGATTTCTCAGTGGGCTGATGTCCGTATTGCAGAACTACATGAGAGTTCTCAAGCTGAGGGTATGTGAAGAAGCCACTGGAGGTAACAGGTTACTCTACATCTGCTGGTTGGGAAGTTCCCACGCCTGCTCCTCCTCCATGGTAAGGGTGAGGTAGTTCAAAATTGAGTGCCCTTTGATGAAGAAACGGATGGACCAGCTTGTGTTTGCCAAGTGATATTGTGGGATAAAAACACACATGAAGGGGCAGTTTCTGTGGGGAAAAAATTATGACTGCTAGCTTGCTATTCAGTGGTTACATGTTACATGTCCTTCTCCACAATATCCACTGGAGTAGAAACCAGACTGCAGAAAGTGTTAATGGCTATGGCAGCTGTGCTGTGTTGTGTTGCTCTCTTGTGTGAAAGGATCTACAGCAGTGGGAACTAAAGCAGTTACTGCTTAAGATATATCTTCTCTTGACTAGAGGGAGATGAGTGCTTCCAGGGCTATTAATCCAGTTTACTTTGAGAATATCTTAAAAACAGCAGCCACTATGATGCCTGCTGCTGGCTGTCTCATTAGTATATTGGCTGCTAATGGCCTTTAAGCATAAACGCCATGCAGAATAAAACACAAAGAATTCCTCAGCTCTTTGAAACTTTAAAAAAATTGCAACTATTTCCATTTAAAAAATTTACTCTTGCTCAGCCCTATCCTAATAGTCATCAGGCTGGCTAGATAAGCTATTAGTCTTTCATCTCTGTAATACACTTTTGGCCTGAAGCAAAACTCAAGTTGCTCAGTAATGCCAGGAGAACTGCGCTAAAATAAACATCCACTTCTGATGCCATTTCTCCAAGGCTTTCCTTTGTGTGCAAAATGTTCAAAGTTCAGCTGAAAGTTGGGGTAATTTCTACAGGTAGTGGGTTTTGCTTTCCCGTTAGGAAAAGACTATTATAAAGATTATCATTTGAAGGGACAAAGCGCTGGTTCTCCTCTCATTTCCACCAGCCTGGATCAGGACTAATTCTACTGACTTCAAGGATTTAGTCACTGTGAGGGAAGAATGTGGGTGAAAAGGTGCTCATAAAGCTGCAGCAGCATTTTGATGCTGATTAGCACTGTTAAACACAGCAATCTGCTGTTGCTAGTGAGTGGCTTTCTAGCATTAGTGAGGGTGCTCTGAGCACAGCAACAGTCAAGAGCTCGCTTGCACCAGAGCCAGGCTTTTAAATGGATAGTTGATAAAAAGTATACCAGAATCTTTCCCTGATTGTCCTGCATTGCCTTTTGAAAATCCACTTCTGTTCTGTTTTGCTTATATGTTTCTCAAGCACTGATCTTTATGGTGGAGTTTAACATTTCACTTCCTATCTTACTTCCATCCTGTCAAATAGAGTTTCAAATAACTGGAGCCACTTGTCTTTCATGATCAAAGTGACAGAGAGACTTGTGTTCTCAAGCTTTCTTGGCAACATGTCAAGAACAAGCCCTCTTGTGCGTAATATATAATAATATGATTTGTTGCATTGACCGTATTTGTTTGAAGAAAGGGGAACTGCAGAATTATTAGGAAGGTCTTGTGAGATACAGTTTAAGGAATACAGGGAAAACTAGAATCAGCACGGAGAGACTTAGCTTTGCTAAATGAAAACAACAGATATTCATAGCCTGTAAGGTCAGATAGAACCTTATGGTCTCATCATTTGACTGGCTATATAATTTAAGCCACAGAATGTCATTTAGTATTTATTAAAGTGAGAATTACTTGTGCCCTTCATGAGTTTTCCTGACTTGTTATAATTGCTTAGTAATTTATTTAAATTCAATGGCAATCAAATAAAATGCAGAGTAAATTTACCAGTTATTTTCCTGATTTCATATGCTGTGGGGTCAGTGACCTGCAAACCCCTTTATGATCCCTGTGTTGTGAGAAGAACTCAAGGGCTGAAGTCATGGTGCCCTCTGAGTCTCAAGAAAATCCACAGGTCAGTAACCTTTTATTTCTGACCTTTTAACTGGCTCTAGTGGGCCATGAAGACCTAAATGCCAGCTCTTTCAGATTCCTGGGAAGCTTCAGGCCTCTTGAATCTAATTCTCTCTGAGAGTTTTGCTCTCATATATTCAGGTCACTGATACTGCAAAAGCAACCCGCAGCCATGTGTGACGGGGAAGCTTTGGGCCAACAAGTGCTGTGCAGCTAGCGCTACATGATGAATTTAGGGCAGTCATATAGCTCAGAAATTACATTTTTGCCCGGGCTAACTACATCTCACCTAACCATGCCTTTATGGGGAGAAGAACAGTGATGCAGATTCCTCATGCGTGTTACCTGGATGAAGCTAATCAATCCACCATTACAGAGGAGCTTCTCTCCCACTCTGCTGTGTTCTCCATTATAAACTCCACTACATGCTTTTCAGTCATCCTACCTTTTGCCTCATTTCTAAAAAAATCTTGTCTAATTATACAGAAATCAATCAACTATTCTCCTGTTGTATTAATTTTTATTCTGCAGGCTTTAGAAAGAAAAATGTTATAAATTGCTTCAGGGCCATTTTGAAATCATCTTCAAGACATATTAACTTTGAGGGTTGGAGAGTGAAACTCTAATCGTGTTCAACATCACCAGTGTGCAGCCACTCTACTGGTGGACAGAATAAAAAAAATATATTATCCTTTTTTGGCCAAGTATGTCAAGGAATAACTTTTTTCCTACTTCCTCCACCATTGGTAATGGCAATCAGTATCTCATTGTGCAATAATGGTCTCCCTCCTGTCTTCCAGAGAAGGGAAGATCCCTTGGAAATGGCAGCACCCATCTACACCAATTGCTCCTGGTGACTTCCCAAGCAAGAGTGTGAGGGAACATCACCCTGGGGTCACCTCAGGGACCTTCCTCAAGACCAATCCTACCAGGCACTGGGGCTGTGAGCCTTGCTGGAACTGCAGCTGGAGACTGCTCTGCAAAACACGGAGGGGCCTGTGCACTTGTGCGCACTCAGGTGAACCACAAGCACTTTCTCAGTGTCTGCAACAGCATTGCTGTAGAGGGAATAGCATAGTCCAGAGTTAAAGCTGCTACTTCAAAGCAGACCAGCTGCTGGCCTACACTCCTTTGTTGGCTGCTCTGGTGGCCCTTATTTTCTTCCAGTATAAATGTGTGTGAGATATTGTGCTGTCGCCCTTGTATTCACGAGGGCTTTCCTTAAAATTGGGAAGTTAAATCCCCTTTCCATGTTTTGCATCCTCCTCATCTTTGTACTGTAAGTAAGTTGGTACATGTGTTGAGCTGAGTTCTGGAAAATCAGAAAAAGTTATTTTTACCACCTAAGGAAGCCATAGGATGTCTGTGATCGGATGTTTTACAGAACAGGTTAGACAAACATCTGTCAGGAATGGTTTAGATAAAGCTGAGTTTACCTGGGGGCACAAGTGCAAATGAGGTGACCCTTGCAGTCCCTTCTAGCCCTATTTTGTACAATCCTCTGCCTCACTACTGGAATGCAGTCAATGTCCAGTTTATGGAGAACTAATATGTTCAGTGTGGCAGAAGAGCCTGGATTCCCTGAGCATGGGTCAGCTGTATGGGTTTGTGGGACTCAACACTTGATGCTGCTCTGACATGAAGTCCATTCAGTGTGGTTACAGTGCAGTCATTCCTGACAGCTGGTAAGGGAGAAGGCAGTCAGCTTCACTAGAACTGTTAGGAGCCTGGGGTCAGAATTACAATTGCACATTCTGCAAAATTTCGTGATGTGGTTATTAGGGGCCTCACCAGTTGCAATGTTCAAGCAGACTAAGTTTTCTAGGGTCGTAGTTCCGGGTTCTGGTCTGCTGGAGAATGTAGGAGAAAGTAATTAATTGTTCTTTTCAGGTTTGGCTATCTGGGTCACTGAAACCCAGTTAGTTTCTAGGGACAGTTTCAGGGCCATGTGATCCTAAAGCATCTATGGCCCTTTTGTGATGGTCCATCGCACTAAAAGCCTGGAGGAGTCTCAGCAATGACAGCTCGACCGTATCTTTCCTCCCCATTCTGAACTGGAGACATGTTGAAACAGGCTGGAGTGGGCAGTGCTGCCCAGAATTATGGTTGCAGTTCTAGGGCCAGCTCCAGGATGGGAGGATGACAGGACATTTGCCACCTTTATCCACCATCTCCTTATAGGTGCACACAGCATGACATTTAGCTCCCTCAAGGAATAAATATATTTTGTTTTCAATGTTGTATCAAGGGCTGGATCTTCTTAGGAATACTCTTGAAATAAGCTGGAGCTCTTCAAGAGAGTTTTGAATTTTAATATGCTATGATTTTTAATGTAGGTATGTATATCTTGTTCTGGCCCAGCCTGCTGGTTATGCAGAGTCTAAACCAAAGGCTGCTGAAACATATAGCAATCTTTCCATGGACTTTGGTGGGTTGCCAGGAACATTGCTGCCTGAGACAGACTGCTGCTACATAGGAAAAAGCCAGTGCTTTAACTTCAAGGGTTTGCACACACAGTCAAGGAGACTTTATTTGCATGACCAGCAAAGAGTAAGGGTAAACTTCTGCCCATCTCAGAGAAAGTTCTTACTAAGACTGAGTTGGAAAATTACCTGTCATGAGAAACAATGTAAAATGTTGATCTGTTGAAAAGGAAACTTTCTTGAAAAAATTATCAGCCCTGTTGAAGCTATGGCTAGGAAAGACTTCTCTTAGAGGAGTGGGTGACAGAGAAGAAGAGGATGATGAAACGGTAGAGTGCATACTTCTGACTCTACTAGATCAGACCAAAGATTCTATTTTCTGCCAGGTAAGAATTAGATGCCCATGTAAAGAGCTTAAGAACTCAGGATGTATATGGTCATTCTTCTTTGTGTACTTCCCACTGAAAGGCAATAGAAATAGAGAGAAGCTGGGTGCATCCAAGCCAGAGAGCAGTCCAGTGGTAAGGGCTTTCACCTGCAGGTCCCGAGTCCAGTCTCGGGAGATCAGGTATAACAAAAGCTGCAGTCTGGGCTTCTCAGTAGGTGAGTGCCCTGAAAAGTGTCACTGGCAGTGTATATGTGCAGCTCTAGCCTGTCATCAAATATTTGTTCTGATTTAGAAAGAAAACATTTTCCAAAAGCATGTGGTTTCCCAGGACATGGGATTTGCATGCTGTGCTCAGTTCTGGTCTTGTTCCACCACTGCTGTCACGTGCTGTCTGCTAGAGTCAGAAAGTTTCTTTCCTATTCTAGTGGCAGGGACCTGTGTGCGGCAGTGCTGTCTCCACCATATCCCTCTTTTCTCTTCCCATCACATCATCAGATAAGTTTCTTCCTCATTGGTCTTGGGTGCGGTGGTACCATAACAAAAGAGACTGTTAGTGCCTTTGATAAAAGGCAGTGCAGCAGTGTGATCTACCTGGATAAGAAAATAGTACCTATTAATAACAGGCAAATGTTAAGAGCAACATCTCTCAGTCTGGGCAAATGAGCTGCATATCTCTTTGATAAGTGGGAACAAGCTAGGACTGGGAAATCTGGATTTCTCTTCCAAGCTCTGAGGCAAGCCTGTTTGTATTGCTACCTACCTCTTGGTGCTGCTCCACCAAACTGTTTCCCATCTCAGAGATTGGTCCTTTCCCCAGGGGGTCAAAGAAGACATTTCATTGGCCTGGTGACATATACTGGGTGTCATTGCAAAACCCCAAAGATTTTGAAATGAAGAATTCATGTGTAATTATAGTGATATTTTTTTACTATGGTGAGTTACTTTTCTGATATCTTTGAGTGTATATTTTCCTCATTAATACTTTTGTGCAACATTTTATATAACTGAAGGATACACCAAAAAAAAGTGTCCCTTTTTCCATCCTAAATAGCAATTAGTTTTTGCACTAAAATTCAGAAGCAAAAAAACGGTTTGGAGTGCAAAACCACAAAGTGATGTGTTGCTTATCATGCAAAAGCATGTATCAGTATGTCTTTGATTTTCAGCTGGCTTTAGAGTGACACCTTGAAACACAATATTAATGGGCCTGCAGTTACTGATTTATAGTTCCCAAGTGTATTTTTTTTTCTGATATCAAATAATACAATTACAAATTGTAATGGGATAGGTTACAGTCAAAGGTATCCTTGACATGTTTCCGCATATGTTTCTTGCCTTGATAAAATACTTTTGTTACCAGGGAGATTTATCCCTCGCTCCAGAAATGTGATATTCAGGTTTAACATTAAGTGACAGGCAAAGTGTCATGAGGAAAACACAGGCTCAGCAATACAAGAAAAGCCATGAGAAATGCACGTTATTGCTTGAGAGATCTTATGTGTGATATACATGTTCAGACTGTACGTGTGACTTGTCAGAGCATTACAGGTCTAGAGAGAGCAGGGGGAGTTTAAAACAGGATCGAGAGAGCTGATGCTTGGGTATGGTGCTTTGGGGGTTTAATATGACATGGCTGGGAATTTTACACCAAGTTAAAAGTCTCACAAATAATATTTGTCACATTGGTTCCAAGTGAAAGTGGGAACAGAAGAGAGGGTGTGATGTGGGGTAGGAGAAAAGGAAATTACTTGCTGAGGACTTCTGAACTGTCTATTTTATTCTGTATGGGTAAACCTGAGAAATTCCAACCAAGGGTACTTACTCACAGGCTCTCCTGCAAGACAAACTGTACAGTCACCAGAAGTGACTCTGAACGACAAAATCTTTCTGTTGTTCTTGTGAAAAGTCAATATGTTACACAGCCTGCCCTTTCTTCCAAATCATGTGATATAGTTTAATATGCCACCCTGAATGTTTACTTTTAGTGACGAAGATAGTACCTTTTCCTTATTGGTGGAATACAAGGATGCGCAATGACTAATCCTTTACTCAGTCATTTTTCTACAAATTCTTCAAATCTATAACAATTTCCCATTATGTCATTCTCACTAAGACAGATGTGGCTGAGAGATAAGCCTTGGGGAAGAAGGTAAAGTTGCAGAACAATCTTAAGTGGACAGAGTAACCTATAGCATTGCCTCTTACTCTGATTTATAATAATGAATCTTATGCATTAGATCCCATATCCTTAAGACATGAGGAATGAAAGAAATGAAAATGTCATTTGTTTCATATGCTGGTGAGTTATGTACTTTTAAGTGGCTTCTGCTGCTCAGTGGAACAAGTTTTCTTTGACAGATTGCTCTGCTACTGTATTTGATTTCAATTTCCCACTGAATAGCACCAAGTGAAATCTGTTATGCTTTAAGTTGTAATATGACTTTCTCCAGCACTGTCCTCATATCCATCATCCCAAGCTTTTTTTCAGCTAGATTATTAGAAATGGAATTAATACAGGGCCCATATTTCAGTCAGTTACAGGCCAAACCCTGGGCAAGTATCTTTCTGCCTTCCATAAGCACCAAGGAGAAACAGAGACTAAGAAGTAAAACACTTTCAACATAGGAACTGAACCTCTTGAAGTATCACTGAGATACTCTGTTTGCCCACATTGAGATAACTTGTGAGGCATTTGACTGCATTTACCTCATTGCAACTGAGATCACTCTACCTTCAAAATAAACACCTGCTCTCTGGAGGAACTTGCAGATTGACGGACTTCTTGTTTGTTCTCTTCAGATTCGTTTGCACATCATTTTGGAGAGTTAGATAACTTTTTACTTGTAGAAAGCAGCAAGAAATCATCTCCATTTCACAGAAGCCAGCCTGCCAACTGCTGAAAAGGCTTGTCTTCTCACAGCTCCAGGGATGCAGAAGTGAGTGATCATACAAGGCATGTGTTGCTCTTGGCTGCTGTCTGGCTTTGCTCACAGTGGGAATGAACAGGGGGAGCTGTGCGGTGAATGTGGTGGAGTCATCCCTGCAGATTTCCTTAGTGCATGATGGGAACAAAACCTGAGGGAGATGCATAAACCTGTAGTCAGCAGCTAACACAATGAGAAAGGGTCAATCAAAACCACAGAGCTAAGGGGATGATATTTTCTGAAACTACAATGGACTCTAATTGCTGCAGCTCACCGGGTAATCCTGGGGCAGAGCACCCCACAACCCACATGACTGCTTTCTGCTTGTCATCTGACTTCTAGTGACCCATATTGTGTCCAGACCTGGCTTCATTCCCTCTCCTGGACTATGTAAGTGCTCTAGAAGTCTCTCTTGCTGATATTAGTGGATATCTGGCTTCCCTGAGAGGAGGACATATCTCTTAATATGAATGTACAAGTGCAAAAAAGGGCACTAGAAAGAGGGTTTTCTTGTATGCAGAGTCAATGTTATTGCAATTGGGCTATTCAGAATGGAATCGGAAGTTTCATTTGATGGTATTCATTCTTCCAAAATTTGCCCGAAAGTCAGTTCACAAACCTACTGAAGCAAATTATTAAACATCTCTTGCTATTTGGTAACAATCACATTGAAGATCTTCTTTACTTGGGGCAGAGCACTTTGTCTATGATTTCAAAGTGCCTTGAAATAGCTAAGGTAGAAAAAAGGAGGTTCGGTGGTTTTTTTTGAAAGGTGTTTTGTTGCCCATTTTTGCTCGCCTTTTACCTCTGATGGACTTTCCAATTTTTTATCTATTGAATATTGTAAAACTGCCACTGGGTTTTTTAAAATGTTTCCTGCAAGTGCCTTATCTGCTCAGCAGTCATTACTTTCAGCTATGCTTCTTTTTATGTACTCTTTCCATTACCATGTATTTTTGTTTTACTGTATCTTGCCCCTTCAGTGTTAGTGTAAGAACTGCTTACTTTGGAAAGGACTCCTGGCTATCGCGTATTCAGAAGGAGTTGATATAAAACTTACATTCCACAGGTCCTTTGTTCCTCTTCTGGCCCTGTCACTTCACTGTCTGTTGAGTGAGATTATGTCCCTAATATTTGTTTTATCTACATGATTGTTTCCCCTGAAACTCTCTTGGAAAAGCTTTTTCTGTCTATATTGTCTCCTATTATGTCTTATCATTTAAATATGAGTACCTTCCTTTCTTGTATTGATCTAGTAAACGCCTTGTGTCTTGAGATACCCTTTTTCTTGTTTATGCAGCTCTCTTTGTAAGCATGCAGACTCACACATTAATCCCTAATAATCTTGGTTCTACAAAGGGCTAATTGAGAGCCAAAGGTTAGTAACAATTGTGCTCTGGCATTTATATCACTGAGCTATCTCAGCTCCTTTTGATGTCAAAGAAATCGGCTGGAATGTTGCCATCAATTCCTGCCACGATAGAGGAGTCTAATTGTGCATGTTTTACATAGTGGAGGGGTTTTTTTTTTGTTTGGTTTGTTCAAAACAGAGTCTAAAGAAGAACAAACTGGTTTTGAAGACCGGGTTGCATCTGGGCTTCATTAGAATCAGTAGGAGTTTTGCCACTTAGCTCTTCTTTTATGCCGTTTCTGTCTAAAGAATTCTCTTCATATATGTTTTGCTTTCTCTGATAATCAGATCAAGAGTATTTACACAGTACTTACAAAGCACAATTAATTCATACAGACTCTTCAACCCCCAGAGTCCCTTGCTGGCCCACGTTCTTAACTTGCACCTTTTGCTCTCCTAGAAAACATGAAGCTACCTGGAGACAACCCGAGTATCATGCCCAGGACTAGGAGAATGAATGGATGTGGTCAAATAGGGGCAGCACATTGTATAGTTGCACTTAAGTTGAACAGGGTTTCAGCTCTGTTTTCTTTAGCAGTGGACACGACTGTTGTATATAGGAGAGGGCTGAGGGGAAGCTGGGGCAGAAGCACTTATATGGGACTTTCATTTTTCTGTGCCATAGTCCTGGGCAGGGGAGTGACACCTGAGACTGCTGTCAGTATTGGACATGCTCTGCAGGGTTGGTTAATTCAAACATAGTAAATCCAATGTATTTAGGAGGTGGGATTTCTGTGCATTCCCAAATGCACTGCCTAACACATCCGCTTGAGGCCCAATGCCTTCTGGGTGTATTGCACAGCCTATGTATGCAAACTGCATATTCAAATACTTTATGTGGGGTTTCATGGCTTTGGCTGAGTAAGACCTGCTATTCTGGTGGGCTGAGGAACATGCAAGGGTTCTGGTCAGAGGCACTGTACCTGATTTTCAACCTGGTTTAGGTTGCCATTAGCCAATTCTGAATTAATCTGATGATAGTACCTGAGTAGGTTTTGTTGTGTTGGTGTGATTTCTTCATACAGAACACAGCTGATGTATCACCTATCTGTGACTTTATAGTACAGCTTGAAGGTAGATGTAAAAGCCCTTTGTCTCAAAAAGTCAGTGTTCAAATTATGTTTGGCAATAGTAGTCTGGAAAAAGCTGTATAATCTTCCCTCTTACCAAACAGATTTCCTAAGAACTAATCTGATCTGAGGCCTCTACCAGTAGTTATACCGATTATTCTGCGATCTCCTACATGTTTGTGTAGCTATGCTGGCTCATGTTGTGGATATGGGAGGGGCGATAATCGTCTGGAGGGCAGATAAGAAAAATCTTTCCCATTGAGGATGCTGTTCCATTTGTTTTCTTCAGCAACTAAGCCAGCTCGAGAAAACTTCTCTTCCTCCTCAGCCTTTCATTCAGTCATTCTTTCCCACCCTCCTCTGCAGCCACCACCCTTTCAGTGGTGCTGATAGAAGTGCTCATGGGACACGCTATAAACCAGGTTGCAGACAGGCATGCATGGTACGAGTGATGGCACACAAGGCTGTGGCATAGCAGAGAAATGGGCAGCTCTTAGGAAGGGTGAATGAGAACTGCTAAACCAATTTTGCCAAGAAGAAAATGTGCTATGAACTACATCCTTCGGGATTGTTAATACAGCCATTCCCATGTGTACGTGACTGCATGAGCCATGAAAAAGACAGCTTTGTCCAAGAAGTGTGCAGTATACAAGAGAGTCATTTTGAATGGACAACAGAAATTAAGCAAGTTGCATATGGACTTGGAAAAGATAGCAAGGCAGAATGCTGACTAGTGATCTGTTTGCTTGGCATTCTTGGCATATCTAGGCCTTGGGAGTTGTGTGAAAAAAGGAAAAAAGGAGTACTTGGGAGAAATCTGGTTCACTAGAAAACCATGTCTGGTGTCTTGCTGTCCTGGGTTCAGCTATAGCAGTCATTTTTCTCCTGCTTAGTAGCTGGTGCAGTGCTGTGTTTTTTAACTTTCAGCCTGGGAACAACGCTGATAACACCGATGTTTTTAGTTGTTGCTAAGTAATGTTTATTCCAACCAAGGACTTTCTCAGTCTCATGCTTTGCCAGGGAGGAGGGGAAGCCGGGAGGAAGCAGAGACAGGACACCTGACCCAAACTAGCCAAAGGGGTATTCCATACCACAGCACGTCATGCCCAGTATATAAACCGGGGGGAGTTACCCGGAAGGCCTGGATCACTGCTCGGGTCGGGCTGGGTATCGGTCGGCGGGTGGTGAGCAATTGTATCCTCTCCCCTTGTTATTTCACTAATTGTTATTATCATTGGTGGTAGTAGTAGTGGTTTTGTGTTATACCTTAGTTGCGGGACTGCTCTTATCTCAACCCGTGGGAGTTACATTCTTCCCATTCTCCTCCCCATCCCTCCGGGAGCGGGGGGAGGAAGAAGGGGAGGGGGGGAGTGAGCGAGCGGCTGTGTGGTTCTGAGTTACCGGCTGGGCTCAAACCACGACACTTGCCTATACAGAGAGTCACAGCAGAAGGACTGAAAGGAGTCAGTGAATTGGCATGAGGGGATAAGAGAGCTGTTGTGGTCAATCAGGCAGCATTAACTAGTCCAAATGGGACTTGCTGTAGGACAGGGACTGTACTGAAGACCATCATGATCCTGAAATATTTTCACAGTAAGATGCAGACCCAATGCACATGTGACAGGCCAAAGAGAGCCTTGAAGATGAAAGGTTTAAAGAGAACTGTTCATTGATGGCTATCCCCATAGCAAAGTATTTACCCTAATGTATTCACTTCAAATGCCTCCTCTTCAGAGAGTTCATATGCAAACCTTTGAGGTGTGAGAGTGCTCTCCTCTCAGACTAGCCGTAGAGGCATATTGGGCAATAGCCTCTCCAGCTTACTCAGAGTTTGGCAGGTTACTTTTTCCTCATGGGTACCTGAGCTATTTTTAGATAATGCAGCTGGCACCTTTCTAAAGGACTGATAATGAGTTAGGAATGCTCATCTCAAGCACGCATATTTGTTCCTTCTTCAAGGCAAGCAAAGCTGTCTGGGATCGTCAGTGAGATTTATGAGCCTCCCTAGAAGTGGTGGGTTTCCCCGGCATTGTTCTCAGCAGGGACGGTGTAGGAAGGCACATGCTCCCCCCTTGCGTGAGCCCTGAGGGGAAGACTTTTGCAGATAGTGACTGTGGGAACCAGTTATTCAGAACTTGCCTGTCAATAAAATATTCAATATCCCCTCTGGAATGTGCCTGCAGACTGGGGACTTCGAAGTGCGGAAGATGATAACAGGAAATAAAAAGGCCACCTGATTTTGGCAAACGCAGCATGAATTCACCTCTGCGAGACGGGAAGTTTTGAATCAAGACTTTTTGTCAACAGTTGGAAATGGGCTCATTCCCATTGTCACTCAATGGCCTTTCTTCCCTGTAAGCAATTCACTCAAAGGAAGAGTAAACACACAGATTGCCAGTGGAGCGTATGATGGCAAAGCCTCTCCTTTCTAGTTCCAGGCACTCATATGTTTGTAAACTGTACGTCTGGTAAGACTTTGTTGGATTGTTAACTAAACTATTTTGATGACTGTGATCCAGAGAAGGAGATCAGAATCTCGCTGTGTTTGATGCTCTCCAGGAACAGGATGAAAAGGCAGTCCCTGTCCTCAAAAAGGATGTTAGCCAGCAGAGGCATATAGATGAACTAATGAGCACAACAGAGATCTTGTGGAAGCACACTCAGAAGGAGAGACAGGGCATGCAGCCTCTCCACATCCTAATCCGTGGGTTGATGTTTTTGTTTGCATCTTGACAAGGAAGACTTCTCCAGAGAGAATGAAGAAGGTGCTCTGTGGCTGTGCATGGGAGATCTTCCAAGAGCAAGAGCACCGGAGAAGAGCAGGAAGTGTGGTTATAAGGCTGCAGTCAGGTTATAAGGATTTTATGGGGACGTAACATCATGGGAGAGGGAGACTGGCGCCCATTCTGTTGTTTGGGATCCGATCCTACTTTCATGCAAATGGCTGGCAAAGCTCACTGAGCAGGACGCAGTGGGAGCAGCAGAGGCCTGGGGGCCAGATGCCATCCCTGAAGCCATTTGTTGAACCTGCCAGGTATCTGATAGGCAGCGTGTCACACCGGCTGCCTGAGAGTCAGCAGCTGGCAAGCTTGTTGGTGCACACCTTGTTCCCATTCCCAAATTCCTGGGTGGTCGGGCCTATTGCCACATGCATACCAGCTGGTGCCTGTGTGGCTCCGCACCAGCCATGGTGCATATATGCTGCTCCTTGGCAAACATTGTGCGGCTGCAGTTGGGATTGTAAATGGATAGTGGGGAAGGATCTTGAAGATGCTGTAGGGAGCAGAGGATAGCTGTGCACAGGATAGAGAGGGATAGCTGAAGCTGTCGCTGCAGGAGGCAGGGGATGTGGGGAGGAACTGAGGAGGTTATGGTGTGGTCTAGGTAGGGAAGTTGGGGGACCCTGGGGTGCTGCAGTGGAGATGTAGGTTGACTGCAGTCTGAGTGTGACCTATATTTGAGATCTATGGTATTGTGTAGGAACATTCAGTAGATGAAGGACATTGCAACACAGTCGAAAGGGTCATGGGCAAGATGTGTATATAAAGATTGTGAGGTGGTTCTGAAGGATATGAGAACATTGTGGAATGTAGGAGGTATGGAGGGAAAAGCATGTATTATGGAAAGAATCATATGTTGGGAAATAAGGCTCTTTGTGGCCTACTCCTTACCTTGATTTGGGGATTCTTCAAGCATTGTCCACACTGACTATATCCTGCCTTGCACTGGATGCTGCCTCTAGAGTAAAGTAGGGTTTCTTTCCTTATTTTGAAATAACAGTATGCAGACTAATAGCCACAGCACAAGCCACAGAGAATGGATAAAGTATGCCGGTCAGAACTAATCTAATTATAATTTAATTTCAAAGATTTGTTTTAATTTACCATAATGGTGTAAATTATAGTAAATTTACATCTCCATCCTTTTCATTTGTGCTATATCAGAAATACTGAATTCCCACGCTGGCAGCTGGAAGTACCAGGACACTTAAAAGGAGAGAGCCTGTCCTTACAGATTTTCTATAGCAAATGTTAGAGATTTCTGTGCATATCTCCCTGAAAACATGAACACTGGATGATTATTTGTTAATATTTTGTAATTTTAGTTAGGTTAGTACTTTTTGAGGAAGCATGGCTTGAGAAACAGAGTTGCTTCTTCTGCTGAGGAATTGAACAGCAACTAGAAGATCAGAGGAGTAATTTCCTGAGATATCTGCTATGCCTGTCGCTGCAGTGTTTAGGTGACACGTAGTGTAACAACACTGCAAGGAATTTGAATGCAACTGCCATTGTAACTGCTTATGTCCCTGTTTACTGCTGACTTTGATCAGAGTTTTGCTCCAGATTGGCTTTGAATATGAGACACCTGTAATTAAAACTAAGGTTAGAAAAAGTGTTTTTTATTCAAAGAAGCATCAGTGCTGGTTAAGACTGGAAGTCCTGCAAGGAAGGGTGAGGATAGGGTCTGATTCAAGTGTGCGTTTGATGAGGAACAGACCCCACACATGGGTTGTTTTCCCACAACCTTTGTGAGTGACACTAAACTATTGTTTACTCTCTCTGAGCCTTAGTTTCCTGCCTCACATTCCTACCTTTGTGTGGAGGATAAACCTACTGAAGTTCTTTATGCTACAGGCAGCCACAAAGTACGTGATTCCCTTGGATTATTTTTTATCAAGTAGGGTAAATCAAGCAAAGAAGCTGAGCATGGAACATTGTTATTAGAAGCTCTGTTTTTCAGCAAAGAAAACCCCTTGGTCCCAAGACCCAGACATGATTGATTGAAATTCTCTGCTGACTTTGACTTTGGCAGAGTTATAACAGGAGAAAACTTGTCCCAGTCACTTCCACACGGCTCCAGGTAATCACATAATTTTAATTCCCCTCCTTGCACGTTCATGCTGTAATACGAGCTGTGAGCTTCAAGCACGTACCGTGGAGTGCCCAGGTGAGAAAAAAATGCTATGATTGACTTTCTGCAGACACTTAACTTGCAAGGGGATGTTTATGTAAGATACAGTAGGGACCTGTTCTCGCAGCTAAAAACTGCACTTTCAAATCAAAGGTGTTAAACTTTGGCTTGTCATCTGTCACAGCAAGACTTTTACTCTTTTTTAACACACAGACTCATTGTTAAACCTCCATAATCCTGAAATGCAACTTTAAAGTGTGATTTATGATTATGATTAGATTTATTGTATCAAGTTACTGTTGTAAACCCCTTTGTTTTCCTAGGAAGGTAGGGCTGTAAATATCCTGGGAACAGGAGAATGGGGATGATATTGCATAGTTTTTTCTAAAAGCTTTTTCATTTCAAAGCCAATGAGAAGAAATAACACCAAAAAAACACCAAACCCCAAAACCCAACCCCGAAACAAAAAACTTAACAACTGTCACATAACAAAATTGCATGTAATGTCTAGTTATCTAATGACAGTAAAAAACCAAAACAAAACAAAGCACAAAAAAACGCAAGCAGCCTGTAGGAGCCAGAAACAGAAGGCACAGATTCAAGTTTTAACTGTGAGAACAAAAAACATTTTCAAAGTGACTGTCAGCTTCGCCAGAGGTGACATGCATAGGCTCTAAATTATAACATTGCTGGGAAATCAGACAGCTCTTTGCCCCTTCCCCTTGCTCACAGGAGGTATTGTGATGAAATGAGAATACTGCAGATATTTTGCAAAATAAATTTATCAGCGCCTCAGACCATGGCTTGCAGCTGCCAAAGGTCTGGCTTGTGTTCAGAAGATTGTACGAAGTCATGCAAAACAAACGTGAAAAAGAAAAACAAATGTTTTTCCAACATAAAACCTCATAGTGGTGTTTTCATTTCAGGGTTGCCATCTTGCTATAACCTTCCGACAGAGGCTTGCAACTGAGCGTGTGTGCATGTGTGTAGCAACTAGGTAAAGCCTTTACTGACAGAAGAGCATCACTAAGTGCTCATGGGTTAGGTATGTAGAGCACTATGGGAGAGAGCTCCTTGCTTGCAGCTGAGCAAGAAGTGTTGCCTTTCCCCCAGTCTGGATTCTGTGCGTAGGTCACCCTATTCCCACCGAGCTTGCTGGACACTGCTTCCTCTCTCATAACCAACATTCCCTTTCTGAATACTTGTGTTTACAGGGCAGTTTGAAGTAGGCCATGATGATACGGTTTTTCTGCTCATGAACAGGCTTAGAGGTATTGTGCATGCAGGAGAGCACCAGCGAGGCATTGTGTAACACGGATCATCTACAGACATAATTTGGGGAACACAGATCTATCTTGTTTCTCTAGGGGAGAGAGTGGAAGGGCAGTGCTTGGCTGGGGGAAGAAGGGCTAATCTTGGGGAGAGATCCCCCTCCACATGGGCCTGGAAGAGAGGACAAGCACTCTGCAGGGACGCTGTGTGGGTCTTCAAGAGCGCTCTTTGCAGCGATGTACCTTGACAGTGGTCGTGCTGCAGTAAATCGACAGCTTGGGAGAAATTGGGAGTTCAGTCAGGGTTCAAGAGTTGTTCTCAGTCAGCCAGGGCTCTCCTGGTGTTTTCAGCGGGACTTCTGAAGTGTTTGACTCTGAAGTGCTCTAATCACAGGAAGAGGACAACAGGAAAACTCTCCTCAGGAGAGCTGGTCAGTAGGAAGGGCTGGCCTAGCAGAAGTAAACAAAAATGTTCCAACTGCCTGTGAGAAAGGTGAACGGAAAAGTGGGAGGGAGAGCTGGCAGTTCGCTTGTCATTGAGGCTGCTGAGATGTCCCTAGGAAGTCGGAAGAGCAAGGTGGGATGGCGGTGTCCTGAGCCATTTCCATGTTTACCTTTTAAGCAATCTTTTGTCGAACAGCCGTCTCTGCTGCACTCCAGGAATAAGCAAGCTGAGCACCGAAATTACAGTGCTGTCTGGTCCTTTTGTCATTGCACTGAGAAACAGCCCGAGGGCCTGACAAAATCGGTTCCAGTGTCTTCACTCAAATACTCAGATATGTCACCCCTTTTTTATGGAGAGAAGGATATGATGTGTCTGACTGTGACCAGAATTCAATGTTTGTGTTAAAAGTAAGAACGCTGTTTGTGTAAGAAAGACAAAAAGCAAATAAGCCTAATTTTCAATTGGATAGTACCATGGACATGTTTGCACACTGAGTGCTTAAGAGCACACCATGTTCCATGTAGACAAATAAAATACATGGTCCCACCTGGAGGAATAGGGACTGTAGTTTGGTTTTCTGCTGGGAAGGTGTTTTCTGTCAGCACTTTGTTATAAAAACAACCCATTCAACAACAAGGAATCTCTTGAAAACCCAGCAGTGCAGTCCAGCATGATGAGCCATTTTCATTAGTTTGAGCTATTTAAGCTTAAGCATTTTCTTCAGCTTGAATTTCTTGGACTGCGTAGTGGGAGATGGATCCAAAATGAAACAGAATAATGCTCCTCCCCAGCTCTATGAAATCTCTGTCAGAGCCAAAGGTTTGAGTGAGTGTATTACATGAAGAAACAGCTTTCATCTCGTACAGAGGCTCTATTGTGCTTCAAAAAGAGGTTTGGAATCATCTAAATTTTTACTTCTTACCCATGAGTACAGTCTCAGAAGGCTCCTTGTGAAGCTGGCAGTCTGTAATCACACCGGGTAGGGCCAGAACCGCTCACTGATAGATATTTAGTTTTGCCCTAAATCGTAATGTGAGCTGAAATCCGAGAAGCCTGCCTAAAAGGTTATCAGATCTAATGCACTTTTACTGGGATGAGGAGGAAACACAGCGGTGGTAAACAAATACAGGAACCTATTGTGACTGCGGCTTAGAATCACCAGGAGACCAATTAACACCTTTTTGTTAGGATTAACCATTATGATGTTTGCAGCAAGAGCCTTAAATTGGTACTTTCTTGTAGTTCAAAGTGTGACTACACTGCAGTTACAAGGGAAGTGGAGATCAAAGCTCCCAGAACAAATAATTACATGAAGGTAAATTCCATCTGATGTAGGAAGCAGCAGAAGCCTCCAAAGAATAGCAAACAGTCTGGCAGGGAGCAGCCCGTAGGAGTGTGAGCAACACAGAAGGCAGGCTTTCAAAGGGAGAAACGCCTCTCCTCAAAATGATGGAGTGAATCGGCCGCTCTGAAACCATTTCGTTGTGCGGGGCTGCTCTTTGCTGTGTCAGCAGCTCCATTATGAAGCTTTTATTTTCCGAGGTTCATCACTCAGCTGAACCGGTGCTAATGCATAGCATAGAAAACCTGTGTGGGGTCTCTGTGCTCGGCTGGGAATTTTAAAGGTAATTAAGGAGGAAAAGCCCATTGTGCTATATTTGGTGACTGTTTTATTTTCTCGGTGTTGGTCCTGTGCCCAGGAGAGGAGGCTGGAGGGTGGGAATAATGGAATTCCCCTCATTGCCTCCATGTTCCTCTTGGGGCCCTTCAAGTAGTAGTTTGCCGATGAGAAACTTGTATTTAAATAAATAACTCTGGAATTAATTGAAGTCTCAGCTTTGATGTAGTGTGCGCTTAGATGATATTTGTCTCTAATTTAGACTTTGAGCCTAAAGCAGAGAGGTCTTTGTTTTTCCTACCTAAAATAATAGAAAAAGAACAAAACCAAAAACCAACCAAACAACAACAACAACAACAACAACAACCACCAAAAAAAAAAAAAAAAAAAAAGGAAAAAAGCTCCAGGCCATGAGCAAACAGTTATGGTGTTTTAGTGGTTTTCTGAACGAATCATTGCTGTATTTATTTCTTTATTTTTGCTGAAAAGCACCAATGAAATGGGTAAATGACAGCTGAAGAAGTCATAAGTTTGCATTGGTTTAAAGAATACTGGGTTTTGTAGGGAGAAAAAAGCCCAACCAAACAAAACGGAAGCAAAATTTTAAAAAATCTCAAATTTTCCATTTTGTCACTTTCAAGGCTTAATATTTTATTTATTTTCCCCCTTTCTCTCCCTCACCCCGCCCCCCCCAGCTTGAAAGTTGCCAAAATGGACCTTTAAAAAAAAAGGTTAGATTTTAAGGAAAATGTGTAGAAAAAAACCCCAACAAAACAAACAAAAAAACCCCCCAACCCACCTGCCATAAAATACCCCCCACAAAACCAAAAACTAAACAAAACAGAAAAAGGTCCTGTTTTGGTTGGCATATGAATGAAAATTATACACACATATGTACCTGTCCTGAAAATGAAATAAATTATTCAGATCTCTATAAATGATACTGCAATTACTCCTCTTCTAATTAGAAGCTGAGAACATTTAATTCCATAAGCAGCCTCCTCCTTATTCTCCTAGGTTATAAAAGATGTATTCCTTCAAAGACTGGGCATCATGGAATAATGAGCTAATACTTCAGTATGGGGTTGACTCACCTGTTTTCTCTCAGCTTGTGCTCAGCTGACCACCTGTATTCTTGTCAGCCTTCTGAGGCAGGTAAAACATTTTTCATACAATTAAATATTTATTGTGTCCTGCAGGTATCCTGGTAAGGTCTGTGCTGGGTTAGAAGGTGTATGTTAGCTGAACTGGTCTAAAGAGCTGCACCTGAGCACAGCTCGAATCAGGTTCTTTTCAATTTAACTTATACTGACAGGAATTAGCATAAACACAACTATTTTTATGATAAGAGGTTCGAAGCAGTTTGGTTAACCTAGTTTAAATAAGATACTAGTTATGATATGAAAACTTTTTGTTTCCCCAACACATTGGTTAAGAGAAAATTATTTAGGCCTAGATATTTTCTCTCCCATCTCATGGGCAATGCAGGGATTAGATACCACCTTCTAGACCTAGAAGCAAGTACCGGAGCCCACTGATTTTACACATACAACATCCATATGGGAAGAAAAAAAAACTATTCCTACAAAATAACAAATATTTTGAGGTGACTGCACCCCCCAGTCTGTCTTTATGCCTGCTGGGAAAATCTACTACGACAATGACTGTCAAGTCAGCGTTCATCAAAGTAATTTAACTTTTAGAATGAAGTTAACATTTCTCAGTCCGACCACCCTTTGCCTGCCTCCTTAGGCTACCAGCACACTGCCAGGGCTGTTGTGGGGCCAGGTAGGTGGCCCTAACTGGACAGGGACAGGCTTCCTGAGCTTGCAGGGATGCTGCTGAGTGGAAAAGCTGTGCTCCAGCATGAGGGGTACTGTGTGCCCAAGTCCCTGCTGCTAGGGAAGAACAGGGGGTTTGTCCCTTGTGCAGCAAGAGGGTGTCTAAAGGGGTAATCGAGTGCTGTGGGCTGGCCTCAGCAGCCCCTCAGCCTCGTCAAGCCCCTTCTCCCTTGGGCAGCACAGCAGTACAGTCCTTCAAACCCAGCCTATACACCCATGTCCCACCCAAAAGAGCTCAGGGTGCTCATGAAGTGAAGATGAGGGGAATTTCAGCATGCATGCAATAAAGCTCTTGATATTTTTTTTCCCCATAAGGACAAGCCAAACAAACGAGACCATTCGTTGCCCATGGGACACGCCTCGGTGCCTGTTCTGCGAGGGGTCCACCCTAGGAAGCAGTGGATCGACACTAAGACATGCTCTTCATCCCTGGGAGCCAGGGCAGGCACCATCCCTCCCTGAAGCCTGGGGAGCCACAAGGGAAAGATGGGTGCCCCTTTCTTTCTTCCATGTGTGCAAGACCATTTTTAAATAAGGCAAATCTGATGTGTAGGTCAGGTCGATGTTTTGATCCCGTCTGACAAAAGCCAGGAAATGCACACTTTGAGCTGACCCTGGGCACCTCACTGACTCCCACGTGTTTGTTGTCACAACAGCTCAATCTAAGGGCTGGATTCAACTTAGGGATTTCCTGGCTTTTGTCAGTTTGCCTTACAGCCATAACCTGGTTTGAACATATTTCTTTCTGTTCTTAATATTAATGCTGGAAGTCCTATTTACAATAGCCATCTTCTAATGAGCGGGAAAGAGTACAAAGCCTTTCTGGAGGGAGAACATAAAGTGTTTGAAATTGGTAACAGGCATGGGGGCTGTTGGCAGAGGATCACTTGTAATAAATGGTCTTTTTGTTTTTACTCGTTAAGAGGTCAGTTCCACAAAAAAGAACACTTCTTACTCTTTTAGATGCTCTTATCGCAGAAAGGTCTGTTCTTTTATTTTCTGCCATGCAGAGGCAGAAAGGGAATTACTTGTATCAAAGAATGATTATGAAGCATGTCTTAAAAGACCATGTAAAAAGAAAGAGTACATTTGTTGGAACATGTAAAGGAAGAGCTCATGCTTTGTTCACTTTGATGAACTTGACTGTAGCATCTCTTCATGGCTCCTTTTTCCCTTTTTTCTTTTTTTTCCCTCTGAAGTCTGAGTATAAAAGCTTGCAATCCCCTTGGAAGTTAATGAGAGGTTCCTTCTTACATGACTTGGGCAGAATTCATGCTTCCCTTGAAACCAGTAGCATTAATCACTGGAGACGACTTCCCAGCAATGTGTTATCACAGAACTCAAGTTGCATCTAGAACACTATTTTATATGTAGTAATTGAGACAGACTTACTTTATTGATCATTCTGTGACCATTCTCTTCAGTTACAAATGTGGTTGTTCAGGAATTCAAAAAATTAAAGGGGGCAGGCAGAAAAAAAAGTATTAGAAAAACGCTGGAAGAAGAACACTTTGACTCTGAATTATGGTTTCCCAGAAAGAGTCCTGAATGCCACAGCTGCTGAGTGACAGGCACTGTGACCTTCTTCTCTGCTTCTGAGAAAGGCCTTGCTGTGTTGTATCAATTGTGGCACATTCACTTCCTTATGGTCTTTTCTTTCATGTGGTGCATCCGTAAGGTACTGGACAGCCCATCTGTTAGAATGCTAGAATTGCTTCCTGTGCAGTTCTTCCACCATTGTGGAAGTGATTGAGTTAGCTTCCTCCCCCTTTCCCCTTCTTTCTTTTTCTATGTTTTCAGTGGGAGAATGTAGAGAATTAATTTCTCTCCTCTCCTCCCAATCAAGAGAAGTTGCCTAGAAAGCTTAGAGAAAGAGTTCCCTGCAGCTGGCTTAGTTTCTGATGCTAAATGACTTCGCGTAGCCATCCAACTCCCTGATCTTCTCTGGGGTTGTAAAGCCCTATACAAATTCAAGTCATGTTTTCATCTGGCACAGACCTTATATTATTTTACAGTATAATGACTATTAATACAAAACATTAAATGATAAACAGATTCCACATGGCATGTCCTCCTGCTCTGCTTCTGCCATTATTGGTACTTGATTGTTTTAGCATAGCTATAATTTGCCATTATTTAGGCCATCAGTCATCCTTAGGGGTGCAGAGGGGTGCCATGCCAAACCGAATGGCCCCTGCCAGGGAACATTGTGCCTGGGAGCTGGAGGAGGTGGTTTCCTAAAGGAGGAAGGTTTTGTTCTCCCAAGCAGACATCCTGACCCATTGTGGAAAGCTGGCAGGGCAGCGAGCTGACACAGGGCTTGACACTGCCTGCAGAGATTGTGCTCAGACCCTAGTGATATAGAAATTGTCATTTGCTTGTTAGCCTCCTGCTGTCAGAAGATCTATTTCCCTTTGTTTTGAGCTCCCTTTCCCTCTCTCAGCTTCTAAAAGTCTCTCCATAAGAACAAAATAAGGGGTTTCTCCATAGAAGAAAAGGGTTTTTGGACAATGGGTAGAGTTTACAAAGGAGTGAATGACAGGCTTCCTCTGCCTGACAAGCAGCTGGAGTGAGGAGCCTTAGAGGGTGCAAATAGAAATCATTGTGCTGGGTGTTTGTGGAGTTACTTATTCATTAGATCTCTTTTCACTAAGTTAATGAACTTATGCAGCCTGATCCTGCTTCTAATTTAGTTGTTGTCAGCCACAGTTCTGCACAGTTTGAGACAGATCACTGGATTTCTAAACTAATCCCACTCAAGCCACTGAATTTTACTTGCATACTAGTGCTTGTCTGAGGTGAATATTTTTCAGAGTTCACTTCAGAAAGGCATTTAAGCTTGATTCAATACCATGGGGAGAGAAGAATCTGCCCTTCCTTTGGTAGATTATTCCAGAGGTTAGCAAACCATGTTGTTGGGCTCTTTTGAGTATGTCTGGCTTCACCTTTTACCTATTGGTTTTTGCTGTGCCTTTCTCAACTAGATTAAAAAATGTGCTAGTGTTCAGCACTGCTCATGGTATTAGAGTTACTCACAATCGCGCTTTTTTTTCCTTATTATTTTTGTGAGTTGCTGCTTCTCCTCCAGTTTTCCAACATGCCCTTAAAAACAGAAAGTAGAACATGGATATTGCTCATAGCAGTACTTCATAGTCAAGGAAAATTGTTCTTAAATTAAAAAAAAATAATAATACATGTACTGCCCCCTATTTATAAGATTGCAATAACGCTGTTAACTTTTAAGGTAAGCAAAACCTACTTATTTCTTAAAGTTTGTATGTTTGGCACTTGAGATTACCTCAGTGCTGAAAGTTGGGGGTTCAAACACCCTCATTCTTCCTGTCTCAACTGCTGCCTACTGAACCAGGGACTGTCAGAGGTCAGAGGGTGGTGAGATAAACAAGATCAAAATAAGCATTCTTTTCTCCAGTTTCACAGAGAAATAAACTGGATTTCAACATTTAGAAGTTTTTGTACTGCTGAAAGAAGCTGGATACTTAGATACCTCTGCACAAAAAGCTTGCATGATCACAAAGTGCTGTCAGTTTTAAGAAGGCAAAATTTTTGTCACTATTATTAGTCTAATTTTCCTTAGAGTTCAGACGTGTTCAACTAGAGGTTTTTACTTGGTACCAGAAGAGAAACCTGTTAGGGCAGCTTAGGCTCTGTATACTTTGGGAAGTCTTTCTGATCATACTGTGATGATTAAATTTCTGTGGTTATACGGACTTAAGGAGTAGTTCCCTCTGTACCAACAATTACTGGTATTTTTCGAGGGATATTATATTTGTAAAATAATATAAACTAAAACTAGAAAAAATACATTTGTATGAGAATTGAGTCATCCTCCAGGAAACTGCATTATTCTGTATTAAAATTCAGCTTATATTAATACAAATTTCCAATGTGGACAAGCCAACTGAGTTGTTTTGCAAAAGCTGCTGGAAAACAATCACCAGAGCTGATTGTAATTTCTTCATTCTATTTTCTTAATATTTCAAACATGGAGAAATACAGCAAAATATTCATTTTGGAATTGGAAGAAGCACAAAAGTCTCTCTGAAATAACACTGCAGTGAAACTATCAATCTGGTTTTGACAGCAATTGTCTCAGCATACTGTGTATAAAGTTTTCTTGGTACTAGAAATAGAAAGGCTGATAATAAAATGCTTAAGCTCTTGTACATTGTAACGACAATTGATCCATTAGTTGAACTGAGAAGGGTTTGATTCCCATGGTGTCCCAAGGGGAAGTGTAGATGATAGTGGGGTTATAGCTTCTGGAAGTATGGTGTATACAAAACCTGTGCTGGACAGGGAAGGGTCACCAAAAGCCAATACATGAGATGTGAATGCAGCTCAGCTGAGGCCAGACTGAGATGGGGAATAGGTCACCCCCTGGCTTCTGGTGGGAGATACTGGCACTGAGAAGCTGAGGCAGCCTATGGTTTATCAAGACCCCTGGGGCAACACAGGAATCTTGTTTGTAATAGGTTGCTTGCTAGTGTTGTGAGGTAGAGTTTTCCAGTGTGAAATGCTCTGAAATGTATAGGGGCTGGGGTGACTGGGCTGAAACGGAGTGTTACAAGTGACCCAATGTGAGAACTATCGAAGGAGAAAGATTTCCTCTTCTTTATATCTGTTGTGGCTATGTACTTTCTGTACTCACTTGGGTTGTCCCTTTTGTTCCCCATGAGTTGGTTTAATTCACTTATCCTGCAGAACATTAGCTTAGTCATCTCTCAGCTACCTCAGAAAGAAAAAACAGTTTTCCACTGGGTTAGCAATGTGAATCAGCTCAGGAAGGACTCTAACATGTGCTGAGAGAATGAGAACCAGCGGACAAAAGCAGGACTGAGAGAAGGAGGAAGGAGAAAGAAAGTGGGGTGACAGAGTGTGCTGAGATTCACTCAGCTGGAATGGCTGCTTGAGAGTCCTGACGAGTGCTTCTGAGAAGTGCTTCTGTGGTGAGTAAAAGGACAGAGTCCAGCTCTGATCTTGATTATGTTTTAATTCAGAAGTTGGCACCTGGAAGGTCTCAGCCAGAGACCTGCATCTGCAGGCATGGTCACTGGTGGCTGTAGGAGGGAAGCTGAGGTAAGGTGACTAAAGCCATGGAAACACAACGGGACTTCGTAGAGGCTGAACTTGTATATAGGTGCCTGAGCTCTCTTACCAGATGCTTGGTGGAGGTCTTGACTCTCTAGGGGATGAACAGATAAGGTTTTGCTGAGGCCCTTGCATGTGGCTAATGCCTTCTTCTCTATGGAGTTTTCACTTTGCCAAAAATCATTCTGCTCCTCTTATTTAAGTGAGTTTGACTGAATAATCTTCAAATATTTTAAAATATAATCATAGGATCACTCCAAACGTCTAGACGTACTGAAATGTTTGGTGTTGAATACCCATCATCCACACTATGTGCATTTTGTGACTGATCTGTGTGTATCAATCTATATGTGTGCATATTATATGTATTTTGCATTTTTGAGAAGCTCCAGTCTGGTTCTGTGAGCTGAAAGTCCACTGGTGCTTAAAGAGTAGTAGATGTGCTCTCAGGGCATATCCTCTGTCTTAGTTTCATCCAAAAGGAATATGGTTTTACTCTCTGAGACCACCCGCAATGTAAATCAAAATACTGGTTGTAGGGACTATCATGACATTGGTTTCAGAAGTGTGTTTCTCATTCACTCATTCAAAGTAAAACACTAGTGTAGACACTCTCTTATTTTCTTGATGATGATGTAAGTTTGAAAATGAGAATCAGCATACATTGTTAAAAATAAAACTGCTTTATTTTCCTGATGAATAACAATACCTTGTTTTGGAGACTGCTGGGAGCCCTAGGTCTGTTTTGCAAAGCATGTAGATCATGGCAGTGGAAGATTAATATTTGTTCCTACAAACTTCAGGCAACAATTGGGATTTGTTTTAGTACATGGTAACTAACCACATGTAAGAAGGTCTCCAGGCTTGGCTCCCAACAGGTAAACTAGACCATGCAGAGGCAAAATTGAGTTTAGTCATGACTTTAAATACAAGGAACTGAAATACAGCTCTGGAAGAACTTCCCTAAAGTCAGCTGGGAAGCCTACAGCAAAACTGATGAATTATCTTAAGAATCTAGATCAGTTGTCCTCTTACCGCACAATACTGCATATTGATAGAACTATTCAATCCCTAACAGAACACACTGGGATGTGTGCCAAGACTTGAATCACAGTATGGACTGGCTGATGAGCCAGGAGCCAGAAGGGACCTCCTGTTAAAGGAGTTTCAGTACAAGAACCCTATTTATAGTCATTACAAGCAAATCCTCCTTTTCCTTTTAAAGTTCTCAAAGAAGAAAATGAAGGGATCACACAAGAATTTGAGGATACTACAGTCAGGCTGTAGACTGCTCTTTCTTGGTTATACCTCTATAGACTTCACTGCTTGTACAGCAGATACATTTGGATCACCATTATTGATATAAGCCTCAATGATTTTTTATTTTTTTTCTAGAACAATAGCATAAGAATACAATGTTATAATCTACTTGCCAGCTTGACATAAACGGTTAACTTTCCAAGGTCTAGTTTTCTGCAGCATGACATACTATTGTTGTCTTCAGGGTATCTCACCAATTCATCATCATCAGCATTAGTGCAACTAACTGAACTTAATTTTGTTATTTTCTATTCTAATTTTAAGTGCTACACTGTTTTCTTTCCTCTCAGGCTGACATTAATCACTTCAGGAAACACTTTGCTTTGTAGCCGGAGGCCCTTACTCTTGCAAGTGTTCAGCCAGTAGTGATCTGATAAGCTTAGTGCTGAAAGTACTTTGTGAGAAGAGATTTCATTTATCTTGAATATTGGATAACAAACTGTCAAGATTTCTTTTCCTTTTTAATACATTATTTCTATGCAACTTAGACATCAGACAAAACAAATATCCAGACAACGAAAGTGAAAAGGTGCAGTTGAATGAAATGCACTACTGAACTCCTTTTTCTTTTTTTTTTTTTTTTCCCCCCTGGAAAATGCAAAGGAAATCCTATGTAGTTAGGTTTTCCTGTTTGACTCACACCATCCCGTTTGCACATCAAATCATTCAAACAGTGCATTAACATGTCGCTTCTTTATTTTGAAGTTCTATGTACCAGCTTAGTATTAGAAAAAAACTTAGTTATGGTATCAAAGCAGGTGGAAAGGTGGTGGGTTTTTTTGTCGGGTTTTGGGTTGCCCAAGGAAAAATGAAATGGAAAATAGATTACAAAAGAATTAAAAAACACAAGCAGCCTTTTTGAACCAGGGATATGAAAATCTATGAATTTTTATGATTTGTGTTCCCAAAACTTGAAGCTATTTAAAAGCCTCAGACTGTGAGGTAGTGGCTACTTGCTTAAGGAGGTCCAAATCAGGCATCTGAAGCTCTGGTTCTTTTCATTTAAATAACCACCCCCTGTTTTGTTTTGTTTTTAGTTCAGTTTCACATTAAACCTACTCATGGCAGATACCTGACTCATTTCTGGATCCCTGTCCTTGCCCAACAGAACCCAAATTGGGTATGGGAGGAATGGCTGTTGTCTGAATCAACCTAGAGAAGTCAGGAGCTCAGAGCTATAATCCTGCCTTAGTCAGACGTGTTCCCATGAAGCCTAGTTTCATTAATTAACTAGACTAGTCTTTAAATGGGGTTAATTACATAGGTCTAACTTCTAAAGCTTGCTGAATGTGAGAAATAGTATGGTGGGTTATGGGAAATAGATCTGTCAGTGGACATAGTTTAAGGTGTTCATGGACCTTTCTCTGGGCTACAAAACAACTTGCACCTGAGAAATGTTAATGCAGCACTGTGCACTTCCTTTTATGTCTTGGAAAAAGCCAACCCATTTATTGATGAACTGTCTCTTTATTTTCTGCCTAGAGCCTGAAGCATCATATTTGTGTATCAATAGGAATAGTAGGAAACATATTCATTATGGGACTGGCAGCAGTATAGGTGGAAACTTTTAAACTGCAAATAAAAGGCAAAAAATGACAGCTATATGGTGTACGTTCAAAACAAAACCTCAACTTGAGGTCTATGGAAGGGATGAATTTCGTGGACTGTGTATTCTTCATTATCAGAAGTTTATATCACTTCTATATTATTATGCATTTATTTACTGGAAATTTGTTCTGAAATGCATTTAGATAACCAGGCCATCTCATTAAGACATGCATAAATCACAGTGTGCTAAGAAGAGTCTTCAGAGTGTTTGACACCTCTTATACCATGTTATCAGATTTAACTTATTTTACTGTACACTTTCCCTGTGTCCTGTCTTCAATTTGCATTATATCTATTTTTGGATGCTGGAGAGGTACTCTTTATCAGGGGCTGTAGTGATAGGACAAGGCGTAATGGTTTTAAATTTAAACATGGGAAGTTCAAGTTGAATGTAAGGAAGAAGTTCTTCACTGTGAGGATGGTGAGGCACTGGAACAGATTGCCCAAAGAAGTGGCAAATGCTCCATCCTTGGCAGTGTTCAAGGCCCGGTTGTACGGAGCCTTGGGCGACATGGTCTACTGTGAGGTGTCCCTGCTCATGGCAAGGGGATTGGAACTCAGTGATTTTAAGGTCTTTTCCAACACACACCATTCTATGATTTTATAATTCTAATTTAAAGGTTGTTGTTCAATTAGCTTTCATTTTCTGTTTTGACTATACAAATACATAAATCATGAATAAAGAGGAACATTAACCAAGCAGCATCATAAATCTGACCATCACATTCTGATTTAGCCTTTCTGTTGTAGGCTTCGGTGTTACAGATTATTGCAAAATACATTTCAGTCCTCTGATAACAGTAAAAAAGTGTGACCTATAAAGTGCGTGCTGATGGTAGCACATTAGGCTAGAGGAATGAGGAGGATACTCAAATAGTCTAGTAGGATTTTCTAAGCAAAATGCCTTTCTTGGGAAAAAGAATTTTGTAATTAGCAGTATTGTTATTCTGCTTCAGTTTTAGTTCCGCATTTGTTACTGACATTGGGGAACTACATAGACAACATAGAAAACATGTGGGAATCTTCATATTTATTGAACTCTGATTCTAGTTTCTCCTACGGTAAGATGTGTGGCTGTAGGTTCCGGTTTGTTCTTAAAAGACATGTTTTTCCCATGCATGAGAAAATGCAGTATTTAGACAAACAGGTCCTTGAAGTGTTACTGCAGTACAAACAAACAATACCGCTGGGCATAGAGCTACAAATCTTGCTCTCAACTGGGCCAGCTGAGGGATTACTCGCCTACTGATGCTGAAAGAGCTGTGTATTGCATAGTTTTAATAAAAGCTTTCTTCACTTTGTAGAGCAATCTCTGTGCAATTGGTTCATGATCTTGCAAAGCAGACAGCTGGCTGACAGTTTTTCATTGAGCTTTAATGGAGAAAAGCCAGGTTTGAAGAAAATTACTGTAGTAGTCCCAAATGTTTTAAGAAGATATAGACTTTCTATGAGCTCATTCTTATTATTTGGTTTAAAACATGTTTTTAAAAAGAAATGTCAAAGAAAACAGTCTGGGAAAAATCTCTTGAGTGAAGCAGGCTGTAATCTTGTTTTAGTCTAAGCTCAAATATGTAATAGTTTAGGAAGTTATTTACTGAGGCCAAGTAGCCAAAAAAATAAAGAACATGGAATATGCAACCAGTGCTAGTCCTCTTTATTCATTTCTTTAAGGGAATAAAAATACATGTTCCACTAATGAAAACAATCCATCAGTCTTTCGCAATCCTACTGCACTTGCAGTCATTTGGTGCTGCATCATTTAGAGACCAGACTTCCTCTGGGGGTTATGTTCTTCTGTTGAGTTAATAAGACCTGACTGGTCTTTATTTGATTATCATTAGGCTGAAAACAGGCAATGGTTCTTCACCTGTATTTATCTTGTCCTTTTGCTGCTTCTGTTTCAGACCTGAAAAATTATTTTTCCTTAACATTTGTCCATTTTCTTCCCCCAACACTAGCAGTTAGGCTAATACTTTATTACTGCTGCTTATAAATCCTGCTGGACTTTTCTTTGTAAATTATTTGCTTTAGGAATACAAGATTATTACAAAATGAAATATATAAATCATTTTTTTTACTCTTGTTTTGGAGCAATATGCTTAGGTTTAATGTTTTTAGTATTTGATTCGAACTGGAGAAAATGGATTTGCCACAAAGCAAGTCTTGCCTATGAAAGAAGCTGTTGGTTTTCAGTGAACAAAACACCATCCTCAAACTTTTAACATTAAGACCTGTTTTATTGCCCTCAGGAAAGGTATTTTTCTCAGGACAGCCATGCTATGTTTTATTTTGTTTAGTGTGTAAGAAAGGCATGAACAGGTGGGCTGGAATTTTTCTTAATTCAGAGGCTTAGCTGAACTGCAGCCTCGATGCATTTGTGTATATTTTGAACCATTAGAAATCTTCTTAGCTTGCAAGTCAATGAGTACCACGAATGCATTCTGAATATTATTGGTTCCTTCATGTATTTATTTCTAAGTTTAAAATCTGTAATTTATCAATACAGTTATTTCCCACTGAGTAAACCACTCCTTCGTTTACAAAGAAGTTTTTTGGCTCACACAGTCTGTCACTGTCGGAAGCCAGTGGTTGGCATGTGTCCCTGTGATGCACAGATGAGGCACAGGCAGCAGAGGGTCAGTCAGTCTCGGGAAGGAAGATGTCAAAAAAGTGCTTGAAACTGCTGGTCAGGACGAAGAAATACAGTATTTGAAAAAATGATGGGAGGGATGTGTATATTGTAAGCATGTTTATGGAACAGCACACATGTAAATTACAAGCCAGCTTAATTTCCCTAATCTGTTTATGTACTCTTCTACAGCCCAATTCTACTTGGTGCCAGCCAAAAGCAGTGTGACTGGCATCTCCCAGAATTCCTCTTCCTGGGAAGGATTTCACTTCAGCTGTGGCTTTACAAAATTGGAAGATAATAGTCATGTCTGAGTTATGTTGTTATCAAATCTTGTGGTCCACAATCTTAGCCTGTCAGTTAGTACTGATGCTTGCAAGTATCTTTGTAACAGAGCGACCAGAACAACTTCTTGGAGCCTAAATGGCCTTCGTACCTGGCTCAGGTTGTCCTGGCTTTAATGAGCTGCTGTTGTACATAGCTTGTAGTTTTAACATACACTTTTGTACTATAAAGGGATACATTTTACCTTGCTTTTTTGAATAGTCTATTGGCTCCTTAACTAGCAAATATTTAATTAGGAAAAATGTAGTAAGTATACATATAACTTGCATTGCCTTTCTCAGTTTCTCTCTGTGTTTCTTTAGGATACCATGATGCTTATTTTCCCTATGTAGCCAAGGGACAAGGAGTAAATGGCTTGCCCAAGGTTGGCCATGATGGTTTTAGGTTGTGAACCTGCATATTCTAAGTCCTGGGCAGATCCCCAAGTCACTGGACAGCTTTTGCTTTTATTGCTGCTTTTTATGTCAACAGCAAGTCAGCTCAGCTAGAATTGGCCATGCTGGGGTTGTATTATAAGCAAGAGAATAACTACTCCTTTTATTCCCCCAAACCAATCCCTTTAATCCTTTAAACCTATTCAAATTAGGCTCAATGGACTAGGCACTAGAGACAGCTCTGGGAGTCAGAAATCTGCCTATTGGAAGAGGAGTCCCTCTGTGTAACAGTGAAATTGGAAATGGACACTGTGAATCCTGGAATAAGACGTTTGCCCTCTTGTCACCTTCCATAATGTTTGTATTTACATTGGGTAGAAACCAGATACTCAGTGCTGTCGTTTGCCCTGCTTGTGTGTATTAGGTTATATCTTGGTTTTATAGACTTTAAGTTGACTGTACTATGATGTCATTCTATTATAAGTTTAACCTGATTCTGGCTGGGATAGTTTCTTCCTAGTATCTGGTACAGTGCTGTGTTTTGGATTTAGGATGCGAATAATGGTAGTAACACACTGATGTTTTAGTTGTTGCTGAAGCAGTGCTTACTTTAGATCAAAGACTTTTCAGCCTCTGATACTGCCCTGCCAACAACTAGGCTGGTGGTACACAAGAAGCCATGAGGGGACACAGCCAGGACAGCTGATCCAACCTGGCCAAGGGGATATCCCAGACCATATGACGTCGTGCTGAACAATAAAACTAGGGGGTGTAGGCTGGGGAGTGGAGGCCTGCTGCTTGGGGACTGGCTGGGCACCAGTCAGCATGTGGTGGGCAATTGCATTTTGCATTACTTGATTGTGTATTCTTCTATCATTATTATTATTTTCCTTTCCTTTTCTGTCCTATTAAGCTATTTTTATCTCAACTTAGTGAGTTTTATCTTTTTTTCTAATTCTCTCCCCCATTCCACCATAGGGGAGTGAGCAAACAGCTTTGTGTGCTTAGCTGCCTGCCAGATTAAACCGTGACAATGTTATTACACATTGTTGTTTGTAGTGAGTAGGCAAGATACTACTTGGTCTTTTCAAACATCTCATCGCCTGAGTCAAAAATATTCTGGAAAGCCCTTGCCCCCAAGGGCAGAGGAAGAGCTAGTTCAGAATGCAGAAGTGTAAAGAAGATATTCTTTAACAAGAAATTGTTTGGATTCTTAGCAGTATGTTCCCAGAATGCTGGAGTACAGTTCTACAGTATTACTGAATGTAATTTAGGCTTCAACTAAATGCTGGCAGGCATGGGTATTTTCTAACAGCAAATCAATACAACTGCTTTGTCTAAAACATTGGACCACCAGGACAAAACATTCTCGGTAAAACCCAGTCTGGATGATGGCTTTCCTCTGAAAGCTGAGGTTGGATGTGATGTTTGGATTCAGAAAGAGCTTTCCTGAGGTTGCCAGGTCTTGAGTTATTGGAGAAAATGCAGAAATGATGCAGACAAGAGTTTGTCCAGATTTCAGGAGGCAATAGTATTTTGAATTATGCCAGTTATGTCTAGTAGAAGCAGCAAACTTCACAGAAGTTAATTTTAACAAATCTATGCTAGTATTTGTCATTTCATAAAATTTTAGGTAATTATCCATAGTTTGCCTGACAAATTTTGACAGTGGTTATATATGCTCCAAACTAAATAGCTCAAAAGAGAAAAACATAAAATTCTTTTGGAGAAGGTACTTAAAGGTGGGAGGAAGTGTTATTATAAAGCTAGGGAATGTCTGAAAGTTTGGCAGTGTGAATGAGGTACCAAACTTTTAACTCTTTCATGTACACAAAGGCTCTCCTTTGCAAACCTGTCTAGAATAAGGCTGCTGGGATGACGGACTCAAATTTACATTCAGCCCAGATATAAACTATGTTTGGAAGTTGACATTACATTGTCTATGGTATCCCTGGAGGAGATCCTCTATTTTTTAGCCATCTTAGAGGATCATCAGTAGGCTGCTGATGGCACACAGTGCTTGGCTGCTCTAGTGGTTGGCTTCTGGATGAGCAAATTTTGATTAAAAAAATTAACTGTTCTAGATTACTGTTCTGCTTCTACTCTGAGGTCAGTAGTGCTGCCCACTTAGCATTCAATGTGAATCTACTCTAGTCAACAAAACTGCGGCAATTGAGAGCTTAAAGTCTGGGGGAAAGATTTGTTAAGAAGTCATGTTCCAGAGATCTTGAGTTCTTGCCAATTTTGAAGATAATACTGACTTTAGTTGCAGAGAATGGATCACTGTTCACTATCAACTCAGACATTTGAATGTTCCAGTTGCAAAGTTTGCCTGGGTGTTGTGAAAGTCCTCATTAAATTCTTGGCTGAGGGTGGTGTCTTCCTTAATGAGCTAAGTCTGCTCAGACTGTCTAGACCAAGACTATTTCCATAGGATGACATGGCTTTGCACTTTGATCAGTATTCATAGTGTCACTTCTTTTTAATATGGCACAGAGTTAAAATGTATTTCTATTGCATCAGTGTACCACAAAGTGTACTTTGGGTTCCTCCCCACTGTCTATGTTTATATGTGTCATACCATAATCCTTGAAACTAATGAAGCCTGATTTCCCAAAGAATTTGTGTTGTATGTGACCTAAACACGACTAACCCTTGCTTTGTAGCATTTCACCTTCTTCCCATGACCTTGATGTTGCATTCTGTGGTGCCATTCTCCTGCCCCAGTGACTTCCCAGTTCCCCTCATACTGGTCCAAATGAGTACTGGTGCATATTACTGCTGACTGGAAGCTAGGCATTATCAGATCAGCTGGCCGGCACTTGTGTGCTTATGGACCAACTGGATGAAGTTTCTCTGGTTTGATGAGGGAAAGGTGGCTTTAATTCACCCCCTCAAAAGGTAATTTAATCAGTCTCCTAGCCAAATGTGAATTCTCACACCACTTCTTGGAGATCTATATTTCTGAGCCTTCAAACACATTGACAGACAGGTAAAAGATGGGTAAAAAATTGAAGATGTTATAGGTGAAGGAGAAGGACAGATGGGCAATTAGAGGGATTGAATAGGTCTCACTTCCTCAGGTAACAGTGGACTGAAGCAGGTAAAACATACTTGTGTGTGTTCCTTGAACTACTTGTTACTGAAGGCCATTAAAGTCGTACGGTGGGAGTAGGGTGGGCCATTGAAGGATGGAATCGAGCTGTGTCAGATGCTGTTCAAACACCAAGGAATGCCACAGGGTCCTGCCAGAGAATTAGGAAATCAAAGAGTGCTCCTCTCTGAGCCTGCAAGTAGTGCATGCTGGCAAAAAGGAGGTTGGATGTTTCAAATAGTTGTTGGTTACTTTCTCTACTTTCTGTCTTTTGAATTATTGGAGAAACTTGAGAACTGTGTTTTTTCCCCAAGTGAAATTTAAGAAATATGACTTTAGATAGACTGCAGAGAAAATAACAAAAGTATAAGGCATAGCTGTACATGAGGTGGGTGGTTGCCATGGTTTAACCTCAGCCAGCAACTAAGTATCATGAAGCTGCTTGCTCCCTTCTCTCCATCCCCACCTGGCTGGGAGGAGAATCAGACAAAGGTAAAACCTGCAGGTTGAGATAAGAACAGTTGAATAATTCAAAGTAAAATATAATAATGGTGATAATGAAAAGGGAGAAAACAAAAAGAGAGAGAGAGGAATAAAACCCAAGACAAGACAACTGACACACAATACAATTGCTCCTGCTGCCTGATGACCAACCTATCCCTGAGCAGTGACAGGTGGCTCCCAGCAAACTTCCCCCAGTTTATATACTGAGCAGGATGTTCTATGGTACGGAATAGCCCTTTGTGCAGCTCGAGTCAGGTGTCCTGGCTGTGCCCTCTCAAAGCTTCCTGTGGCTCCTCCTCACTGGCAGAGCATGAGAAACTAAAACTCCTTGATTTAGAGTGAGCTCTACTTAGCAGCCACTGAAACATCAGTGTATTGCCAACACTATTCTCATACTAAATCCAAAACACAGTACTAGGAAGAAAATTAACTCTGTCTCAGCCAAAACCAAGACAGTGGTAGAGCCACTTGTTGTGTGGCATATGCAGGCATGTTAATTCTGATCCCAGAAGCTGTACTGATGCGTCATCATGACACTAGGTAATTACTGTGGCCTCTTAGGCTTTTGCAGCCAGTCCGAGAGTTTCAGTGGCATCCTGCATAGCATGCTGTGGACTGGGCAAGTTCTCTTTTATCCTGGAGAGTCAGAATTATCCCTGTTAAAGCAACTAGCATTCGCCTCTGCAAAAGACACTGCCTAACCCTGAAGGTGCTTGAACATCAGACTTGACTGAGAAGACAAAATTTGACAAGAAGAGACATGAAACAGAAGGACCTGTGGCTTCTGCAGCTGCTTCTTTTCTCTGGAGATTCTGGCTCATTCCTCTCTTCTTCACTCTTTTCCTAAGGTGATAGTTTTGTGCAACAGATTGAATCCCTGCCCTGAATTGCATCTGTCTATGTCTACTGACAAGTCAAACTTGAAATCAAGGTCAATATCAGCTAAGGTATGGTTTCACACTTCACTTGGGCAGCCTAGTCCCACCTGTACATGCAATATGCAAAATGTAAGAAAAAAAAAATAAAAACAGGAAAAAATTTTACTCACAACAGACCATCTATACCCATATCACAGAGGTTTCTGATGACTTCAGCTAGCATTCCAGGCCTCCAACAGCTTCTCACAATGAATGTACACTGAAATCTGCTCTCAAGAGCTCTCTTCTTTTAATTTGTTACCTTTTTTTTTCTTTTTCTCCCCTCGTGCTCATTTAGTTCTCCGTTGCAAGGGCAAAACTGAATGCCTGCGCTCTTGGAAGGATATGATCTTCACAGAGACAGAAAGATATCCTCTACCTTTAGACTGTACTAAGATGATAGACTAACTTTTTGACAAAATCTCCTGCATAAACCATGTGTTAGGCTGGCTTTGGGGAAACTTTGAAATGGCTCTCAAGAAATGTGCTAGCATTGCCATGTTTTGTGTTTAAATGCATCAGAACTGATCCTGCTGGTATTGAGGTTATTAAAAAACAAACAAACAACCCCTCCCAAAAAAACCCCACAAAACAAACACCCTTTGCCCTTCACCCCACAACCCAAAACCTGATGTTATTTTTAAGTACTGATGGCCAATCAGACTTTAGACTTGTATAATTGCAAGACTCCAAGAATTTGCTTTCAAGAAAAATATCAGATACTGTTGCAAATAACATTTCATTGTATTCTTGAAGACAGTGACTTGGCAGGTAAAAGAATGTAAAGCTTGGTACCAATGCAGGTCTCAACACTGCTTAGCTCATCAGTGGCATCCTCAGTATTGCTAATGTCTTTTCCAACTCATGTCATAAAATTTTTTGTTTCCTTTTTTTTTGTTTTTAAATCATACTGTATAGTATACAGTTTATTGCATTCACATTTGTGTTTAAGGAATCAGTGCAAATATAATTACAACTGCTTGTAATTTCCCATATAACTAGAAATACAATTTTCTACTCCTTGATAAAAATATAATCCTAAATTTCTGTAGTCTGCAAGATTTAAAGTATTTCAGTTAGGAAACACTGAAACTTACTAATGCTTTCCCTAAGACATTATTTCTTTCCTCTAAAAAATGGGTTCATCTAAAATGCTGAATGTTTCCCTAGAATAACATTACTTGTGCAGCCAGTTGGATTTTAAAACATGGTGATTTATAGCATAGTGAACAAAACTTTATAATTAATCTTTCAACATCTTTTTGAGTGGCAGGTTAATAAACCATATTCCCATCAGTGCAGCACCCAACTAGTTTGAACAGTAAAAAACAACCACAATGTAGCTCTTCTTTTCCTGCCAAAAAAAATTAGAGCAGCTTGCAAACCTTGAAGACTGAGAGATTTTATATACTAAGTTACCATTGTATGCGTGTTAACCTGAATTGGGTGGGGATGTGTATTTCATTCTAAAGCTAGCAATCTAATATTAGCTGGTAAAATGCAAACCTGATTTTCTTCTTTTTTTAATTGCCAAACTTTGTCTTGACAATAGAGTTTATGTGGATTTCAGAGAGTAGCATCATGCTGTCCGGCTATAAGCAATGCCCAGAACAGCAAAAAATTGGACCACGCAGCAAAAAAAGAAATAAGTTTTGAGAAAATATTATTAAGAAATAATGCAGATAGCAGCTCCAGGAGAACCACAGGCTGTTACAGGTACAACTGGTGTAGCAGATGATGCCCAGCTGCAAAAATTGCCACACTAGCCTCACGCACCAGTAGCAACCATGACAGAGCTGAGCTTTACCTAGCCGTACATGTCTTGCTGTAACCTGGAGAAAGGCTAGTCATGAGGGAGGCTACCAGTAGCCCAGTGTGGTGTCAGCTTGGTGTGCTGATGAGCTGATGAGGATGGAGAAGAGGTCTGAAGAACTGTCATGGGAAAACCGTTTCAGAGAAGGTGAAAGTCCTTCCCTAATTCATTCATTCTGATTTCCATGGTTGCCACTCCCTGAAGGCAACAGACAGTGCCACACACTTATCTGACGTTAGTGAAATCTAAGACCTTTTAAATATTTATATTTCTTGGGGCATTTGGGTAGGTTCACCACCTGCTACCTCATATAGCAGCTGCCTAAAGCACTTTCGGCCACTTACTTCTTCTATTTTAAACTTTTCGTTTTCCTGAACTCCTCTTCACAGGCTGATAAGAGTTTAAGGGTGTAAAAATTATGCAGTTACCCCACTGCAAGTGTTGTGAACCCTGGACTCTACTAGTGGATATACTTCATGTGTCATCTGTGCAATTTTAAACCAGTCAGTTAAACATAAATAATCTGAACAAGGTCACTGGAGTCTCAGATTATATTGCAATGGCATACAAAATCCACTTCTTTCTATTTGTGTCTATCCTGGGTGTTTTCAAAATGCCCAGGTGTCTCACAGTGGTTTTCTTTGTCACAGAGACAAGGGGGTCTGGCTGCTCCCAAATTACACAGGAGCTGGGCACTAGCAAAGAGCAACCTGAGGCCATAGAGGGAGAGTCTGTGTGTCTTTGAAAGTTCGTAGAGTTTAATTTTGTGAAGATTTGTTCAGTTTCACTGGCTTCATTTGGGTTAATTCTCTACTACAGAACAATGCCATGTGGGCATCTCTTCCAAAACATTTCAGTTAGAAGTGAAATACAAACAGTTCCATCTACTAATTAAATCAAGCCCAAGCTGTTGCAGCAAACAGCTACATGACCCTGCTGTATCAGCTTCTTTTAGATGTAGATGGAAGTAATTTTATTAAGAAGTAACTTCAGTCTAGCTTTGGTACTAGCATCACAATAAAGCAAAAATTCAGGACATGGATTGTAACTGCTGTATATCCTACAAGAAATACTATCCAGCTATTTCCACTACTATTTCACATACAAGTCTTGGCTTAATCATTGTTAGCATGTTAATGGTGACAACTGTGTAAGCTCCATTCATATTGGGAATAAACCTGTGTAATGAGCTAAATAACACAGTTCAAAATGCAGAGGTGCTAGCTCGTCTGTTGCTTCGCAGGTATTTCTCAGTATATAAAGTTATTTACTATTGCACACATAGCTACAATTCTAAAATGGCATCCTTTTAAGAACCAGTGGTTCTTAAAAGTCACTGTGAGGACAGAGGTTTTTCTTGGACATAAGCTTCCGACTTGCTGGAGATATTATACGAAAAGCAGAGTGTTAAAGAGAAGTCCTCAGCCTTTTGCTCTTAAAAGAAACCAGGTGGCTGCGTGGTTATGGAAAACAGTGCTGAAAATAGTGTGTGTGCAGCACAGTGTGGCTTTGAAATACTGAGGGTGGTCTGGAGAGACTCTCACCAATGCCTAACTTTGCATCCATGTTTCAGTGACTTATCACCAACGTAACTAGGAGTTCCTAGTTAAAAACAGACTTCCCTTATTAGTGAGAGGTACAAATGCAAAACCACTTACTGGAAAGACCAATAAAAAGGACAAATAAGTAGACTAACGTCACTGTGCTCTGAAAGTGCATGTCAATGGAGCCTTTCAGAGCACTGTAAAACCACAGACAACCAGTCTTTCTAAAGCATCACAGGCAGTGTTTCCTTAAGAACCTGGGAAACCCTTGCTAAGCCTCTAGTACCCTTTACTTCCTTTGTGGAAAAGAAAACCTGGCACACCTAAGACCGCAGGACATTAACACCTATTCATGCTTGCCAAAACTCCATGTGATTTGGGGGTTTACCACAATTAGTCAAAAGTATTTATTTATCATTCTGAATACTGTCTCCAGCTGTTGGGTAAGTGGCTTTTTCTGTGACCTCAAGATCAAGTCCTAATGAAGTGAGTTGAGGGTACTGAATGAGAAGCCCATAAAAAAGATCATTGCTTTCTTTATGACATGTCACTGTTCTTGCTCTGTAATGACTGTGAAGGGGTGTGTGGCAGTCTTCATTTGCTCTTTCTTTCAATAGCTCCAAATAAAAGTCTGAACATCCCTGCTTGCAGGAACTTGGCTTCTTAATGCAGGCTTGATGATTCTTATCCATGTTTCAAATTACTGCTTTGCTTAATACAAACATTAAAGGCATCTAACCTTACTGATGACTAAAATCAGTGCGATTGTAAGAGGTGAAAGCCAGCCCTTTGAGCTCAGTACAACAAAGCCTTCTCTAAAGGGCCAAGGATGACAGTATGTGTGTGTGTGCTTGGGTTTTGGTTTTTTTTTTTTGCCTCCCTTCTCTATAATGTCCCTGTGTTTTGATTTTACTGAAAAATTAAAAATAATATTGTGCTTTCAGTAGACAGTTTCCAGCTCAAATGAAAACAGTAGGGGAGAGAAAGGCAACTGAAGTTTCACCATAGTCTTACAATGTCAGTTTAACAACAAAAAAGAAATAAACTCTAAAATATTTTGGAATATAGAGTCAGTTGCAACTTAATGATTTAATAGAACAAGAATGCCGAGATATTTGGATTCAACTCTTGATTTTAGAGGGATGTTCAGAGACTTAGGTGTTGGCTATGAGTCTTGTCTTCGTATGCATAAAATAGAGGTACATACCTTTTCTTCTTTTAGAAATTCTTACAGGGTTTTTTGGCTTTCCAGTGATTTTTTTTTTGTGTCTTTTGTCACTGGAAGAAAAGCTATCTGAGAACTGGTTATCTGAGGAAGTTGACGTATCTAACCATACTGTAATTTGATTGATGACAAGAGAATCCAATGTTTTTCACGCACACTTTGAAGTCTCCTTTCTTTCCATTACTTTTGACCTTAACAATCTTCCAAAGCAATGGCATAAGTTCATAGCCAAGTGAGTCCAAGAACACCAGAGACAGCTACACAAGGCAAAAGCAACTCATGCACCTGAAGATTTCTGTCAAAGGTATTCATAGTCAGCTTACTTCACAGGGCTTCCTTGGGCACTGATCTGTTTTCCAAGCCTCTGAATAAGAACTGTATCTTAAGACAAAAGCAAGCTATAAGGTGAACAGTTGGAGGTAATAGATTGAAGCTGGCAGTTGAATTGGCATCCAGGCTAGATTAACTAGATATTTCTTTTTAATGTCTATTAATATTAAAAGATACTTCTTTTTAATGTCTATTAATATTAAAACATATTTCTTTTTAATGTCTATTATCTAAATGGATAGTACCCTTTTAAAGGCTAGCTCTGCTGGAATGCCAAAGAGAGGGTTTATTCTGAATTGTATTTAGGTGTAATTTTCTCTTTACTGGTTCATGCAGATGATGTAGCTACCAAGCTTTTGCATCTTGGCTTTTTATAATAGTATGTGATGGATGCAGGTGACTAAGAAGGATGTACTTGCATTTCTTGTGACCTTGAAGTAAAGAGGCAAGTTGCAAAGAGGTGTCAGAAGGTTTAACTATAAGCAGAGCAACCCTATAGAAATCTAGTGCTGTTTGTAAAAAAATAACAGGCAAGGCAAAGAAGTCTCCTTGTACTTTTTAAGGGGTAATTCAGCAGAATATATTTTTATTTTTTTAAAAAGGGTCTGCTCTTCCTATGAGGTGCCAAACAACATCAACAAACACTCCTTCTCCTTCTAATATCCTTAATCCTGCTGCCTTTTCGAATAGTACTCTAAATTTTGTTTTCAATCAGTTTGTTTCGTCTATAAATACCCAAACGCTAACTGAGCAAAAGTTACAGGGAGTGTAATGTGCATTTTCTTTGCATAACCAAATAGTATTTTGTGCCCAGACAGTAACAGTATTCAACTCCAAATAGACGCAAATTATTAAGAAAATCAATTCTAGGATTTTCCTGCCGTATCTCTGCAAAACTTCAGTTGATCACCGAAGCTAAAATGGCAGGAATCCAATGGCAGGATTAATTGCAGTACTAATGAAATTTTCATACTTAAATTTTCTATATTGCTGTGAAAGGGAAGCAAACTGAAAGCTGAGGATTACAAAATTGAGGACTTTTAAACTTTTTTTCCATCAAGAGGTCCAAGCCCTTTGGAAAGCTAACTGGCTGGAGTCACTGATGCTTTCTGCAAAATGGAGAGTTCAGATAAAGCCAAAATGGAGAAAAGTATACAGAATTTCCACTGTTTTTATGCAGTGTGAGTGTGATTCTGGAGTTTTGCGTAGTGTTGAGAAGATGAGATTATTTCCAAGTGCCTGGACCTGTTTTTATGCTATTTTTTCCATCCCCAGCACTGTATCTGAGTGAGATCAGCACACATCAGGATGCACCAGCATGCATCAGGGTGCGTGCATCAGACCCAGCACACACCAGTATGCGTCTTTATCCCACTTGCTCAGTAATGTATTTTCTATAGGATTATATGGAGGCAGTCCAGGCTGGAGCTTGTGTGCTCCAAAGAGGACCCTCCCCAGACAGCCAAGGAAGCAGGGTGTTACGATGTGCTGTATCTAGTCAGGGAGCATAGGTAGAGACAGTCTCTGAGGTGGAAGGCAAAATGCGGTCCCCTTCTTAACAAGGCTGGGAGATGTCATCACTGCAGTTGTTTCTGGAGAAGGACTAGGAGGCAGGGGCACATGAAGCTGTTGATTTTACAAGTATATTTACACAGAAGATCCAGTATAAGCAGGCTTAGAATGACTATCAGGAGTCTTTCTCTAGCTGTGCTGCAAGAGAGAATGCGAAAAATGTTTTCAGTGGATGTTAATGTGTGTGGGGAAAAAAACCAAAAAGCAGAAATAGATGTAGGTTAAGCAGTAGACACAGCAAAATGGGTTGTTAGCAGATCATTAACAGCCCACAGTGATGCTGAGGACACTTTAATAAAGCCATTCAGGGAGGATTACTGCTATTAGGAATAATGATCAGTGGCAGCAGTGTGTTTTTATATGAATTTGGGGGCTATATCATGCAGTGACAATCTCTGCTGGAACCATTTTATGTCTGCTGATACAGGGGACATTTTTCCTTAATCAGAGCATAGTGTGTAGTTTGATACTTGTATTTTCATCGTTACAGAAAAGAAAGAAAAATATTATAAACCTATTAGAGGTCTGCAAATTAGTGTTACAGAGTAGATGGGCAAGCATCCAAAGTCAGAAAATATTTGAAGTGTGGCAGAAGACTGCAAAGTTAGTGCTCTAAAAAGGTTCATTTTTATTCTATTGACCTGCCTGTCTGCTCAGAGTCATAGCCAAGAATTTCTGTGCAAAATCTTTTCTGCCTTCCTATGAAGCACAGCACATGAGTGACCTGAATTACACATTCTACAGGCTCTCTGAAGGCATGCTGCTATCTCAGTCTGCTGCCCGGGGTCCAGTACAAAGTATCCTGAGGCCTGGGACTGTCCCTGTGCCGCGGAGAACTGCTTCAAACAATGGAGCAGATTACTTCTGTAAATGCTAATTTTACAGTAGGTAAAGTTATCCTTGAGATTTATATTGCTATGAGAGAAGAAATTGCTCTACTGGTTTAATGTAGGTATGTCAAGGGCTCAGTTATGTTATGGAGTTTGGGAGCTTTTGTTGCTGCTGATCCAACAAAAGGAAGGTCCTTTCTTCCCTTTCAAAAGATATTATCTCTGAACCTAAAGTTGTGTTTGGATGGTGCTTGACTATATTTAATATGGGGTAACTGAAGCTTATAAAAAATGGAACAAGTAATACAATTTTTGCAGAGTAGATCAATACATTAAGAGGAATTCCTACTGATCTAAAAGAAAAAAAAAAGTACATGATAGTGTGTGAAAAAGAAAATAAAGTATGGGACAAAGAAAAGGAAAAAGCGTGGAACAATTCCCAGCTCTCCCTCTCGTGGTGTGCTTCAGTTCTTATGACAGGCATCATGTTCCAGCAGTTAAATGTTTGTCTAGCAAAGCTTCCACCCAGAAGAAAAAATTTCCAGGCAAGATGTGAAGAGGGGGAAAAATGGCCTTATATTTCGTTTATATTCATTTGTCTTTCAAAGGTCTTTCTGCAGGATCACGTTTTCAATAAATCTGTACAGAGCAAACAAACTATATAAATAGTAACAAGTAATTGGCCTCTGGCATCTTGCATGAACAGTGAGAATCTGAGTTTTGCTCAAAGAAAATATGCAAACCTGTCAATGCAAAACAGTGACAAAAGCTAAGCAGAGACTGTTGCATATCTGGAGCACTGTCTTGCACTTACAGGCAGCGCTAATTTTCAGTTTCACTTGAATCTCACTGGCCTAACTCTGCTGCCACTGGGAAATACATTTACTGATTTCAAAACCGGCTGAGTTAAGGCAGTGGTCTGGAAATCCCATCTCTATCTCTGATAGAAGTCTAGTCCCTGCTTGGATGAAGAGAGCTTTTCTTCTCTGAGCCCCGTCAGAAAGATGAGACCCCCGCCACAGCACCCGCTGAAGCCCAGCCATCCTGGAGTATAGCGTGGCAACTAATCGTACCCCCTGTAAGAGACATTACAGATTTAAAACAGACAGCTGAAAGGTTTTTTACGTTACAGCCATTATACTGTACCCCAAAAGGTGCTGTTCCTGCCTCTAACCCACATTTTTCATCTCCAGAAACATGCAGTATCATTAAAGGTCAAGTCTACTCCTGTGCTCGAAGAAGTAGAGGTATGTGGTTGGACTGCATTTGGCCACAAGAATGTCATTGAAAAGCCTATGGGAGCTAGATAACATGCCAAATTGTTACTAATTTAGGACAGATTCAGATGGAAATACAGAATGTCTCTTTAGTGAGAGACATTTATTAAAATGTCTCATTTTAATAATTTTTTGTGTTGGTGTGATGCATTGTGAAGTCTTCCCACATGCCTTTGTCCTGCAAGTAACTATGCTGCAGCAACATCCAACTTCTAGAAATGAAATGAGCACTGAGATACACTAGCTTCCACAAGATCTGGCCTCAGTTGCTTGTAAGTATGTCCTGGTTTCATGGGAGCATGGTTTTGTCTGAAATGTTGATGTAGATGTGGCTTGTTTTGCCTGATGATTATAGTTTTCCATGTCTGTCACCACATGTCATTGCCGCGACCTTCAAGCCACCCATGTTTTGCTGTGTTTCACATCTATCCTCCAACCACAGCAACCACGGAGGTGGCTGTGTATGGAGCTGATTTTGGTATTTATGGTGGAAAATACACACCTGAAATAACAACATGCAGATTGCCACACCATCAAATAAACAATGTAGGAAAAAAATTCTAAAACAAAATAAGCTTCTGCACTAAATAAAAAAAATTATCTGGGCTGTTGATAGATTCCTTCTGCCATCTCTTCTGTGTTATCTGACATGATATGGTATAACCTGCTGACTCTACTTACAGCTTCACATTCCAAAGCTTACTTAAATGGAAAATAATTCAGAGTTATAAGCAATCAAAGACCTGTTTTATCTTGTTCTCCAGTTTGTTGGACAAGAAAATAGTAGATATGGTGAAGCACAGTGTTCTGGGACATAATAGTGTCCCTCTTGTAACAAAAAATTAATAGCACTAGTCACGAGAAATAGTTATGATGGAACTTTCCTTTTCGTGCTAAAGGAATTCACTGTTCAATGCGTACTAAGAGTTGCTTATGAGGAGTACATTGGAACATCTTTATTTTTTTTTTGGTCAAAGCATGCATATCACGTCTGAGCAACTAGAGTTAGTACAAGTCCGCAGCTTGTTACCAGTGACCATGTCCTGGTTACTTAGAAGATGCTTTTCAGCAATTTAATATGGAAAGCCAGGAGTCACTTGGATAACTTACTAAACAGCTTTTTTACCTCTCCTGTCTTAGTCTGAGAGATACCGTTAGTTATTTGGTAAGAGCTGGTATCTGGAATTCTCTAGTGTTTTCTTTGAGATTATGTTAGTAAGACTCTGAAAGAGCAGCACCCTAAATCACAGAGTGGATGGGGCTGTCATTTCCAGGTAGCTGTGCTGCAAGCTTAGTCTGCTGGGTGGATTTCAGTGCTGGGTAGTATGAAGTCACAGGTCGGCTAGTGTCAAAAGCTGATGCTTCTCATCTGTCTAGGAGTCATTTTATGCTGAATGAATGTTCCTCGCTGCTACCAGAGAGGACACAAAAGAAACTGCTTGCAAAAACGTGAAAGGAAGATGTAGCACTTTGTGACACGTGGCAAAGCCTAGCAGCAAATCAGGTGTGTAACTCCCTTCTTGCCCAGTGAGGGTGGTTAGCTGTTCTGATGTGACAATGCACCCACCACAGCTGCTGGCATGCCTTCAGCTTCACACACCATGCTGCCACCTCAGTGCTACTGTGCCTGTTAAATTGCACACCAAGCAGGGTCGTTTCATGCACTGTGGCTACTGTATTACCAGGTTCAGTTAGAAAAGATGGAGGCTGGCTTAGTCACATAGTGAAATGTCCTTCCCACGCATGTTAAACCAGAAGCCTGCTGTTTTCCCCTCTATCTTGCGCTGACAAATCCTACACTTGATGAAATAAATGGGAGTTTTGGCATTGACATCAAAGAGCGGAGGCAAAAAAAGCATTGCAAAAAAAAGTGGGGGGGAAGATTGTTTTGGGACAGACTAAATATCTCTGGCCTGAAAAAAAGCATAATCTTTGGCTACGCTAGAAAAGGTGGTTGTAAATCATACTTGCTCTCCATTGCTACTGGCCAGGGACTGATTAGACCTTGAAATAAATAAAACCAAGTCCAAGGCAGCTCTTGGATTTGTCCCAGCTGCTCACAGCCTCAACTGGAGACCTCTGGGTGTCCAAGTCTTTTCACTAGGCTCAGAATACCATAAGATTCCAGCAGTGGAGCCAGCGTGCCTTATTCTGTCCCTGTCTCTGGAGGAGCAAAACTCTTTTGTGGTGGCAATGACTGGCTGTTTTGTGGGAGGGAGCAGGCTGGGGACTGAGACCAGGTATGAAGTACAAGGGACTATGACTGAAGAGAAGAAATGAGGATGAGTCAGTGGGGGCTGAGAGGGGAGGGGGACGGTGATGTCTCCTATCTTTCTCTCACTGAGCCTTCCCTCATCCAAGCTAATCCTAAAATATGCGACTTCCAGACTTTTCCACCCTTCCTCTCTTCAGCTATTGCTTTTCCCAATTCCCCCTCTGTTCCCTGCAACTGCACCAGCTCACCTTCCTGGCCTCTGCAGATGATGGGTGCAGTGTGATGGCCGCAAGACACCAAGACAGCCAGACTCACCGCTTCTCCTATAACCAAGTGCCCTCAGGAACATCTCACTTCGTTGCCTGCAACCCCATAAATATGGATCTCTACCCCACACCCTCCAGCCATAGCACATCTGGCTCTCCAGAGTCCTGGCAGGGGCAAAATACTCAGTGGGTTTCTGTCTGTCAGTGGCTGAGATGCTTTGATTGCTCTGGTCAGTGTTCTTTACGCCTCCACCTCAAGCTCCTAAGCATTTTTCTTTCTTTTCCCGGCTGCTATATTTGTGTGTGTGCATGTGTGTGTGTATGCACATACATACATACACATTAGCCTTGAAAGTGGAGCAGAGTCTTGGGGGCAGTATGCAGGTGAAAAACTTGATAGATTAGCTGCGTGGTTCTCATAGCTCTTTTGTGCTGTCAGTGACGTAATGCAGATAACAGTGCAGGTCAGACAGGGCATCTTACTGTCCTTCTGCTACAATAGCTGAGAAGAAATTAATCTCCTGGAGTTAGAAAGACTTTTATTATCCACCGAATGGATTTCCTGCAGGAGCCTGAAAACTTCATATATAAGAGACCTCTGGAAGACCTTGGAGCTCAAAACACTGAATTTGAACTCATATCCACTGAGGCTGAGCATGCAAACTCCAGCAATACCTTCCCCACCCAGTATGGAAATTCCTGTGTGGAAGCAGGTAGTGTTTCACGAATGTCTCCAGCTTGTCCTGAGGCAGTAGCATATATTCCAACAAAACTGTGGTTATAAACCAGTTAAGCAAATGTAGGCAAGGCATACAACTCAGAAGCATATTACCTGTAGAAAGTGTGTGCTAAGTCTTTTTCTATGCATATTTCTTATTGCAAAGTGCAACATTGTTGTTACAGACATGAAAAAGCCCTTTTTTCGTTGTTGTTTTTTTTTGAGAGTGCTAAAGGGGAGCGATTATGTGTAAATAATAAGTTTGTGATCTAACAGTCAGGATGTTTCAGTCCATGAGCATGGGTATACCAAGGTCATTCTTTGGAGAAAGTTTCTTACTTTATGTTACTCAATTTTAATTTTGCAAAGATGTTTTAGAAGACTAGCATCCATTTTCTGTCAAAGACAGTACACTGAGACCAGAGGTGATGTGGTATAGAAATCCAGATTCACTCCCTTGCTAAGCATATGTTGAGGAATTAGCAAAGCTAACAGTGACAGTAACCTCAAGGAACGATATTTTCAACACATCTGGAAATGTATGAAACACATTAAATGCATGAAACAGCTTAAAGCACAAGTGGACAGGCCTGGCCCAGACCCAGCATTAGCAATCATCTCTTTATCATAACCATTGCTGGCTTTCAGTGTATGTGACAAAGTGGGAAGAAGGGAAACACCCTGAACACTGAAGGGATAAAAGGACAAGAAGGAAAGGAAGGCTGGATGTGCTCTGTATGCCTTAGGAGTCTCTTCTAGTGAGGGGGCTGTGTGTGTGTCTGTGCTTGCAAACCCCCACTGCTGTCGATGGAGAAGCAGCAGCTGGAGACCCAGCCGGTGGTACCAGGCACACGTTCGCATTGCGTGCGGCCAGCCTGTGACAGCAACGTCAGATGTGCTGCAGGTGGCTGGGAGAGAGGACAGTGAAACAAAGCACCCATTCATTCCTTGCCCTTTGGAGGTATTCTTACAGTCTCATCCAAGTGTATGAATCAGAAGGGCAAATACACACTGTATATTCTATCTGGAAATGCAGTCTTTGTGTCTCCAAAACACTTCTCTGGCACGCTGGAGAATTACACCAGTGCGTATCAGCCGCTTGGTAAATTGGGGTGAACTTCTAAGTTCCCAGGTGACTTTCAAGGGAGGTAGGTGCCAGGATGGATGGGAAAACAGGGCAATATAGACTGGAGAGTAAATGTTATGTCTAGGAGAAAGCTGCTTTGCTTTCAGTGTCCTTCCTGTCATGTCATCCTTATGTCCTGACATAAGAAAAAACCTGAATGGCTCTGATTTCAAAATGGGTGGGAATAAGTCTGAAATACCATTATCAACACTTTGAAAAATCTTTTTAAAATTTGGTTGGGCTTATGTGTCCTTATTTGTCTAACTAGTTTTCTCAGTAAATATGATTCAGTTAGAAATATATGTGATAGGAGGAAATAATCAACAGAATCTAGGAAGATTTATTGCCCATAGGGATTACTGTTTCTGTGGAGAAAGGTGGATCCAGTTAATGAGATGTTCTCAAGTGCAACCACATAAAGAATGTTTCTTCTGCCTGTCCTTAAATGGTATCTTCTTGAGCTAAAATGTGTGTATTTTTTCTCCTTTACATTGCAGAAGATTACATTCAATCTTACACATTAAGATTTTAAAAGGACATACGCAGCTAAGGAAATTTGCTTCCTAATACCAGGTGCTTCCTTAAAATTAAAGTGTCAATAAATTAATAATGTGCTTAGCTGGATAAATGGGATTCTATAAAGTAGATGCTGTTCAGCATTTAAAGAAAAGTACTACCTGAGTTTAGGAGGAGTGGGAAGGCATAGTTTGACCAATCAAAACATGGTGACAGAAGTTCTTGGACACGTAACTCCAAATTCTGCAATGACTTTCACTTTATTTTGATCTTACTGCTAGAAGTGATGTAACGTTTCACCTCACCCCACTCTCTGAATCATGTAAACAAAAACAACAATTACAGATTTGGTTTGACAGAAGTATATGTTTCACAAAAAAATATGTCATTTCAGAACGTTCTCTCAAGTATGGAAAAAAAAGTCATTTAAAGTATTCTGGAGGAAATGGGGGTATGCTTTGTTCTGACACTTTAAAAGAATAGATATATTTAAATGAAAGTGTCTTTAGGTTATTTTTGTAAGTGAAGACTTTCAAGAGAAACCGTGTTTCGTTTTGGATCAAAAGATATTATTATAACCTGTAACATCAATTCTCTCTTTTATTGAACTGATCAATAATAATAATAAAAATATTTCATGTTAACTTAAAACATATTTCTTATTTTTTCTGAACTGCTCTAAAAGTAGTTACTGACCTAATTGTGCCTATCAAATCATGGATCAATGTGAGATTCATACTCTTCTTTTCTGGCTCTCTTCAGTCTTCTCAGTTAAATGAGAATAAATCTGGAAATAACACTATGAAATCTATTATGAAGTCATTATCAAACAACCTCTTGACTATTTGCTTTGAATTTGGACCCTTGTCTCTTTCCTGATGCCTTTTTACTTCATTATCTCTTCAACATGAGATCTCTACCTTTCTCATTTACACTAGCTGGGAAAGCTGTCTTGTCTTTAAGCCTCTGTCTCTCTTGAAAGTCACTGAGTTTGATCCAAAGAGTTGTTATTGGCATTCATATTCCAGCTGGATCAGAGAAAGTCTCTGAAGGAATATATAGAGGATCTGGGGTTGTGGTTGATTTTAGGTAGTATGAAAATAACCTTTTGTAAGTTATTGCTTTTCTTTATTTTTTCTTTCTCTTTTTATACAAGATTTTTAAAAAATATCTGAAGTATCTTCAGTTAAAAGATATTCTTTTGGCTAAAGCGTAAGAACTGTGACAGAAACCTAGTTTCTGGCAGGGGTGCTGTAGGAGGTCTCTTGTGCTGCTTTGAGGTAATGGTTTAAATACCTCCTTCTCTTTTTTTAGTTTCTTACATAAGTAAGTTAAATTTCTCACTCTGTAAAATAACTTCATGTCTACAAATACAGTGCTGAATTTAAAAAGGATAAAAAGGAACATATATGTGTCTTTTGCAAATACAGCTTTTGGCTATAGACCTGCACTCCTAACTTTGAAGACTTTTCACTTCTTGAAGTGCTGTAGAACAGATGTCATGGTATTTCTCTTTACTGTCCTTGTCTGCAGGAGGCAATTTTTATAAATGTGTCACTTTTATATAGAATAATGTTTTAAATATAGCTTTTTACAGTTTCTTCTGTGGCTTCCAAATCCCTTGTGTATGTAGAAGCCCAGGCATGTTGTTCCATTTTGAAGGCAAATAGTTCTCAGGCATTACCCATTTGCACAAACACAGTACTGGGGGAAAAGCATCAGGATAGATACTGTGACAGTCTATATGAATGCTCATAGTTTCTGACAGCTCCATTTTCTCCTGCCATCTGTGTCCTCAGTCTTCCTGGAAATTATGGCGCATCAGCAGTTCTGTTTTATTACCCAAAGCTAAACCAATTTAGAAGGATATTTGATATGGCAGCAATTTCTTGAGTTTCCACAGAAAAGATAGGATATTTAACACTCAAATAAAAGAAGTTATACATTGTGGGCTTATAATGACTAGTATGTGTATATTTAGTATAAGAAAATAATTTCCATGTTTCTGAGCCTTCAAGTCCTTTTGCCAAATTACTCTGAGCCTTTTAAATAGGTTTTTAGGTTAAAACTCCTAGAAATTCTAGCTGTTTTATCCTAGGAGAAAAAAAAACATAGAGCCTTGTTTAAGCCTTGCAGTCTCCTGCGAAAAACTTCAGGACTCCTTGCAAAATCCTAGGGGAGCAACCTCTGTCCCACTGTTTCTTACAATGCTAGGCTGTGCCAACAGCACCTCCTGCCTAGCCACAGGCTTATCCCATCGCTGGGCACCATGGATCTTCTGTATGAGTCAGGAGAAAATCTGCCTTGGTGGGCAGGTCAGAAAGAAATATAGCAGTATCTGTGGACAGTGCAATTTTATTGGGAAATGCAGGCTATTTTTTACTCAGTATGCAATCATTTGCAGCTTGGGGAGCTAGAAATGCCTTTCATGGTTAAGTTCTATGTATAATAATGCACGTTCTTGTGTCTCTTGTGCAGGGATTTTAAGTATGGGGTAGGTCAGGATATGTAAACATTTGAATCAGTGGGGGATTTCTTCATTGGTTTCAGTGGGACCACCTCAAACAAGCTGCAAGCTAGGATCCACAGTGCTGTTTCATACTCTCCCAAGCTCTCTTCTAAAGTATATCTGTACTTGTTTCATCTCTGTGGTTTTATAATCTTCCCATTACACCTTACTTTCTTCTCAAGTGATCGTGTTTTTCCTGTTATGGGGCTATAAGGTGGAAAACTCATCTCCTATTTTCTTCATTTAGTTAAAAACAATATAAAATGCCCACTGGCACAATGATCTTAGCCTATTCACAGAAAAACTTTTTGCTACCATTCCTCCCCTTGTTTCTTTTTACAAGATGTTTTAACTTCATCTTTGGTGATTTCAGGATGTTGTCAGAGGCACTTGGAAAATTGCAACATTGGTGGTGGACTGCAGTACCTAAAAAACCATAGATAACAGATCATCGGGGTTTATAAATCAACATAACTCCACTGACTTTCACTACCTGAACAGATGATTCACGAACTGGTAATGCAAATTAGCTTTTTGTGGGTTGGGTTTTTTTCCCCAGTTTATGAAATATAGTGAAATATAAATAAGAGAAATGTGCATTTGTGGCTGTTTTTTCCAACAGAACTTTTTTTTTTTTTTTTTCTCTTTTCTCTATGATTTTCTTATAGCTCTTGATCATAATCTGAAAATTATTTACTTCTAGGTACTTCATATTTTTGTCAGACCTGCCCACCAAAGCTGCTTCAAAGCTTATTGTAACCACATGTGATGAGAATAAACTATAGTCTGTCCTCCCACTTATTTACATTTTTTATATCTGCTTTCAGCTACAGCTGATAACACATCCTTATGATAGAAGTGGGATGCTGTAGCACATACATACCACCAGCCTGGCCCTGCTGATGAAATACATACCATGTGCTGGAACATGTGCTGATGTGACTCATCTGTCTGTTCCCATGAGTGATTTGGCTATCCAGAAGATGCTTGCTTCTCTTAGCCCCGTGACAGGGAGCTGGGTGTGGGAAAGTAAAGGTTACAAGCCCTTCTTTAGCTAAGGCAGATGAAAACTGGCCCCAGAGAGTCAAGAGGGAAGATCCTATAGAATTTATACGGCTAGGTGGTAATTCAGTGTTTGCAGATTAATTTGGGATTTCAAAGCATTGTAATTTTCTGTGGTATCCATGAGAGGCCTGGTGGCCTGTGCACGGTGCAAATGTGGATTCTCTCCCAGGTGGCACTCTTTATTTCTGCTAACTTTTCCCAGGTCCTCCTCCAGAATCTGGAATCAGCCTTCCAGATAGGTCAGAGAACAAAACACACAGTCTCAAAAGGATCATCTTGCAGATACCTTTCACTTCTCTTTTGGTTTGCCAGTTATCTTCATTGCAGAGGAGATGATATACAGTCTCCTAAGCGCCCAAATTGAATGTGCCAGAACTACAATATAAACCATGTTGATTTGAAGCAGTTTCTAGTAGTCCCCACTGCCCCAGCAATATGCTTTTGCGGTGTATCTATGATGTCATGTTAAGATTTTCCTGATAACAGATGAAGGATTGTTTTTCTCTTTGGAGCTGACTGTCTCATTCTAGGAAATCTTTCTGCTCCTTGACTTTGCTTTGGCCCTTGGATTTTATAAGACTGGGGAAAAACAGGTTGATCAGCTGGAGAAAAGACATGGAGCAGGGACTGCTTTGCATAAGAATGCTCCTTAAAAGCTTTGAGACCTATAAAAAATTACACAAATTCCACAAGAAATTTCTACATATCAGAGGTAATAAGGGACACAGCACACTTATTGTAGCCAACAGAGTATCTAACTGATTTTTTTTTTTTTTTTTTCTCTCCAAGACATGCAAATCTGAAAAAGAGCGGACTTTGCAGCTAAGACAATTAAGTCTTCCTTATATTGGCATTTTTGTAACGAGTTTCTATTAGCATATTTTAAAGAATGCAACATTGTGGAATGACTCTGGAGAGTTGCAGGATGATCTTATGATACTGAATTACTAACTGGCACATGAAATTCAGTATACTAAGTACAAAAGACATGCATGTAGGACAGAGGGAGAAAGAGGTCAGATGGAGAAAGAGAGCATTATTTACACACAAACACACACACAAATACATACATATATATACATACACATATACAAACACACATCTTAAGAAAGCCTGAAAATATCAGTCCAACAATCGGATGGTGTCAGAGGGGCAAAAGGGCCAGTTGTAATCTTTATGGAAGTTGTAAGGAACAAGCCAGAAAATGTCATTAGTATGTGACATGCATCTCTACCATATCCATTTTTGGACACTCCAGGCAGTTCACTCCTAGAAGAACAAGTAGGACAAGCAATGTCACAGGGAAGGGAAGCAATGCCAAGAAAATGGTCTCAAATACACGCAAAGACTAAAGAGAAGCCTGTAGTTTGGATGAAGATGGCCAGAGAAAATTTGAAGAGCAATGTAAAATATCTATGGAATGATTATTCATTTTTTTTCCTCTCAAAGCAAAAATTAATCAATGCCTGTTGAAGTTAGCAGGGTGTATATTCAGATAGATAATTGGAGATTTTTCACTTCAGGAGTAAGACAGAGGAAGAACTCATTGGCATGGGACATGGTGAATTCCAGAAATGCCGATGGAGCCACAAAAAGGTCTGTAAAAGTTTTGGAGTGTGGATTTGTCTGTTACTATTAAATCCAGAGGCGTGGGTCCTGTCTCTGGATCTGTTTACTTCTGTGTAGTTAACAGACTGGTGATGGAAACATATGCTGGGACCCATTGTATTCTATATGTTGCAGTGTTTGTTACTGGGCACTTTTGGAAAAGGGACACTGGCTGAGGCAGACGTTTTGGCATATTTTTTATGTCATGACCTTGAAGACTAGTGTTGAAGTGGCTGCCAGTTTCTACTGAATCTGATTTTGAGACTGCAGGGTAGGAATTCCCTTTCTGGCAGTGCAGCTCTGAACTCTCTCTTATGTGGAATGCACAAGAGAGTGACACTATGTGCTGTGACATCAGTGTAGTTGTAGGGCATAGCAGACAAGAAGCCGTAGCTGAGGAGCTGTCGCTGAGAGGTGCCTTCATAGTTGTGCCCCACAAAGCACTGCAGTTATATTTTAAAAACTAAGATGTTACTGATTTCTTGCTATATTTTCACTTTTGGAGCATTCTGGTTTTATGGAAAACCTTTTGTTTTCTTGCAACCCTTTTTTACCCATGTGAAAGGAGAATATAATTTTTGTCAAATATTTTTTCATATCTGCTTTTATACACTCATCCCCTGATGAAGTCTTTCTGGAGGCCAGAATACTACTCTGATGAACATTGTAAATGTCTCAATTCTTGCCTTAGAGTGGAGTTCAGAGAGCTCTTGAAGGTAATTTTAGACACAATACTTTGGAATGGCTTTGTTCACTCTAGTGTCCCTGGTGAGCTCTAATCTTATAGAGACACATAACATTATGTAGCATGACTGTCGAATAATATTTGCTATGAGGCTTTGCAGCAGACATTTAACTATATTTTAAGGTAATATTGAGTAAATTAAATAGAAGTATTTCCCTTACTGAAGGCTATGTACTGATGCTGACAAATAGTTGTGTAGCTGCTTGGTTTTGTTAACCTTTTAACATCCAGATACAACATCATCCTACTCATAGTATACAGCCCTCAGACTGCATTTTACAGAACATTGACTCTGACAGGCCCAAGGGTTATAGCATCATAGAATCATGGAATCACTAAGTTGGAAAAGACCTTTAATATCATCAAGTCCAGCTTCTACCCCAGGACTTCCAAGACCACCACTAAACCATGTCACCGAGGGCCTCATCTACATGGTTTTCGAACATTTCCAGTGGCAATTCCACCACTGCCCTGGGCAGCCTGCCAATACCTGATCACCCTCTCTGTGAAGAAATTGTTCCTAATATCCAATCTAAACCTCCCCTGGTGGAGCTTGAGGCCGTTACCTCTTGTCCTATTGCTTGTAACTTGGGAGAAGAGACTGACCGCACCTCACTACAAACTCCTTTCAGGTAGTTGTAGAGAGCAATAAGGTCCTCCCTGAGTCTTCTATTCTCCAGACTAAACAATCCCAGTTCCCTCAGCCGTTCCCCATCACACTTGTGCTCCAGACCCTTCACCAACTTCTTTGCCCTTCTCTGGACCCACTCCAGCACCTCAATGTCTCTCTTGTAGTGAGGGTCCCAGAACTGAACACAAGATTCAGGGTGCAGCCTCACCAGTGCCCTGGGGGGATGATCACTGCCCTGGCCCTGCTGGCCACACTATTTCTGATACAGGCCAGGATGCCACTGGCTTTCTTGCCTGTCTGGGCACAAGCTGGGTCATGTTCAGCTGTGCTAATCAGCAGCCCTAGGTCCTTTTCCATGAGCAGCCACTCTTCCCCAAGAATGGAGAATTGCATGGGGTTGTGTGGCCCAAGTGCAGGACCTGGCACTTTGCCTCGTTGAACCTCAGACCACTGGCCATAGCCCATCTATCCAGCCTGACGAGATCCCTCTGCAAAGCCTTCCTACCCTCCAGCAGATCAACACTCCCACCAAACTTGGTGTCATCTGCAAATTTACTGAGGGTGCATTCAATCCCCTCATCCATATCATTAATGAAGCGATTAAACAAAACTGGCCCTAACACCCTAAGGGACACCACTAGTGACTGGTCGCCAACTAGATGTGACACCATTTACCACCACTCTTTGGCCTTAGCTATCCAGCCGTTTTCCAGCAATGGTGTTAATCAACAGAGCATGAACTTACAATGTGAGAGTGCATGGAGGGGAGTTTGTTCTTTGAATGTGTGATCAGAATGACATAGAGTAGGAAGAGAGAAGCTGAACAGATCTTTAGTCAAGCTGAACAGAACATTAGTCAGGGCATTTGGAAAGTGCTTTGTCTAATCTTTTTAAAAACTAGGCAGACAATTGGAAATGAACTCCATAAATAATAGTGTTTTGGAAAAGCTTTTGCCTTGTGAGGGATTTACGTGTGCTGATGGCTACATCATTATTGATGATGACAGGACTTATTTTTGATACTGTTGTTTCAGACCATCTCCTGTGGCGTGTGAGCACTATTCACTGAGACCATGGACCATTGTCAGACTCTTTATCCACTGTCATCCGAACGCAGACAGACAAGTCATTTAGCAGCCACAACCTTCTTGCATTTCTTCCCCTTAGGTGGGGGAAGAAGGTGGCATCTCTGCCACACTTGCATATTTTTAGTGGTCAGTAAACCCAAGACAGCCAGGAGTCACTCTGCGTTGCTAATTACCTGTACTGTGCATTCAGACAGGTGGTGCAGTATAGCCAGAGGTTGTCTGTGTAGCTTGCTAGAGCACAGAGACTCAGTCCCTGAGAACTAAAGACGTGGAAGGGAGTATTTGTGACTGCACAGGGCTCTTTAATCTAGCACGTAAGTGATTCAGTCAGAGGCTGAGGCTAGATTAGAAATGATTATGATTATCCAGTGAACAATGCACTTAGGGTTGCTATGGACTTTGTATCACTTGATGTTTTCAAATCAAGGCTGGGTATCTTTCCACAGAACAATGCTCTAGCCCAACCAGGAGGCACTTGACTTGATAAAATAGCTGTTTAATGACATTTTTTGGTCTGTGTTTTTTTGTACAAAGTCAGGTAGGATGATTACAGGAGTTCTTAAAATCTGGGCCTCTAATGATGTGTTTTGTCTTCACAGTCAATTATTTTAGTTATTTATGCACTAGAACAAAATAAGATAGCCTTGAGACACTTCAAAGGAAATTGTATCCTTTCTTTGCTATCTAATTTTGATATGTGGTGTGCAAAATTTGAGCCATATCTTTCCATGTGTGTTATTAAGACCATGCCAATAGCAACAGCCAAAAGTATCAACTTTCTGTCTGCCAACATTTATTTGATTGTGAATTGTTTATGTCCAGGTTTTGCTTCTGGTTGATCAGCAGCAGCAACAGCAATGACTTATTTTTTTAATCAACATCCCTCCCCCCTGAAGTTTCATACTTCAATTGAAGTTGCAATTCAATTGAATTCCCTTTACATTAGAGTACATCCGGTGAAGCCGAAAATACTGAGTTCAGCAGAATTACCCTTGTGAAAAATGGGGAATCCACTTTGACAGTAACGGACTGTGTATTTTTAAATTATTTTCACACACAGCTAAAAGGACCGCTTTACTTTGATTCAAGAAGAAAATGGCAAATCCTTATCCTTTCATGCACTATTCCCGTGCCCTGTCCCTGCCCCTATCAGTGATCCCAGCTACCCTTCCTCTCCAGTCCATAAATGACCAAAGACTCATCCTTCTTTTTGCCTTGTTTTAACAAAGCACTAGTACCTCCTCTTCTCCCTTATCTTGATCTTGAATGTTACTGATGTCCTGTTGATAACATAGTCTTATATAGAGAAGAATCCAATATTGCTCTCCAGAACAATAAACTGTGGAACTGATGTCTGCCCCATCAAAATTGACATATGTAAGTACATGATGAAGATCCTGCTTGGTATTTGGCCAAGATTTTGCTTTCTGTGTGTTTAGACTGAGGGATAAAGTACAGGAAATAACTCCAGAAATAAAAGGAAATTAAATTTAAGATCAAACACTTGTTGTTGTAAGTTCACAAACTTCTCCAGAAAAGCTTGTGAATAAACTAAAACAAGTTAGCCAGAAATATCTCAGGAACAACTTTCAAACTTTTAGAATATGTGAGTATGTATACATCCTGATTTATACAGGATTTTTTTTTTTTTTTAGTTTCTGGCATATTTGAAATTCAGCATATTTCAAATAAGTTTTGATTCTACGGAATTTTTAAAAGTAATTGATTATTGTTCTAATTTTTTTTCTAGTTGACCAAAAATTATATTCTTTTTACATTATTTTAAACTGGCAGTTACTTTTTTCACACAGAGGTATACCACTGGTAATAAATGCCATGGTTTCATTAAGATGCTGTATAAAGTTTCTAAAGTACCAAGGGGATAACAATGGCATGTTTTGGTGATACGATCCACATAATTTTTTATTTTTCGGAACCTCTTCTTACACATCTTGCTACTTGACAGTGGTCAGAGTTTTGCTTTAGATCATCACACCAGGTTGTTCGGTAGGCTCGTATGTAGATTGAAAAGCCTTCCATGGACTATTAAAAAGAGCATACGGATTCCCTTCCTGTTCTTGTCCTTACAATTTTAGTCTGCTTCTGTCCTTAACTAGATCTGGAGAATGAGATCATACTTTGAAAACAGAGAAGAGAACGATAGCCTTCTCTTTTTTAAAGAAAATTGTCATGGGAATACAACACAAGCCATTGTTTCACAACTTAGACATGGAGAATTTAGTGTTTGTAAAACTTATTTTGTAGAAGCTTCTACGAAACATCTCTAACTTAAGTGGTGGGGCTTTTTTCCCTCTTCTTGACCTAACAAATTGCTCTATTGGGAAAATTTTGAAACAGCTGTATTGCTCATTAATCAATGGTAAATTAAGAAAATTACCTAGGACTGGTTATCAACTGGATTTTGCAGTATGTTGAAAAACTTACATCAGCCTCCAGACACTGTAATGTAAGGTAGTATAACACAGACACGCCCAATTAAGGATCTCCTGGGGAGAGGAAGAGAATGGAGGAGAGAGATTGATAGCACCATGTTTTGTTGAATGTCATCTGTGAGGAGTCTATATGGTAACCATTCAATTTATGGCTATATAGTTGTGAATTTAATTCCCATGTTAGCACTTGAGTAACCGTACCCTGTTGACATTGTAATCTTTTGCTGGTGGGAAGAATCTAGCATCACTTGCTAGAGTAATAAAAGAGCCAGCCCCAGAAAACATTTATGTGAGATTCTGTATATTTCATCAGTTTTTACTAAGTGTATGTGCACAGTTCTCTCCATTAAACCTAGATTGACAGCTTTTCTGGTGACTCGAAGTCTATTTGTCTTAGAAATTCTTATACTCGTGCCTACACTAGAATTGTTGTAAATATTGTGTAATATCTTTGGTTTACAATTTTTCTTTTAAGCTTTAACTATGGATTGCCTAATTTTCCAAGAGCTTTGTTTCTTTTTGGTAACTGTAATGCTTGTATATCAACTTTTACCCAGTTTTCCTAAAGGAACTGAGGTTTCTGTGGTAACATGGTCTGTCTCTTCTGTTGTGTGTGAGATCCCTCTCCCCTGGTAACTCTGCAACCTGCTAGCCAAATTTAACTGAGTTTGAAGGAGATGATAGAAATCTTAACATAAAATACATCCCAATGGATTTTTTTCAAATCAATGGCTGGAGAGAGGAAAGAGACCTGAGTTGGTGCCTCAGAGAAAAAGGCAAGCATAACTAGCCGTTTGACAGTCTGTTTAGTAGCAGTATGCCAGTCTTCATGCACGTAGAAGATTACTAGCTATGGTACATCAGTGACATGAAGGAATAGAGTAACTGAGGTTACTGAACTGGGAAGGCAAAAGAGGGCACAAATCTGTGGGAAACCCAACTTTTATTAGTTTTGTTTTTCGGTGAAGATTGTGCTGGTATTGTTTGATTTTGTGCATTTTCACCTGCCATATTGTGACTGCCCGTGGAACTTAAACTCACCCCACATAAGAAATTCCTGTAATATTCATTTTAGAACTAATTGGTGTAGTAATCAACACTTGATTTCATTGCTGGAAACTTTGCTCCTTTTGTCATCTTAAGACTTGCTTTTTTTAAATAAACAAAACCAAAACCAAAACCAAAACCAAACCAAACCAAACCAAAAAACCCAAACCCAAAATCAAACAAACAAACAAAAAAGCTTAACACAAAAAAACCCCCCGAAGACCAACCAAAAACCCCCAAACCAAACCAAACCAACCAAACAGAAAAGCCCAAAACCAAACCTGAAAGGACTTAGTCGGATGGTGTATCAATGGTCTGAAGAGTTCTTCACCACTTCGCATCTTTAGTTGGAGATCTGAGTGACTCTGTAAAGGATACAGACTTTGGGTTTCTGGCTTTCAGCCTGATTTTGATCTGCAGATCCCAAAACATTTTGCCAGTGGAGATGTGAAGTGTTTATGTTTAGTGATGATAGGTTTGATTTTACCAGTTAACTTTGTAAGGCCTCTTAGAAGTAGACGAAGGATCTCCAGAAGTCTGGGCACAAAAGTCTGCAAATCTGTGTTTATGTCAGCAGCCATCGTTAGGGCACAACAGAGTTACTGGGTGAGGTGGTATGGGCAGTGTTACCTGGGAGCTCTGAGAAGGACTTCAGCAGTCCTTACTACCTCTTACGTTATCTCTATTTGCTGTATTCCTTGAACAGCTAATCCCTTCCTGTTGGTGCATTGCCATCCAAACAGCATTTGAAAAAATGTCAGGAATTTCATCAACAGATAAGGCTCTAGGCGCAGAAAAAAGTGCCGGAGCAAGACCACTGGAGAAACTCGGTCGCAAGGGGAAATAGAGACATAGACTCTTTGTTTGGGGTATGTGGTTGATAAGGCATTTGCTGCTTACTGAAGGGAGTGTTTGGAAGAGGTTTTGTTCCAGTGCTGCTCTGACAGCTGTAGCCAGCAGAGGTGTGTGGAGGAGACCTGCATCACAGCAGGGCCTGAGGGCAGACAGGGCCCTGTGGGCAGCACAGCTGTAGAGCAGCACAGCTGTAGAGCAGTGCAGGTAAGGGAGGATCTGCTGCCTGTCTTGCAAGCGCAGCCCACCCTCCCTTGCTGCCTACACAGGGCAATCAGCAGCTGAACAGGAAAAAATGAGCTCCACAGAATGACCCCACTGCCAGCAGCAGTGCTATTTTGGGCTTATGTTGGTTGGCAGCCTGCTGTTACCTCCCTCGATGTCAGGTGTGGGGCAGGGCAGGGGCTGGTGTTGTGGCTGGCAGGTGAGCATGCCTAGAGACAAAGGGCAGAGGACACAGTTACCTCTCATGCATGTCTCCCTGGGGAAACGGGAGTGCAGCCTGACAGCCTCTGTCCTCCAGTTTGGTCCTGGATGGAGTGTACAAGCTTGAATAAATAAATCCCGTTCCTTGAGGAAAAGCTCAAGTCTTTGTGTGGAGCTTTGTGACAGCAGAAAAAGCTATTGGAAAAATAATGCTGCATAATTTGCTTGTTTCTCCAAGTTCAATAAACCCCTTTGTGTACAGTTATTGCCTTTATGCAAAATAAACATCTCTGACAATGAAACAGGTTACTGGAGACTGATCTACTTTCTTTGGTGGTTCCTTAGCAACTACAGCTGTGAATTAATTGCCAAGCAACCTGGTTCAATGCTTAGCAATGAAACAAAGAGAAAAAAGAAAAGAAAAAGGAAAAAAGAATAAAGTGAAACGAAAAGGTGTGAGACTGAATTGTGGAGTTAAGTTCAGACAAATAAGTAAATATTTGTTGTTTGTTTTATAAGGACACCAGCCATTAGTTTCTCTCAGCTTTCTTAAAATACACATAACATATTTGTGATTGAAAGCTTCACTGAGGTCTCCTGGTAGTGGGCTGTTCTGGCTGGTGCAGAGGTGCTGTGAGTTTCACCTGTGTGGGCAGGGGTGGCAATCTGAGGAGGAGAGAGGTGGGACACAGAGCACCCTGCTGAGATGCTGGCCAAGACAGCACACACTTGAGGTGCCACCAGAAGTTACTGAGGTGGGTGTCTGTGTACTGGCGATGGGCAGCATTTGAATCGTGGACACAAACGAAAATGGGCTGGAGGCAAAGGTCCTGCCTTTATTTATGGTGAGAAGGGTTCGTCTATATTCATCCTCTCCTTCTTACTGGAATGGAGGTTATTTTTCAGGCAGATGAAGGAAGGCAGTGATGCAGGGCTCAGTCCCTAGAGACGTGGTGGGGATCAAGATCTGGGGAGGGAAAGGCAGGATTGTAACTAACAGGGGTTGAGACACTCTGGGGTTAACCTGGGGGAGTTCACAAAAAGAAAGAGGTTATAAAAGGAGAAAGGTTGCCGGGCATTGACTAGATTCTGATACCTCCATCGAGACCACTCTTGCCTGTCTGAGGCATTGCCACGAGTATATACTGCGTGACCCCAGGATGGGCAATCAGAGCTTTTTGTGCCTGGGAGAGGCTATATCAAGGGAGCCTGCTGGCAGGGTGGACATTGTCTTTAACCACACTGGACCCTGGGGGTTGCACGGACATGCCTGCCACAGCGAAGAACCCAGACCACCGATGGAGGAAGGAAGCAGGAAAGCTACTGGAGACTCAGTAATCCATCCTCATGTGCTGGGGCCATGTGGTCACACTGATACCGTATGTCTGGGGTCTGGGTCTTAACATAAATTGGTTTATGTCAATGTCTTCCTCAGGACATTAGGCTCCGCAGTCCAGATGGCGGTTTCTGTACCCTTGGTACAGAAACCATATGGTAGTGTATAGGAAAGGTTCAGAAGAGGAGAAAAGATACATTGCGCTGTTAATTTCTCATAACAATAGGGTCGACGACATTTACGTCAGCATTAGTTGAAGGCACAAATGACACCAAAGTCATCAGTGGGCGTAATTAATAATGGCAAACCACAGGTACAGCGCACGTAGACTGCAAATATTGGGCTGCATAAAAAGACTGAAATTGGATCTGAATTTCAAAGGTTTAAATCCCAAAAGCTTCAACAAGTCAAGGGTTTTAAAAATTTTCAAGGCAGGGTACAGCACCCAGAAACTGTGGAGTGAGCAGTATTATTGCAACATACAGCACTTCAAGCATTAGCAGGTCTTGGAGAACTGGTATACGACTGGAGGCAGCACTGGGTACAGCAAAGTCTCTGTGGCTGCACAAAGAGAGTCAGAGGTAGTTTGGATCTGTCAGTTGGGAATGGGGGGCCACAGGAAGCAGGGTAGGAATTGCCTCAGAAACTGTCAGCCCAGTACTGTATTTTTCTTTTCCTGTCCTAGCCTCCAAGACATTGAATAGAGTGTTTTAAAACTCAGTCTGCAAAATGTGTTTTTGGTTTAACCCCCTCAAAAAATGGCATTTTTGTTATCTGACCTCACCAGATCTGCATCCTTTTGCTGCTGCTGCTTTTTAATGATCATTTAAAAATGATTAACAATGCCTGGAGCCATGACAGCCTGACTTCCTGTGCTGAACTTCTGCATGTCTGGATTTGCAAGAGGGAGTTCCTGACGAGAGAGTTTCCTATGAAACAAGGATACTTGGGTCATTGTTTAGAAAAAATGACTGCATGGAAGAGGTATAAGTCATGGACAAGGACAGCTGCTCTGGCAGAGAGATATTTACTTGTTTAGGGTTTCTTTTTTTAGCACCAGAAACACATTTGTTTGCAATTTCTAAAGAACAACAGAGCAACTGGCTGTCACTGTCTGCATAAATCTAACCCTCAGTTCCATCTTCTTAAAAAAAAAAAAAAAGTGAAGTGGTGGGAAGGATTTCTTTAAAATCAGGTGGGATTACTGAAAAATTTCATGCAGGGAGAGGCATGACAAAAGCTCACTTATACCATGGGGAAGTGGAGACTTTTAGGGTTTAGTTTCTGAAACAGTGTCCTCAGTATGTGGTTAACTACTGTCTCAGGAACAAAAACTCCAGTGTTTACTGCCTGGTCCTACAAGTAGAGACCCATTTTTGACTGATTGCAGGATTCCTGCACTGTCTAAATCCCCTGTGGTCCCTGGTCATGTCGGGGTTTCTTAAAACTTATTTCACAGAATTTGCTAAGATTTGGTCATTTATGCTTGTTTCTAAATGAATTTTTTCATCTTGAAAAGGAATGTGACTACTGTTGGTTGGTATATTTTCATGTTGAATATAAAAATATTTCTATGTATAGATAGGAAAGAGGAGAAAATGCAATCACTGTGCTTTTTTGTCCTCCTCTAACTCTCCTCTCTAGCTGACCTTTGCCTTCCACTGTTGAAGCACTAAATAATGGAGAATCAAATGTTTATATGTCTGTTTATATATCTGTAGGAACATGCAGAAAAATCTTTTGGGCACTATGTATTGGGTGTATTGGGATGATATGCTTCTGCACAGGGGGTTATTTCTATAAAATCCTTAATTTTCTTCTAGACAGCAGGCAAATGAAAGTAGAGACACCTCCCTTCTTGGTTCCAAGGCAACAAGCTGATGGAAACAGCTCATATCTAGCAGCAGAAGTGGTACTGTAGTGCTGGGTTTCAGTCATCCACGTCATGTAGTCAGCGCCTTTTGAGACACGAGGCTGTATCTCATCTGTCTGGTTTGTACCACTCCAGAAGACCACAGGTCTTCTTTAGATTTCCTGTATCACATCTACCAAGAGCACAGTATCATAGAATTATTCATGTTGGAAAGACCTTCAAGATCATTGAGTCAAATCATAAACCCAACAAACACTGGTGACTCCACCACTAAACCGTGCCTCTAAGCACCACATCTATATGTCTTTTAAATACCTCCAGGGATGGTGGCTCAACCACTTCTCTGGGCAGACTGTTCCAGTGCTTGACAACCCTTTCAGCAAAGAAATTTTTCTAATGTCCAATCTTAAACTCCCCTGGCACAACTTGAAGCCATTTCCTCTTGTCCTATTGCTTGTTAGATGGGAGAAGAGACTGACACCCACCTCACTCCGTCCTCCTTTTGGGTAGTTGTGAAGAGCGATGAGGTCTCTACAATTTTACTTTACTCCAGAGTAAACAACCCCCTGTTCCCTTTGCTGTTCCTCACAGGACTTGTTCGCTACACCTTCCACCAGCTTTGACACTCTTCTTTGGAAAAGAACTTCAGCATCTCAGTGTCTTTCTTGGAGTGAGGGGCCCAGAACTGAACATGTGTTCGAAGCGTGGCCTCACCAGTACTGAATACAAAAGGATGAACATTCACATATGTCTTAGGTATCTCCAGCAGCCTTGAGTGTTTTTAGGTAACTGAATCTTGATCAGTGTTTCTAAAATTTAGCCCCAAGCTTGCCCTGAGTCCACCAAATATGGATGTGTGACTTGATTAGCATGTGACCACCCACATTTCGCACTGATGGGAAGAACAGTTATTAGTCATTTTAGGTTTTAGTAAGGGCTTTCCGTACAAAACATCTTTGAAAATCAGACCACAGTTTTTATTTAGGCTCTTACAATCCTTGGTCTGAAATCCATATTCAAGGCTCACAATATCAGATTTTAACATGCTAAAAAATCTTCACATAAAATCCTTTCTTTTCTTTTATTTTCAAAGTAACTGTCCCATCATTTCACCATCTTTGATAGGATCTATTATGTCAAATTTTAGATGCTGATTGAATTTAGAGCCTAAGGTACACAAGAAGTTCCTCTGAAATCAAAGTGAGAAAACAAAAATCTGTGTTGATTTGATGTCTAACTAGAGTTAGACTGCCTTGTGGTATGGTCTGTCTCAAACTGAACTTCACTCCTTGAAAGATCATGCTCATCACTAACTTTAGTTACTGCCCAAGTTGTGAGGTCCCCTGCTGTATAAAGGGATACCCATGTGTGTCATATGCTAAGGTGTGCTGTATGAAACCTGGAAACAGAGTCTCTGAAAAATGTGGCTGCTGGTGAAGTCTGAATCAGACGGACATATTTAAATTATATAGTTATTAAAAAAAAAGGGGAAACCTTTTTGGCATGCCTAGTTTTTGTGAGAGGGTTGCTGGAATGAAAACCAAATGCCATCACATCAGTTTTGTGCCTATGTTTGTCACCGCTGCTCTTATTTACATGGTTCTGATGAATTTCTGTGTGTTCTATCACAAAAGCTTTTAGATTATATTTAGTTTTGAAGCAAAAGTGCTATATTTACTGAGAGAAACAGCTAAAAAAGAAAGAGGTGGTGAACACCTACAAATACTCAGGGAAGATGCGCACATTCACACAACTAATGTCAGTTCAGCAAAGGGAGTCAAGGAGTATCCTTCTGACTGACTAGATCTGCATCTTCCCCTTCTAGTGGGCCTACAAACTTCAATATCAGCAGAAAGGCCTTGAATGTTCACTATGGTAGACCACAAATGATATTGTGTCAAAAATACAAAGCTCCAGTATTTCTGGCAAGAGAGAAACTACCACAGGGTCACTGGGAAAGGCTGCAAAAGTATTATCTTGTGTGAGATGGGATACCTCTTCAATCTGAATCAAAGTGGTATGGAGGGCTGGTTGGTGCAACATGCTGTATGCAGAAGCACAGGAGTGAAATGCTTCAGTAATATGGTGGATAACACAATCCTCTCTAATTTCAATACAGAAATTAAGCTTGCTAAAGCTATTATTGACTGAAATTCTTACTGAATTCACCTAAATTCAATGCCACAAAACAGGTAAAAGAGCTTAGGAGACAGATGACACAGAATGTAAACATGCAACATAATGAATGTTTGCCAAGAACTGTTTGTTCTAAATCATTAGATTTAATACCTTTGTTAATCTGGAGTTGATGGCAATGACTGATTTCAAAACAAACTGGTAGCATCTGTGAAATTGCACAGAGGTCAGCACTATGTTCTGAGCAAGGAGTATCTCCGCAGTAAACTGGGAATTGTATTTTGGAGACCATTACACATCATCCACAATGACAAAAACAAGTTTCTCATGTAAAATCAATTTGCTGATGACAAAACTTAAAACAGAAAATCTACTATTACTAAAGATGGAATGGAAAGCAACCAATTCAGCTGAAACAGATCTCCCAGCAGGTTTCAGTAGAATATTTTTACAGTTGAGACAGAGCATACCAGTGAAAAGCATGAATTGGTCACAGCTTCCACAGCCTTCAACATTGAATCTCCACCACATACAGCCTTCTGCTGCATGCTTCATTTGCTGCTGGGCTTACACTCATCAACCAGATCAGAAAACCCAATGGGCTTCTTCATTCCTTATTTGCATTAAGAATGTATTTTTTTTTACCAATAAATAGACAAAATGTGTGCGCTATCATACAAAAAAGTATTTCTCACTAAATGGGAAGTGTCGTCATGACAAATAGAACAGCTACTGCAAAGCTGCCCTTCAGAAGGAATATTGTAGCTAAGCGAGGTTTATAAATGTAGAAGTCTTGAAAGCATTCAAACATTTTCCCTGCTGATACCAACAGCTGAAACTCCTGACTTTGCCTCATTGATGATAGGGATATGGCTCTATATCTTTCTCTCTTTTTCTGAAGTGTTTCATAGCTTAGATAACAGCATCTGAGTCTCACCTGCATGGCTTGCAGCTAGCACAAGTGGGGGGAGCTGGCCAAAAAGGAAATGTTCTCAATTCTTGTGTGCGCCTGGTAAATGAATTCCCAGGAGAGAAATATTAAAAATGGATCTGTTTGGGAATTTCCCTATAAAATATTCTTTTAAATTCAGAAAATGTTTTGTTGAGACCAAAACTTTGTGTAAGGTTACATTTCTCTGTTGATAGGCAAGTTTTCTGTAAATGCATTTTTCTTATGTCCACACGGCACATGGACATCCTTCTTCCACAGCCCAAACAGGTGGCTTGATTATGGGGCTATAATGTGTTTGGTGATGGCGTTCTTGCTGTAGCCCTTGCTGGAGGTGTTCCATTTTGTACAAATACAATTCTTCTGGACTGGGAGCTTGATCTCTCTCAATCCATATAACTGATGTCAAGTAATTTTTTCCCCAGTCTAGTGAACATAATTTTTTTTACCAAAAAAAGCACCCTCAAACCTGCTTTCAGTGGTCTTGGCTTTTTTCCAAAGAAAGCAGGAAAACTGGACTTTTTCACAGTGCTTCTTTGCTGACTCTCTGCCGCAGGACATGGGAACCATTTCACAGGCATTTGAAATGTAACTGTAGACTATTAAGCTGATGGCTGAGATACCCCAATGACATGTCTTTGTAGCAGGAACCCACAGCATGCATGTAGGATTTCTCTGAGAAGCTAATGAGGTACCCTATCTTCTTTCTTCTAAGAGTCACCTGTGCCCTATCTGTGGTGTGGTTTATCCTACCAGGTGGCAGAATATGTCCTAGACCATATGGTAAGCATAGACACATAAAGTTAGCCCTGATGAGATACAGAGGCTGCCTGAGTTCAGTGAGCAGGGTCCAAAAAGAAGGGTATTAGAGTGAAGATCCATTGCTTCCAGGCAGATGGTCTGGGACTACAATCCCCCAGGAGAAGGGGGGGTAGGGGTAGAAGGAGACACTGTCCTGCAGGGAGCAGTTCCCTGCAGAACACTGGATTTCATATGGAAGGGATCCTCACCTGCCTTTAATTAGAGTTCAAGTCCTGCAGCAAAGGTACCACACTCCAGCAGGCACTGGGAATCCTTTGGTTCTGCAGCCAGGACACTGACTTACAAACTCAGCTACCTGCATCTTGTTCTGGCTCATTGCTGTCGTAGATGCATGTCTGAAACCAACAAACTGTATCTCTTTTGTCTGTGAATTTTGCACCAGCAGGCTTTTCACAAGGTTTATTTAACTTTTCTCTGGATGAACTAGATGTGAAGCCTTTTCTTCAGACAGAATCAGAAAATGCAGAAGGGTGTGAAAGAGAGTAAGCAGAAAATGCCAAAACCTTTCCACTTCCAAGGCTGACTGATAATTTCTGTAGGTACGTATTGTATATAACCTTTTCCTTCCAATTTTTTACCAAAATCTATTAAGAAGAAAAACCAATAATGCTTTTGATATAAAACGTCATTTTGCTTCTGGGCAAAACAGCTGTCACACGTGCTTTCAGAGCAACAAAAATAGATTACATTTATAGGAGGGTATGTGTGCAGTGTAGCATATTGTCCTTACCCAACAAATGAAGGTTTTCCCGTGGGGTATGTAACTGATTCTCAGTGACACCATCACTTCTGCTTGTACATCTGTTCTGCTTTTAACTGCAGTATAACTCAATCATTCTGGACAGACCTTCCTTTCAGATATATATTTCCTCTAAACCTATTAAGTCACAGGCATGACAACATCTGAACCTACGCCAAGGCCTATTAATTAGAGACCCACTTCCTCCCTGCTGAAAGTCAGAGCGCTGGTAGCTGCAGACCAGCCATCCACTTTGCATGGTGTCTGCCAGCGGCCCTCAGCCTCACTGGCTGCTCAACCCTGCTTGCACTGACAGCAGCCACTCAGACAGGGAAGTGTTTGTTTCATTCCGCCTGCTTAGTTAAGGACTTTCCACTTCCACTTGGAGCCTTCAGACCCCATCAGACAGGACACAGTTTTCAAATCTGCTTTTTAAAAAATACCTGAATCTTACTCTTGACCAATTTAGTGCTTAGATGCCAGTACCTGAGAGCTGTAGTCTAAACTCAGTCAGGTAGTGATGGGTAAAGTATGAACAGAACATGTTCATGGCAGGGTTTTAAATCTCACAATCTGCTCTGCTGGGCCCCAAAGTACATTTAAAGATCTTATCCTTGTTTATTTGATTTTACACTATTGCCAGACGGCCGAGAAGCACTTCAGAGAGTCAGGAAACAGACTCCTCACCTCTGACTTCAGAGAGATGGGTTTCTGGAGGGGGCACTGTGTTAACATATGTAGAGTCATGGTACTTGCTGAGAATAGCAATGGTACAAGTTGTGGTATTTGGATTTCTTTATGGCAGACAGTTGCTATTGAAAACCAATTTTTCTCATCTGCATAGACCTGTGACCTGTTTTCAGAAAATCTAAAGTGGGCAAATATGGGCTTTTCAAATTTCTTCATGTTCTACAGAGGAAGCAAAGACAAAAAGTATTTCTACATGTAAATTTAATCACAAGCATGGAATATGTAGTGAGAATCAAAATGAACTCTTATGGAATGTGAATAATCACAACTAAAAATTAAGGACTTAAATGCATATGCTAATGGTTGTTAAGTACTGCTCCTACTAACAAATGCAGTACCCAGTTAGAGATTTTTCTCCTCTGTGGAAAGGTGTACACTGCAAATGAGCAATGGATGATTTCCCCAAAGGTTCAGTGTGAAATTGTCTTTTTCTAAAGTATGAAATACATACCTGTCAACTAAAATATGTCTTAGTTTTCCCAGTTTTAGATGCCTACATTATACACATCTCCATCTCGGCTAGCCACCCTGGGTTCCCTCTAACAGTCAGCAGAATGCAATAAATGTCTGTCCTAGCAAGAAGCCTTCTCCTTACCTCTCACCAAACACGACATATTAGAAGGTATCTCATCAAACCCCAAACTGTCTGAGAACTGACAGCAGATGCCAAATGTTGGCTGTATCACAACAAGGTATAAAGTATGTCTGTATGCATGCAGGCAGGAAAACACACACTTTCATGCCAGTTACAGGCAGGCTTGGGTAGACTTAGGCCTTTCCAAGGTGGGTGACAGAAAGCATTCACTTATGGGTAAATGCTGCTTACCTTACTCTGCAGGCATACCCCACTGGTGGTCTGGTTCAGTGACAGGGGAGTTTTTTCTGCACTGGCAGCACAGTGTTGCTTCTGTGACTGTGAAAATGTAGAAATATGGCTATAAATAAGGGACTTCAGATGTCAGGGCTGTTTCTTCAGTATATTTTCAGAACAACAAATGTACAGGCTTCTTTTTAAGGATGAAAGTTGCAATATTATAAATGACACTAAAAATCTAGGCAATTCTGTTTGGAGAAACAATATCCCTTTGCCTTGTGTTATGAACAAGCAACCTGAAGATACAGAGCACTCCATAAAAAGCATGTGGAGCAAGCTGCCCACCAAGACAAGTAAACAAGCTACCACATCTTCCGAAGCAAAGAGAAGATAATATAAAATGGTAAGAGATCTCAGCAAGTAGTGGGAGGGAGAGGTGAAAGTTTTCAGCATCTTATAGGATCAAGTTCTGGTCTATATTTTGTTGAATTGTTAATTGTACAAAATACTCAGATCTAAGCACAAAAAAAGTGTGTTGCCTTTGCAAAAGCATATCCCTCTTATTCAACAACTAAAAATTGCAAGAAAGAATGATGCATTCACCATTTTTAATCAGTCTTTAGAAAGCTACCGAAACATTCTTTTTGTTTATAGCTCTCTTTTGTAACAGGAGGTAAGAAGTATTTCAGAAAGCACTACCTGTTTTACATGTTGACAATGTATGTAGTACATTTAAAAGTGAGGAATTTGGAGCAATGGACAATAACTCTTTCTAGCATGAGTGAGGAATAAAACTGCCCAATACAGTGACTTTGATGTACATCTCTGCAGAAACTCAATAATATAAATTCTACTAACGTTTCTATAATGCATTCTATAGAAACTAACGTTTCTATAATGCATTTTGGGTGCAGTATTGAAGTCTTATTTCAAAAGCTTCTTTCTGGCTTAATACTTACGCCAGATACTTAATATTAAGATACTGCAAGTCTTCAGGAGCAATATGTGCCCTACTGAGGTCTGTGGAGAGTTTTGTCATTAGTTTATATGGATGCAGAATTTCATGATAGCTGAAGCCTAATTGTCCTGGTTTAATTGGCTTAAACTAGAAGTTAGAAGGTTTTAATCCAGCAGAAAAGTGATGGCCAAGTAAACTGTTGGAGGTAAAAAACCCCACCAAACCAACCAACCAACCAACCAAACAAAAACACCCCACAAACCCAAAGAAAAACACAAAACAAAACACAAAACCCAAATGTTTTTAAGGTAGAACATAAATTTATAAATAAGATTTGAAATAGTTTCTTTTCATGTTCCTGATTTCAAGCCTAAACAAAACTCTTGCGGTAAATGAGATGAGCAGGTGGTAATGGTAAAGAATTTGATACTGCACCTAAGATATGTAGCTATTGCTTCCTAGCGATCATGATGCACCATCTACCAGGTCAAGTTTTTGTGTCTTCTGAAGCAGATGAATAGTTCTGGTAATATGATCTGCAATGATATAACCCTTTTGAAGGAGTTGGGTAAACACATGCTGCCTGGTCAGCTTCTTGAAGGAATGCTGGTGAAGTTGCTTTGAGTATCTAAGATATGTGATGTAATGGATGTAAGAAGAAAGCATCTCTTTTATTAGACCAGAGGCTGTAGCTTGAAAAAGAGTGGACGTGATCTCAAACTCAGTGATGGAGGTCCTTTAAAACTTTCAGCCATCAGAGCAGTGGAAGGCATGTTTGGTGAGACAAAAGAGAAAGCTATATAAGTGTTCTTCATTCTCTGCCTAGAAACTAATTTAATTAACAAAATCCAAGAACTTCTTCAATGTCGTAGTTCCTAGTAGACAAGCAATAATTGTTGACAAATTTGTCCAACAACCAGCTTACAAGCTTCAAAGGGAACTAATTACCAGGCTAAAAATTCTTCAAATTACTTTCCCATCCATCTGAATTATATTTATAATCAGTGAGTAATGAAGTTCAAATCTCATCCTTTAGATCACTAGAGAAAGCCTAAAGTGGATGAGCTGTGATAAAATTATTCAAATCTGGTGTGATTATCTTTTTATTATTCTTCCTCAGAACAGCTCATCCACTGAGTTAATGAGTTTTTGATTAAAAAAAACAACTCAGCAATGAATGATAGAAATAATTGATTTGTCAATAAGGACTAGCTTATCTGATATTCTAATTCACAGCTGAGATTCTGTCAGCATTCCTCAAAGTGAACACAACCCTTCTGTTTTTATTGTACTTCTATATAAATCAGTGGTGAAATGCTGCATTTTTAAAAACAGAATTAGCTGTGTAATAGTTTGATGATATCTATACAGCCAGTGTTAGCAAGTAAGAAAACAAGTGCTCTCTGTTTTTTTGGTGAAATACCCTTGAAGATGCCAGAACATTCATTATTATGTTTGTGAGTTGGATTTAAACCTTACTGCTTGTAATCTGTACTTCCTTTCAGACTCTTTCACAGTCATGCTGGAAATCACTGATCCAGGTGCTAATCTGTAGGATAAATAATGAGAAATACATGATTATTTAACTATGCATTTGGGTTTTTTTTCTAAGTAAGTGACACATGCACCTGACCCAGTATATCTGTCATAGCAACAGAATACTTCAAAAAATAATTTTCTCCTTCCTATTTACATATTTCTATAGAATTTAAGAGTTGAACTTAGCATTGGGGCTCACAACTAGGTGCAAAAGGATTTGACTCCTACATTATCAGAATCTGTTGAAATCTCACACTTGTTTTCAATGGGCAGAGTCTCTGGCAGAAATAAGTGCTTTTCAGGGAATCTTTCCATGACCTAGAGGCACACAGTCCCTGACAAGGGTAGCGTAACTTTGTCTATAGGCGTGGATGAGTGCCAGAAGAAAAGCAGGAATTTTTTGTTAACTCCTGCTAGCTTGAATAATCAGAAAAGAGCTATCAATTTTAAAGGGGAATAACTTAACCAAGAAGTATTACCTCCAAGTAAAGAGATGGTGGTGAAGGAGGTATTAGAGATCAAAAATCTCCCAAAATAATGTTTGCATATTATGGTAATAAAAATTGTTTTGCCTTCTTTATACTAATAAATTACATGTCAACAAGATACACGAGTCTCATCAGAAATTACTCTTGTGAATTGTCAAGCCTGTTACAGATAAAATAGTTGAGGCTAGTTTTGTTTCTTAAGCAAGCAATGCAGGTGGGGACGAGAATAACATCTCTCTCTTCTCCATTCATTTCCTGTGTAATGCTTAGGGGAGAAGACAGTATCAGCCAGAAGATATAAGCAATCTGTTTCAGAACAACAAATTGTCTTATTGTAACATGCACACAATATATTGCAGTTTGAGTTTTGGAAGTGAAAGACTTCTCAGTACTTCCCAATAGTCTGAGTATAGCATTCTAGATGTTAGACCCAGAAAATTTAAAGTTTTATAGGGGTGCAAAGAGTCACCAAGTGTCTTAGGTCCTCAAAAGTAAGTAAGAAATAAACACTGGCATTTCTGCCTTTGAAATCTCCCCTCCATTACTTTGGACTTTGGAACAAAGATGTTGAGTATAAGGGTTTGTGTTTGGCTTTGGTTTAAAATAAGACATCCATTAAAATTATCTTTAGAAAATTGGTGGAATAATAACTTCAAAAATTTTTAGCCAGGCCTGATGCTCAACGGTAGGTAGGATTCCTTCCCACTCTTTCACAAGTAGTAGAAAATGGGCTTTTTCGCACAGCAAACAGGAAAATAGATCGCCTGTTGCTGGAATTTTGCTTGCATGTAACAGTGAGGAGGGTGGCAACATAGGTTTGACTAATAAGAGCCTCTTCAAGATGTGGGCCTTTAAAGAACATGGCTTGGTTTACAGAAACACATTCTCCCTGCATTCAAACCTTTTTGCTGGGGGGATTGGGTGCGGTGGGATTCTGAGATAAAATATCTTTGACTTTTGGTTCTGAAAATCAAAATTGGACTAACGCAATTCTGGAAACTTAAATGAGTTAAAGGGACTGCTCTTATGAAGCACAGGACTATGACTGAGACATATAAATAGGCTTAGGTACTGGCTGTAGCACAGATCCCTCATATGACCTTGGCAAGTGACTTAATATCTATGCCATGGTGACTTAGTCTCTGTGTCTTGGTTCAATGTTTGCAAAATGAGAAGAACAGTACTGTCTTTGTCTTGTCTGTTCATATTGAAAATTCTTTGGTGCAAGAATCATCTCCGTGTGTTTAGCAAGGTTCCTGGCATGCACCTCTAGGTGCTGTTTTAATAACACTACATAATTGCTTCTAGTTTTATCCCTACCCTTTTTGGAACAGAGTGGATTTAGGAAATCCTTTCTTTTAACCCCATCCTCACCTTGGGAGTTACAAAGACTAAAGGGAATATCAGTCAAAGTCACTGGTGCTTTGCAATACAAAATAAAAAACTTGCCTTTTGGTAACCCTTCATGACCTGGCATTCAGCTTCCTTATAGGCAGAAATCCCACCAATGATCCTGCTCAGTTTGATCCTGCCAGCTTTCAAGCCAGCACATTGCATTGGCTTATCTTCCAGAGACTGGATTTGCAGAGTTTGTAGCCAAAAATAAATTTTATGAACTGCTTCCATGGAGAAAACCAAAACATCTCTGCAGTAATAAAGATGCAACAGAGTTGCAGAGCATGAGAGGTGCTCTGCTGTATCCTGAGAGACAACATTAGAAAGAAGGTGGAGGACTTTCCAGTGGTAGCCTATTTTATTATTTGTGTTCACTACAAATGGTCATTAAATTCATGTGAATGGGTGCTGCCTCTGTAGAGCCAGGAAGGGAGAGAACAAGTGCCAAACTGACCACAGGTTTTTCAGATACATGGGTCTTTTTAAAGGTGTGATGTGTCAAAGATGTTTTGCTTTTACCACGTATGAAGAGTTCTCAATACTCAAGTGAGAAGAACAAATATTTAACATGCTGCAAGATCTGTGGTTGCAGCTTATCTGAGATTTTGTCCCTGTTAAAGACCATGTCAAAATTCCCACTGAGTACATTAGAGCTAGTTTGCCAACTAGCTAGCAGTGGGATAGCATCTTAGATGACTAACAGCCAGTGAGGAAAGCAGTGCAATTCCATGCAATGTGCTAACAAATCCTGCCCCTCTACGCTCTTTGCAGGGCAAATGTGCAGCTGCATTTTGCAGTGGCTATCAAAGTAGTTTGCTGGTAGCTGATTATTAGAGGATCACAGTAACAAAACTCAAGGTAGTAAGGAGGAAGAGAGAAAATGTTGCTAGAGATGGGGTTCATGTTTTGTACATTTTTCCAGTGCAAACTAAAAATATCAGGATTATGATTATGTTTTCTTACTGTGACATGTTTAAGAATCATTCAAGTTGGATCCTGAAGCCACAGTAAATCGTTGCACTTATCTGGGCAAACTGGGGCATGCCTAAATGATTCCCCAATCCATCTGGCCCAAGTAGGAGACACAGAACCTTCCCTCCTTCACACTAATACCCTCTTTGTGGCTGTGATCCCCTAAGTACACAGGGAAAACAAGCTCTTTAGAAGCGGATCTTCAGCCAGAGATTTTGATATGATTTTTCAGTGTAACAGTTGTTCATTCTTCTTGCCAACCATTTGTTCCTAACTGTCCTTCCTCTGTTTTGTCATCTTATGGAAAAAACTGATGACAGGATGAGCAAAAGGGGGGTGGAGGTAAGTAGTTTTTGAAGGAATTTTCTGTTTTATGCTGACTAGATGGAGGCCCAATAAATATACATTAGTCTAAAGAAGAATGTTTCCGAATCTAATCCAATTTGCACAGTGTTATTATACATGCCATGACGTTAAACATCAAAACCGCTTAATATCACATGATGCTTATTTTAATCATCTTCCTGAAGCTCTCTTTTTCTAATATTGAAGTAACCTAGTGAAATATTAAATGAGATATGCATATAAAGCAAGCAGCTAAATGAATGGCTGAGTGGAAGTGACATAAGCAATAGCAGTCATACTGCTTTATTTTGCAGTGGAAGCTACTTAACATCAGGGATGTGGTGATTAGGAAGGGACTGAATAAGTATGATGCTTCCTGGAAATAAATGCCAAGTCCCTGGTCAGCCTTTCTTGAAATAAAACTCTGGGAAGTTACAGACCAGGAAATGTCCATTGCTTCTTGGCGACTTCTCAGACGTCTCATTTGAGCAAATTTTAATTTTGACACTGGAGCAGATTGGAGGTTCAGCCAACAAGCCTTCTGGTTCAGTGCAGAGGTCATTGGAGAGTTGAGTTTTCCACATTTGGGATTGATACTCTCTCTTGTTTTCACTTCCAGCTGCTGTGAAAGGTCTCTAACAGCTGACAGGGACCATGTAATTTTTTCCATAAAGGAAAAACCTGAGGATAGGTGCAGTGCCTGATTTCAACAGACCCACCTGGAAAATTAAGTGTGATCCCAAAAACCCCATACGTTACCTGCCCTTTCCTCCTCTGCTTCACCCTCCCCTCCTTTCTTTGTACAGGTATCTCTAAGCCTGGAATCTTAGGAGGGGAAAGATGGGGATGATCCTTCTCTTGGTTCACTGGCATAGGAAACACACCTAAAAGAACCTGTGAGCTCATCTGCCTGAAGTGAAGCTATTTGAAAGTGTATCTAGCCGAAGTTAATCACTGGCTTTGTGTCCTGAATTGTTTATTCCTGAATAAAGTCATGCCACTGAATGCTGCCACACCAGGTGAGCTAAAACTTCAGTATGAACTGGAGTCAAAGGCAGCCAAGTAGTAAGCCACAATTGATATTGACAATGCATTTTTCTCAATCCATTCAGCCACAGGGCATGAGTGCATGCCACAGTTTGCTTTCACTTGGAGGAGTGTCCAGTACACTTCGAATTGACTACACCAGGGGTGGAAACACAGCCCTACCATCTGTCACAGACTGATCCAGACTGCACTGGAACAGGGTCAAGCTCCAGAACATCTGCAATACTTCGATGATATATCATCATGTGGGGCAATACAGCAGATTTTGAGAAAGGGAAGGAAATAGTCCAAATCCTTATGAAAGCTGGTTTTGCCATAAAACAAAATAAGGTCATGGAACCTGCACAGGAGATTCAATTTTGGTGAACAAACTGGCAAGATGGACGTAGCCAGATCCCCACAGATGTCATCAACAAGATAACAGCAATGTCTCCACCAACTAACAAGAAGGAAACACAGGCTTTCTTAGGTGTTGTAGGGTTCCGGAGAATGCACATCCCAAATTACAGTCTGATTGTAACCCCTCTCTATCACCTGACCCAGAAGAAGAATGATTTCAAATGGGGCCCTGAGCAACAACAAGCCTTTGAACAAATTAAACAAGAGATAGTTCATGAAGTAGCCCTTGGACCAGTCCAGGCCGGGCCAGATGTGAAAAATGTGCTCTACACTGCAGCTGGGGAGAATGGTCCTACCTGCAGCCTCTGGCAGAAAGTTCCAGGGGAGACTCGAGTTCCACCCCTCAGCTTTTGGAGTTGGGGATACAGAGGATCTGAGGCCAGCTATACTCCCACTGGAAAAGAGATACTGGCAGCCTGTGAAATGTTTTGAGCTGCTTCAGAAGTGATTGGCACTGAAGCACAGCTTCTCCTGGCACACTGGTTGCCTGTGCTGGCCTGGATGTTCAAATGGAAGGTCTTCTCCACGCATCATGCAACCGATGCTACATGCAGTAAGTGTGTTGCACTGATTACACAGTGAGCTTGAATAGGAAATCCCAGTCGTCCAGGAATCCTAGAAGTCATCTTGGACTGGCCAGAAGGCAAAGATTTTGGAATGTCACCAGACGAGGAGGTTATGCATGCTGAAGTGGCCCCACTGTATAATAAATTACCAGAAAGTGAGAAGCAATATGCCTTGTTTACTACTGGGTCCTGCCATATTGTGGGAAAGCATTGGAGATGGAAGGCAGCTGTATGGAGCCCCTGCGACAAGCTGCAGAAACTGCTGAAGGAGAGGGAGAATTGAGTCAGTTTGGAGAGGTGAAAGTTGTCCAGTTGGCTTTAGATTGCTGAATGAGAAAAATGGCCAGTACTTTATACTGACTCATGGATGGTGGATTTAGTATGAAAATAATGTTGATAATACAGTGGTATTTTAGTTGTTGCTTGGTACTGCTTTAAGTCAAGGACTTTTCAGTCTCTCATGCTCTGCCAGTGAGGAAGGGCACAAGAAGCCGGGAGGGAGCAGAGACAGGACACCTGACCCAAACTAGCCAAAGGCATATTCCGTATGATAGAGCATCATGCCAAGTGTATAAACTGGGTGTGGTTGGCCAGAAGCCTCCAATCACTGCTTGGGGATGGGCTGGTCATTGGTCATTGGGTGGTAAGCAGTTGTATTGTGCATCACTTGCCTTTCTTGGGGTTTATTCCTCTCTCTCTTTTTCCTAATATTATTATTATTACTGCAATATTTTACTTTATTTCCATATTAAACCGTTCTTAACTTAACCCATGAGTTTTACCTTTTTCCAATTCTCTTTCCCATCTCACCAGGCAGGGGGTGGGGAGTGAGTGAGCAGCTGCAAGGTCCTTAGTTGCTGTCTGGGGTTAAGCCATGACATTTTATAAAAGAGACCAATGTAAATGCCAATGTAACATCTGGATCAAAGATGTGGGAATTCCCATGTGCCAACTCCTAAATGTAACTGCCCTCCTACAACCGCATTTTTCTCTTTGTTTTACCAGTTCTTTATTTCAAATGCAATGCCACAGGCTTGGTGAATATTTTAAATGCCTTTTATAATGAGGAAGAAATCCAGGAGATTATATACAAACCTGTGAACCTCCCATGCTAGGACAAAAGTGCAGTACAACAAATCAACTTCTATTAAGCATTGTATGGGCTGGGTGATCTGCAGCAAAGAGAGAAGGATTTCTTGAAATGTTCTTCCCCTCCACACTGAGATCATGTATATATTTATCTAATGGCTGGTATGTGCCCATCAATGGATTTGCTATATCAGCGTGGCATCCTGTGCCTCCACCTCTGTGAGCTGGTACTCTACAGCCTGCACAGCGGGGAGATGAGCCTCCGCTCCACATGTCAGACATGAGGGCTGGTGTTTGCCTTATTGGTACAGGGGTTGCTCTGTGAAATCCGCTGCAAATGGAGCCTGCTGCTTCTGTCTCACCTAGGGAATATGTACATATTCAGAAGGTAGTGTTTCATCATGAGCAATTCCAAGGTTTGTGTGCCAGAACTGGCAGTCCCTCAGAACTGGCTGCTGCAGCAAACAGTCTTCCCTCACTGTTAATTGCAGAGAGTTTTCTTATGGCCATAACTGTAACACTTGCAAGAAAAAAAAATCCTACACTTTCTTGCCTAAGGTAAGTCATTTTATCTGCTTCCTCTGGGATCTCTTATCTTCACTGACCTGGGCAAGTTCTTTCAGGCACAGGTCAGAGGTGGGGTCAGAGTTGGCTTTAGTCATATCTTCCTCTTGGGTGTATCAATGGTACCTTAACTTTTTTCAAAGGTGGTCTTCAGAGGATGGTAATCTATAAGTGGAGAGATGATTGCCTTCATCTTTGCATCTGCAAGTAATGGTCCTGGTCGCTTTTCCTGCCTGCCTGGAGGTTTGTACTAGATTGTGCTTAAGGCAGAGTGTCCAGGGAGGCTTTGCTTTCTGGTTAAACGTTCTGTGTGGCTTGGACCATACCACATCTTCCGCACATTAACATCTGTAGGCCGTTTCATGGTTGAGGATGCAGTGCCCTCAGCTAATAACTCGCAAGACTATCTGTTTAGACATCTCATTCCCCATAACTTGTTCCTATTGCATCTTCAAGATCCAGCACAAAGCCATGAAGTCTAGCCAACATACTTCGCTTTGACCACTCCAGGGCTGATGTTTGTTTATGTGGTACTCTTGAGAATCGACTTCAGCTTACACTTACCACCCTTGCCCTCTCCTTTGATGTAGTCAGGGTTATGCTTGTCTCTGTTCAAAGGAGACTATACTCCATAACTATTAGGGTTTTGGTAGCAGTTTTTCTATGTCAGGAGAGCCAACAAAACTGGCTAGCAGGCAGATCATAGCCTCTTGGAGCTACTGGGTGTTAGAGCCTTCTCACCTCACGTTTGTCTCTCTTTTCTTCAGCTTGCACTGGCAGTCATCTTTTGACTTCCCTCAAGAGATGGTCTAAGTGAGGTCACTTTTCACTGAGATCACTTCTTCTGGATAATTCTTTCCAGGCTGCATTCATTCTTCTTTTCCCAAGACAAGTAGGTACCTGCTAGGGAAATAATGAGTTTTTATATGTTTTCTAAATAAAGATAATCCAAATTCCTACCTGGGTAATCAAATGTTAATAGTACACAAAAAAGAATTCAAACAGCTTGGAAATCTAAATATAATTACTTATGAACACAGAGCATTTATTTCTGTCAAAATTAATCACTTTTCAACTTCCAGCTGTTAAAATCCTTCTGGCAGATCTCCAAGCAATTCTCCTTCAGTTACTTTTCCCTCAATTAAATACTAGTTCTGTTCTCAGGCTCTTGTTACATAAGCAGCAATTTTAAATTGCACTTCTCAGTTCTTTTAACCATAAACTGTCAGAAATTTATTCTGCTGTAAGGTCTTTTCTCAACTTAGATTTACTTGAAGTTCATACCAGTGCAGAGGGAGCAATAATTTCACGTGTGTCTAGGCCTTGGTTGCAAAGTTTAGATGCAGATTTGCCACGACTGGCCAGAAATGAGCTTTGGGGCTGGATGCTGCTGGGTGTTAAGCAGGTTGCTGAGGTAAATGGAAATTGAGCACACTTGGCATTTTCAAAGACATTTAGTCCTTTAGCAGAAGCAGGATACTCAGAGAGCTGCAACAGAGAATATCTCTGGTTGCACCCATCTCTCTCAAATAATAAGAAAGAAGTATCTAAAATGTAAGTAAGTGCTGTCAGTTGCACCATGATAGGTGCTTGCAAGGACTATTTTGAACCTCCATAGAAAGACTACAGTATAGAAATTATCAGATCTAAGATTGATATGTGAGCTGCAGTTTGGTTTAACAGATCTGTGTTTCTCGTTGGGCAATCTGGGATAGTACGGACCCAGACAATGTATTTGGGAATATGGGGTGAAGAGGATGACATGTCAGAGTCCGGATGGTGTGTATTTATATGCAATCCAACCAATCAGAGATTCACTTGTGTGCTGATAGATTATTTCTTGATCTGTGTCTCTGCACTTTGACTCAGGAAACCATGGCACAATTATTTTTCATGTCTAAAGCTGTCAGCAGTCTAGCAGCCTTAAAAACCAGGACTGAAATACAGAATAAAAAGAACAATATAAGACTGGACAACACTGTTTATTTACTTTACTCCAGTCATCCAAGATCACCTTTTTTCAAGTGCAACTTTGGTGGGTGTATTTAAAGGAGAATAAATTTAATGATGCAAATAAATCAAAGTGACTCTTGTAAAATCTACTTCTGGTTCTGCAGGCATGTGGCTGTGCCCCAGCAGGCAGCCATAGTCTTGGCTGGAACAAGTGTGATGTGCTCCAGTTTTTAAAAACATGTGTATTATTAATTTTACCTCCTTTCTAGAAGCAACAAATTTAGATATTCTCTTATTTTACCAGTGAAAAAGCATCTATGTTTGCATAGTGGGTATTTTTGTGGCATCTCAATTCAGGGAAGCCAAATCACCACACAAGATAGTAAAATATGGCTTCATTGTACAGCTGGAAGGTTGCATTACATGTCAGGTTCTAAGTGGCATAAAACAAAAGCGGCTGAAGCCAGATCCAATTGAACTGTTAAAGTGAGTCACATGTGTCCAGCCAAGTTTATGTTATATAAAGCCTCTAAGTTTCCTGGGAGCAATATTTTTTAATGCCAACAAGTAAGAGGTTTTTTTCATCTGTTGTTCCTTCATCAGTCCCTTTGTTAACACATTGCTGCATCTGTCGGTGTACCTCCTGTGCCAGTGATCATTGTGTGCTTTGTCAAGTCTGTCAGGAGAGATTATAGATGTAAGGTGGATGCAAGCCATGGACTGAGAATTGTGTGTGCACATTTTTCATAGCTAGCTGCACCCTTTGCTGCACCCTTTGCTTTCTAGCCCATTGCCTTCAGTCTGTGTTCCTTTCTTCCCTTTTCCTGAATACCTCCTTTCCAAGAGAGCTGTTGTAAGCAAGTGAGCAAATGCAATGAGAGTGGAAGCAAACTGCAATCACGGGACAGCCATACCATGTGGAAAGCAAATCATCTATTTTCATGAAACTCAGAGACTCATTATTTGTGAGACCTCTGCTGTTTGTGTTCAACTTTGTTAAAACTGGTCACAGAGCTTGCAAGTTATTCATCCAGGAGACAGCACACAGGCACCGTAACTGCACAAATCTTGCACTCTTAGAAAGACAAACTATTGCTTTGTCTCCAAACTCAGTGAAGGGCAATGCAAAGCTTTCATGCAGACAGTGGGAAGAAACAGCCTGAATACAATAAAAAGTTTCAAACTTTACCTCGGCAATAATGTCTGATTCAAAAATGTTTCAGAATCTCAGAAATGCCCTTTTACCTGCAGAAATAAACTTTGGTACAGGAATTTATAATCTCTCAAACCAATCGACCTCCCAGCTCAGGAAAGCTCTTTCCAGGCAGTGTAGGAATTTAAGTGCTTATTTCCCGGTGCAAGCATCTGTATATGCACATGCAAATGTGGACCAGCATCATCTTGTGAACATATTTGGGTGTATGTATTTGAGAACCTGTGTATTTGAAATTTTTGGAATAGTTGGGTTCATCAATTTTAATTAAAAATAAGAAAGAAGCAGACCAATTTATTTTTTGATCATTTTGACACCTTAATTTCATTTTAAATTGGCTTTATTGATTTAATTGAGGGTAATAAGTAATGGAATTTAAACTAAACAAAAATAATCCATCCTAGACTGAAATAGGAATATTGCTCAGGGCTGATCAGTAATCTGGTCTTTTAAAGAAAAGGAGAAGGCTTTTTATCAGTGAAATTGGTTCCCAGTTGAAAACAGATTTCACAGACAAGTATATTCGATTGTGGAAAATGCATGTTGATTTTGTTGAAAAATCTGCCACACACTTTTGAGTTGCACTTGAACATGGATGGCTTTGTGTTTGCTTTTTCTTAAAAAAGCCTGAAAACAGCTATTTCTTTTCCTGACAATATATTCCTTTTTGTTATATTTCTGTGCAGAAAGTAAAAAAGAAAGTAAAAAAAGTAAAAAAAACCTTATTTGCACTGTTTTAATTAAACAGTGAAGATATAGTCTAGATAGTTCCTGTAAGAGCTGAGGTTTTAAAAAGAAGATCCTTTTTTTGCAGAAGGGAAAAAATCCTTTCCTGAGGAGTAGAAATGGAGTACAGTTTGTTAGATGGAATGAGAGAAGGCTTTGCAAAACAAAATGTTGCTGATACGGCATGCAAAATCGCAGTTTGCTGTCATGTATAACGTAGGCAGCAATAGGGCTATAAAGAGGATGAGAAAGACCCTTGGCGGCATGCAATAGTTTGACAGTGTGTAGCTAAATGCTGCAGGAAATAGGGCTCTAAATTGTGCCACACAGCGTGACACGGGAGTAGTGGCTGTTAGTTCCTTGGCTTCTGTTATTCTTGATTTCCGATAGGGAAAAATAAGAAGTGGGCTCAAAATACTTTTCACCCACCTTCCTCCTTGCATCGAGTTTGCCGAGTGCAGAATAAACTCCCTCTCAGCTAGAGTAACAGAAGAGGGGGTCTGTATCCTCTGCAGGGTGGTGTTCTCTGTGGAGCTGAGGGTTTGGGGAGCTGAGGAATTGCTGCAATGCTTCCAGCTGCCTCTTCTGGCATTCTTGCACAGTGCTATACTTGCAGGGCTCTGAAAGCAGGAGGGTGACAGTAAACACAGTCGCATGAGAGCATCTGTGTGGGCAAGCAGCATGAAAGGGAGATCCTGAGGAGGTTTCTGAAAAACGCCAGCTATTTCATACAGCCTAAAGAGATCCCTGAACCTTGTGATCAGCACATTGTTCTCCCTCCCTCTGTACTCCTCCAAGGAAGGGAAGACCATGTTCTTTAAGCCAGGAGGTTTGCATCTGGTGCTGCTCTGTGCTTACGCACAGTTGGACTCCTGTATGACAAAAAAAGCTGCCTGCATGGCATGAAGGTGTCACTGAAGTACTCACAGGGCACCAGGCCTATTGCTGCTTCACAAGGCTTTCAAGGCAAAGTGCTTCTCAGGACCTTTTCATCAACAAGAACATCCCTCCAGGCACAGAAAGGTGCAGAAAAGCACAGCAAGGAGGTCTCTCCCTCTGCTCTGCGTGCTGACAGCCCATCTGGAGGGTGTCCACAATCTGCTGCATTTATAGTATTTCTTGGAGGTCTACTGGGAAAAAAAAAGTGAAATGACAGGAGTTAAAGAGGAGACAGAGAGCTAGGAGAGCACAAGGAGAGGCTGGATTAAGAAGTGAGCTATTGTGGGGCATATAGTGGAAGTATGAATGTACATAAAGTAAGAAAAGTATTAGTTAAAAGAGGAATTGCTGTGTTGAGACCTTATTTTCCCCTAGGCATTAAAGTGCTTTAAAAATGGCATGTTTCAGCTCTCGAGACTGTTAATAAATAGCCATAGTTACAGCACTATCCATGCGCCTCTGCTTTAGCAACTTGCACTTATGTCTGGGTCATAAAAATTCAGTGTTGCTGGCAGAAAATTGTCCCAATGAGTGTTGGCTCAGTATGTGGGCAGAGCTGATGGTTTTTAGAGAGACAAACATATCTGTAGTGCTATTGGTGCCTCCAGAATGAGTCTCAGATGTAAGAAAATAAGTGTAATTGCCCTTTAATCTTGATTTACATTGTGCGAAGGGGGACCACTCCTTGCTAGTTTTTGCTTGCCGCAAGAAAACAGAGATTTGTTTAGGCATCTCAAATATACATGGTCTTACCTTGTTCTTGCATTCTCACATCACCCTGGGAAACATGACAGAATTTGGTGGTGTTCATGATTTAGGCCATGGAGAAAAAGGGGACGATTCCCTATACAGCCAGTCAGAGACTCTGTCACTGGTGTTGGATCTTGCCCTTAGAAGGACCTGGATATGGCCCTGCCTGTTCATGTCACTTGGAAATTCCTTAAATTGCTTTCCTACCATCTCTAGTAAAAGGAGGTCCCAGCACAGTGCTAATTGCATGTGTATTCCTGGCCTCTGAGTTTCCTCAGCACACAAGACAGTTGTTCTTTCTGCTGCATTCCTCCTAGCAACAAAAACACCAGTATGCCGGGGAAAAACCTATTGACACATTGGATATAGGAAAAGCCCAGAGTTCAGGCTGATGAGCATTTTTTCTTCTTTACCTCCTCCATGGATTTTCTCCTCTTCCCTTTCTCCCTTTAAGGTTAATGTTCAGGTAAGCCTGAAGCAGTCTGTGTGAAATGCACCTGAGAAGTTTGGAGGTTGCAAGGACCTGCCAGGTTGATATATGTATTTGGCCAGGTTCTCATTCACAGTCACCTGTACTTGTGTATCCTAGACATGTCTCAGCTCTTGTTGCCACCACTCCTCTGCCCCAGCTATTGCAGTGAGTGTGAATGTTGCTGGTGGTGACGCAATGAAAGGAAGTATTGCAGTGTGCTGTTGCTGCCCTGCCCACCCTTCCGGTGTCCCTGCAGCCAGTTCAGGCTCTGCGGATGTACCATGCTGAGGCAACAGACATGCTCCTCTCCAGCATAATGACCTTCTTGGTTTGCATTACTGCACTGTCTGTCTTTTTATGGAAATAGGCACCTCATCAAGTGAAAACCTGCTTAGGCCACAGATGCATGTACAAGTTTGGTAGGTCTGTCTATAAACACATGACACTGCTTTCGAAAGTCGTTTAGTCCCAACAGCAGCAACTTACTCCCATAGTCAGTAGAACCACATTTCCCACACTTTCAGATACTTCCCTTTTGATGTGTGCCTTGCTGATTCTTTGCACATTCATGTGTACTCTATGCCCATGTAAACTCCATGCACATATGTAAACACAAGCTGAAGTGAATTTTTCTTCGGGTCTACCCTTTGGGAGGCCTCTGTAGGCAGTTCTAGCACTTAGCTTTGCTGCCTTATGTGGGCTGGGTTATTCTCTAAGCAGGCCTGTGGATTCCAGTTGAAACCAAAAGGTCTTTAAAGTGATCTTGTTTCAGAAGAATAAGCACAGTTATTCTTCAATATGCTTTTAAGAGTAATTTTAGCTCAATATGCTCCAACTTCACCAAGTGCACACTGTTATATGCACAGATCACAGATAGTGTGTATTGTTCCCACTTGGAGTTACTGCACCTATGGGATACCAGTGTCATGAATGTTGCTGTCATGGGCATTCAGGCAGCAAGCTCTGAATGAATATTCACAAGGCACAGGGAACACACTGCAGTTACAGTAAACTCTCCCTGCAAATGATGCTCAAGGAAATAATCTGGGGTTCTTTATAGTCAATAACTTTGTGTAAAGAGAAAACTGAGAGATAGCAGTTGTGTGGGCTGTAGTGGATATAGCTGTCTCATGAGACCTTCTGCCTCATTCAGGGTTCTTCTTGAGCCAAAGGTTGCACATCCCTAAATTCCACAGTGAAGCCAAACTTTCCCAATTGACACAAGCTCTTTGCTCACTGCAGACTGGGCTGTGAACAGGATGAAAAGTTTTCAGTGTAATTGGTTTAGACCTTTTTCCAGAGCCCTGGCTTGGGATAGAGACATGAAAAAATCCCATCAGGCAAAAATCCAGGGTGAAATAACATCCAAAAATTACTTTTGACAGGAGACCAGAACGGTCCCAATAGTCCTGGCCTGTTCCAGCTAAAAAGGGATGCTGGGTCACCTTCAGGAGATGTAACAGTGTTACTTTACTGGAATTATTTACGTCTGGTGTTACTGAATGGCTAAGCTACTCTCATCTTGGGTAGAACCTCACTGTGTGCAAAGCATTTTTGCAGACACCTCCACAGTAGATGATCTAAGATGATCAGGAGTGTGAACAAGAAACTATTATTATTCCCTTTAATAAACAGGAAACTTGTGGACACAGTCTTTAAGTGAGTTGCCTAAAGTAGCATTACAAGTGTGCACTTCCACCACTCCTGTCTAGCTCAACGCGGTGGTTGAACTTGTAGACTTTCATATTGTAAAACCTGAGTCTCTTCAGCTTGATCCTGACTGTCATGTTACAGGTGATAAGTAATGCAAATTAGAATAATAAAACAATAAGCTGAAGACTGGAAAACTGCCAGGATGAGACTGTATTGTCCCAAGTATGTTACAGTATGATACACTGGTTTACATAGGACATGATGTGGATAGTCATTTTGTTTCTATCCTGCTCATATCCCAGCAAATGGTGCCTACTGCCAGAAGAAGCATGAAAAGAAATAGGATGATGTTCCAGATCCAGAATTGTGAGTTAATAAGATCACATATCAGTGAATTGACTGTAGCTTTGAGAGGAGATGAGCGTACTCCCATAGCAGGCCTCACTTGAGATGCATGCTGGAGCATCCCTTCTACTTCACTATACTCAGGGTGATGCTATTTAAAATCTTGATACATTAGCCCAATATCTGAACCTGCTCTGAGTTTGAACACAGTCCTAAAAGCTAAACAAAATCAGTGAGGGCTCAATTTTCCAAGGAATTCAGCTGACATCTGGCTATGAAGTGGTGTCCATATAATAACAGAGCTAGTAGGTATTAATCCTTTGATTAATCAATATATGTAATGGGGAAAGGAATCTTTGCATCCCTTCAATATCTTTTCATTGTGAGGAAAAAACATTGTGAGGTGTTTAATATGCTTATTTGTTAGCTTTTAATATGCTATTCCTGACAAATACCTTCAAGACACTATTTAGTGAATCCTACACTGAAGTCTGTCCCTAAAAGAGGATCACTAAGCTACATCCTGTGGCTGTATTCTCCTTCACAACAAAGTATGAGAATTTGTGTAATTGTGTTTCCAGTCTGATAGCCCAGTCCTCAGAGGTGACCAAGTATTTACTATCAAACTAAAAAGTCAGTGAATGTCAGACAGATAGTGGAAGGACAAATCTTTACACTATATAACCGAGGAGATTCAATCAGGAGAGAATGGAGAAACAGCATGGCTCCAACAGCATGTTGACCTCAGCTGTAAAATCTCTTTAGTAGATGGAAGGCCTCATTTTCCAGTGTGACTAATCAGTTTTGTGCCGGTGCAAATCTGTTGGCTTCACGGGAATCTATTTATAGATTCAAGCTAAATTTTACAGGCTGAACTTTCTTTTTTTCCTGGCTTCACTCATCAAGTAGGGAAGGTGTTGATCCCTCTTTCTGTTCAGCAGATAGCAGTGAGCATGCTTGCCTGTGATACAGAAACCTGTAATTCAAATCTCGGTGTTCCTTTGCATTTAAGTGGGTGCCCTTGCCCATGCAGCTGCAGGTTTTTTCTTCAAACCTGTTCTGTTTCACTCTTAGTCTCCTCTGTGCATGTTTTTTCGCTCTGTAGAAAACATGCCTTGAAATGAAGGTGGAAGTCCATATTCTACCTCTCAGGAGGCATACAATTTATCATGAATTATAGAGTAATTTTCTTTCTCTTTGGTTTCTGAGTATTTAAGTATTTTAGAGCAAAATGGAACACCATTTAGGATAAAATCGGAGCAATTCTATGTATGTATCATGCTGCTTTCCCTTCTGAATACCATATAAAGCATTTTTCAGGGAATATCCAGAAGTGAAAATCCCTTGCCTCTGGGTTATTGATTAATTAGAAAGACTCATTCCACCTCATTGGTTCAGTAGATGGGGCCTAAGAGTAGCCCTTCAATTTTATTGCTTTTTACCAAATGCCTTGAATAGGATCTCTTTTGTTGTCTTACTTTTTATTTTCTGAACTAAATCTTACAAGACTTAAATTCCACCTGGACTGATTTGTAACTGTTTTTTTGGTTTGACTGCCAAACCGAAATCTCAGCTATTTTTTAAACCTGTGTGAAACTGAGACACAAATTCATAATCTGCTTACTTGTACCAGGCTTTTGATAATATAAAATGAATATCTGTATTGTAATTTAGTAAGTTTCCTTATTAATGTCATTTCCCTATTCTAACTCTTTTTAACAAAGTTTAGCTTTTTTTACTTTTTTTTTTTTCTATATAGATTTTCGTTCTATTTCAGCTAATAGTGAGTACTTCAAATAAGTCCTTTTAGTTCAGGAAAGTAAACAAGAGCTATGCATAATTCTACTATATTCAACATTATTTAATATCTTTTACTAGATGTCTTTGCTGCACTATTTGCATGCTAATGATTTTGCCTGCTACAAGTCGGCTGCATTCTTTTTTTTTCTGCAAAGGAGAGAAGTTAACCTATTTGCTTCAATCCAAGCAGCCACAAGTATGTATGCTCACAGGTCCTGATATTATATAACTCTTCTTACTCCACTGCACACTGTCTGTTGCCAGAATAGGCTGCAACTTTGGGATCTTGCGGCACTCACAGCTGCTGCCAGACTCTCATTTAATGCACATATCTGGCCCAATGCATCCAATACTCTCAAGGGCAACACTTCTGTACTTTTTCGTGGTCTCATCAATTTGACAGTAGCAGCAATATTGCTGCCTCTTGTAAGGAAGTCCACTAAGCAGCTGCAGCTCTGGCACAACTGTCTGGCAGCCTCCTGAGTGGCATATGCTACTGTGTGCACCTCATACCTTAATTCAAGTTTCCGTACTGACTTCCTCTTCATTTCCTGGAGCAGCTTGTTGTATTGCAGAGGAACTTGCTAATCAGAGTGACTTAGCTGAGTGCTGATGAAAGTGGTGTCTCTGCTATTCCTGCGGCCACTGTTGCTGCAAATTTAGTCCATACATTTTAGAACTGCTGGTTTAACCCATTTTGCAGATTACTAATTTGAAATCTCTGTATCTGTGAATAACACGTTCCTGAATAGCAACCACCATATAAACTTTCATGAAACTAATGGTTGATGAGATTCTCAGATTACTGAGGCCCCATTGTTAGGAATCTTTTTCTCATATCCCTTTCACTGCTGGATATTTTCTGTCTATCCTTAAACTTGAGTTCTCATGGATTGACGGCAGCATGTTATTAGAGGAAAGTCCCACTTTTGCAGTTTGTTTCACTTGATAGGTCATTAGACCCCAGAGCTCAGATCTGTATCGATTTCCTTCTCATTTTAAGACCATGCCAAACTATTGCAGTGATGGGAACTACAGAAATTAGACACTTGGACATTAGACATTTCCAGATACAGTAACTAAAAGCATTGTCACTCATTACAGGATGCTGCAGTTGCCAAGTGTTCCCCTGAAATGATGAGAAGAGTTCATAATTTACACCAGGTAATCACAATACAATGGACATGACACTGGATTCACAAGCGCAGCAGGGATGCTGTCCCTGACAAACTACAGTGGTGGGGACCTGGTCCCATGGAAATGAGCCTGGCACCCATTGCCATAGCTAAGCCAAGCAGAACAAAGGCTGGCTTTGAGAATTAGCAGCTTTATGCATGCAAACCAAGTTTGACTTCTACGTCAGTAGCAAAAATAAGCATTAATTCTACCAGTGACTGCAAATCTACATGGCTGTAGGAGGCACTTACAGAGCTCCCTAAACACTGCCAATTGTTTATCTAGTTATCAGTGGCACTCTGAATACCACATAAGTTTTTTAAGAGCCATAGCCTGCAATTATTATAGACTTGGGTTTTCAGACCCTCAAGAATTGTGTCACAGTTCTTTGTGCTTTGATTTATTACTGGGTAATACTGGCCTAGTGAGAATATGATACTTATCTTCCAGCTGTGGTTGGCTTTTGTGAGCCTAATTTTAAGCTGGGGGTTAACAACAGACTGAGCTTTGTTCATTTCTTCAGGGCATAAATATTCTAAGGAACATAAAGCAGAATCTCTGACTCCCTCCCCACCCCACTGGTGTAGCTTACTTGAAATTACTGATATATTACTGATTAGTACTCTCACAAGGATGAAGAGACTCTGTTCCCAACCAGTGAAATAAATACAGTTCCCCTGTTCACACATTTTAGGAGCTGTATGAGGTCAAGTACTGAACTAGACACCCTGGCTTTCCCCCGCTTCTTTTTATGCCAGGTACAGACAAAGCTGATGCCTACCTGAAAAAACTTTGTAATAATATGGGGAAAAGCATTATTGCTGGAAATCAGGCGTAACATGCCATTTGAAAGCCATTTACATTGTTTTCTAGCCTCTGTGCATTGATTATGCAGCTCTGTTGCTCCTGCTCTGGCCTGCTTTCATTTCATTGGTGGATTTTACTTCTGACATTGGGAATATCAAACTCAAGAGAAACAGATTCTTCAAGTTTTCAGGCTGCCCTTTCCCAGCAGAGGCATGTGCTGGGTATGGCTCAGACAGAGGAGGACAGAGCCAGCCCCAGTGAATGCTGGTTTTGTTATTTTTGACAATTTTTTCATAGCTGTCTGAAAGAAGAGAAAAGATGAAGTTGAAATGTTGATTGTTTCCAACAAAAGCTGCTAAGGAGAGTTTCTTGGCTTGGCACCTGTGTACATATATGTACAAGGCTTTGACAGGCAGTTCAAGCTATTTTGAAACCTGCTAGAATTTTTGTTGTTTTTTCTTTTCCCCTCAGATATCACTTGACAAAATAAAAAAAGCCCTCACACAAAAAAGAGGTGCTGTCAGAGGACAGGGTGGGAGCCAGGAGCACTCTACTCATACTCTGGCAGTAATCTCTTCTCTGTTGCTGGTACATCCCTCTGGTTCCACATGAGGATCTTCTAAAATGGGGGTGTACAATGGGAATAATCATACTTACTGAGCTAGGCTTGGATAATGGTAGTGCTTTCCTTCCTTGCAGAGACATGGTGCAGTCATCAGCCTGAGCATGCCTGTGAGGAGCACACACAAATCCCTCCGGCAGGGCCGCTAGTGGCTCCCCATCATGTACTGTGAGCATGTCCCCTTGTCCTTGCTTTTGGTTTCAGTTAGTTGCTGTGGCTCTGCAGAAAATGCACAGAGCCATTTGCGTGTAGTATGTGCTACATTAGAGCTGCCTGTCCTTGCTACCCCCTCTCGTTTAGTCCATCTGCCACCCATGGAGACCTTCCTCCTCTGGAGGGGATGGGGGGCCCAGTTTGAATAGGTGAGATACAAGACCTCAACTATAAATGTCCTGTGGCATGCTCATGGCTGCATTAAACTAGTGTATTGGAGCCTGAATGGTCTAAGAATAGGACTCTCTATTTCTCAGAACAGAGCAGAGAAGACATTCAGAACAAAACAAATAGGGAATGGCAGGTTGGTAAAGTGCTATTGGAGAGTGAGAATTGCTACCATATCTGCTCTTTGAGGCAATGACGCTACTCTATCCACCTGCTTCACCTCTAGCTTTCTTCAAGTGTTAGTGTAGTGTTTATGTTCTGAAATGATTAAAATTTTAACAAATCTTTATAAGGAGGTGCTGTCTCTCTTGCAGGAATTTGTTTTTCATAAGCATCACATGCATTTTGTGTCAAATTTGAAAGCAAAGTGAGGAGTTCTGCCTCCTTTAGAAACTGGAAGAATAGAGGCTGCATCACTTTATTCTCCTTGGCAAGTAAAAAGAGTAAAATATCTATGGCAGGGAGCTCAGTTGGCCTAGTTTTCAACCCTCTCATAAAACACACAAAACAGTTACATAATTCATCTAACTCCCATCACCTGATTTTGGGTCCTCATTGCTGCCTCTTGTAAGGAAGTCCACTAAGCAGCTGCAGGTCTTCTCTACGAAAAGCAAGCATTCTCTTCAATGCTTGCTCTTCTCAAGGAAAAGCAAGCACTGAAGAAGTAAAGATTGATAATAACAAACGCACAGCTCAGGACAGAGTATGTGCTTGGTAGATTTTATCAGGCTTACCTGGAGAAGCAAAACTTGATGGCCTGGCACACAGCGATCCATAAAAATCCCTTGTAGCTACCTCCATGACAGACACCATTCTTACTAGCATGCAGGGGTGCTTCTCCTTTGTCTCATATCATTATCAACCAAGCCTGTAAGCAAGCGAAAAGAAAGAAAAGATAATGGTGAGGATTGCTCATGGTCTTCAAACTAAGCACACACTTAAGCTCTTGCATGGCTTTGCAGTGCATACCACTCTGCAACATTAACCCTCTAGCTCCTCCGTCAGTTATTTTCTCACATTATGGCTCTTGTGTGGGCTGCTGGAAAACTAAACAGCTCTACATGTGATTCACTGACAGTGTGATTTTCATGAGTGTCTGATTAAAAATAATAAACCCTTTCCTTTCAGCCATCACCCCTTGTCCATTCAATGCAACAAGAAACTAAGCTGACATCCTTGACTTTGCCTCATGCTGAGGTTTTAATAAGGCTGGAGAAGTGTGAGTATCAAATTACTTCTCCTTGAGAACCAAACAGTCATTTCCTGAGGGCACTTGACCTACTTCCAACCATAGTAAGTAGTCTTCAGATGACAAACTAAGTCTTATTCTTTATGCAGTAACAGTTCTGTTAAGGCCAGGGCTTATCCTGTTTTACCCGGTCACACTGATGACTCCAGATTCTGAGAACTTCTTGGGATGGCTGTGCTAGTTACTGACAAAGATGCTTTTATTTAGAAACCAGTTTTCTCTGCAGCCATGAAAGCATTTTTGGAATGGAAATGTCTACAATGTGGAACAAATGTATAAATTTGGAGCTTGTTTGTTTATTAAGACCAGTGCTTAATCCTGACTGCTCCTTGGTAAAGTATGTATATACCACAAGGCCTGCACTGAAATGATTTTACACCTGGGAGCTGATTTTCCTTAGGCTATTGACCAGTTCAGCATTTGCATCATATAGATGCATATGACTCAGTCCAAGGAAGGCAGAGGTTATCTCCATAGAAAGATAACTCTGTCTCCCAACCTGCATCCCATCTCTGTTGCACACCACATTTGATGCCTGGAAATTACCAGAAACTAAAGATATCTGACATCAGCAGTGCTCCTAGTGATCTCGCTGCACTAGTTTGTCTTGCTCTGTGGTGTGTCTCAAACAGCATTCAGCACATAAAATGACAGAGTCCATGAATAAACAACAGGTCTTACTGACAGTGCGTCCCTGTGGTAGGCCCTGAAGATGTGTTTCAAGTTATCTGGGACTGTTATTTCTCAGTCAGCAAACGTGTTCAGCCTGACTCTGCATGATTTTGTGTAGGTGTTTCACCACACAGCTCATAGCATGACCTTCTTTCCCATACAAATAGCATAACAGTGTGCTTGCTGTGATGCTCAGTGAGCCTTTCTTATTAGCACCTGCTTGGGTGGAAGTGCTTGACTGTCTCTTAAATTCTTCCTAGGGACACTTAACACCGTGCTTGCTATTGAGGGTCTCATCCATTGAAGTGCATAGAAAGACTCTGGCTGCCTTGTGTGGACCTTGTACCAGGTCCTACATTACTAATCTTACTTAAGGTAGTCGCAGGGAGCAGGAGGCTGCAGTTTTTCACTTGTTGCTACAAGTTCCTTGGGTTAGTGAACCTGACTTGACTGTGGAAGGCACTTTAGTAAGTGGCTCTGGGGGACAAATTTTTGATTTTTATGTATGTAATTTATTATAAAATTCATTATAAAAGAGCTTAGCTCACACAATTTTCTCCAGGTTTATCTCTCCATGGTAGAGCCTGAGATTTCTCCCTAGTTTCCTTATCCAGATACAAGCTTCTCAAGGCATTACCTTTTCCATTCATTGTTTGGTCCAGCGTCATTGTAAGCAATTAACTACTTGCTCCTTGCTAGTGGTTAGATAGTAGTCTGTGAATAGAGAAATCCACCCGGCTAGGAAGTACATAGCTTCGTCAACTGCAGGGACAATTAACATTAGACTATTTGTCTTAGCATAACGATGCTGATGACTGAAGGCAGAGGATATGCAGCCAGTGCTGTTTTTCATACAGGGCTTAGGAAGTGGGATTGATGGGTGCTGTGGCTGACCAAGGTCTGCAGCTGAGCTTCACAACAGAGTCTTAATTTGGTTTGTAGCACTTCAGGGAGTTAATACTCCATGCACAGGGATTCGCTTGGCTTTGTCTGTGTATAACATCAGTGATTTCTACGAAAACTATTTGTATGTTGGGAAAAATGCAAGAAAATGCACTTGCGATGTCAAGAACCACTACCCCCACTCAGCCTTCCACTTCCAGCTCCAGCCAGCCAGAAGTCAGCTTTCTTTACCTGAGAACATCCCCAGCACAGGCAGTTGCTCTAGTGACACAGGGCTGATGTTACATCTTGCATTAACTCTTCTCACTTGCTCAGGATAACAGGGAGACTCAGTAGACAGTGCTCATCAACCAGTAGAATTGTGGGGTTCTTATGTCCAGCTTTTTATGGAGGAATGTATTACACCAACATATGTACCTCTTTTCTCAGTGGGCCTACTGAACACTTACTTATAGGAAATATTGTGCCCTGAGAAAAGACAGAGGGGCAAAGAACGGACTCAGACGGCCCCTAAAGGGGCGTGCTGTGTGATAGCTGGTTGGGCTGGCTAGAGCAAGATGGGAAGTGCTAGCCTTCCTTTCTGAGGACAGAGGCTCTTTGGGGTGCACTGCTGCCCTTAGCATCAAGCTAGGATTAATAGTTTGTTACAGAGGCTTCTGTTCCTGCCTCCAGCAGTTTTGTATTGTCATTCAAACCAATTTTCCCCAGTGCAAGATTCTCTTGGGAGTGGAGCAAACCAGCAACCTGCTCTGTCCTGTGGGGCTTGGAGGGGTCTGGGACATTCAACACTTTGCAGGAGCAATTCAGCACCCCAGAAGGTGAAATTTCACTGTAGAAAAGTTCAAAAGTAAGGGAAACTTTAGTCTGAGTTTCTACAGACTAAGTAGATCGACAAATAGTGTGGGCATGGCCAAATGGTAACTGAGATCTGCCATACCATCCTCAAACTCTGCAGCTGGCCACCTGTGTGCTCTTAGTCCACCCATGGTGGCCTAAAATTTTCCTTCATTTGAAATTCACCCATTTTTCTGCTTATATAACTCTAATATAACTCTTAAATAACTCTACAAAGACTTTGAAAAATGTCATATTCCAAAATACAAAGTGAGTGATACAGATTCATTTTAACTGTCTATAGGCAGTGGTTGAGGCAGTTCAGTGCACTACTGGATGTTCATTGTCAGTGCAGGATGTTGGGCACTGAGGACACATGGTACTGTTCCTGCAGACAGACTGGCAGCTTCTGTACCCAGCACTCTGCTGTGAAGGCAACTCTGCAAACATTTATAACCTGAGCTAACTCATGAGCCTTTCGGGAAATACCCTTACGAATTAGATCTTGCTAGTCTAAACACTGCAGAAAGCAAACAGAGAGGATTATGAAAACTATCAAAGCAAACTTGTGGTAACACAGGCAGTTTGGATGAATGTTAATGAAAATGTCTCTTTTTATTACAATTTTAACTCTAATTCTCACTTTAGCCACATTCAACAGAAGAGCAGTTATACAGACATGTCAAACAGAAACATTTTTAAAACTTCCTTCATTTTGTGAATAGACAGTTTTGAAACTTAGCCATACGATTTGTTGCTGTTGGCTAAATTCTCTGTGTGTCCGAATTAATTTATTGTGTAAGTTCATGGAATCCTACTGGCACACACTGTGTAATGAACTGGAAAGTTACAATTTTTCTACAGCTGTTGGAAGAAAATGAAGACACATTTCTGATGGACGAATATGTTTGGAGATTGGAGAGTATTTCTGTTACTGATCTGTGGCTTATCCATATAAGATTTCATACAAGACTAAAATTCCCTTCTGTGCAGTGAAATTTGTAGGAAGGATTTTGCAAGGAAATTGAAGTAGTACCAGGGATTTTTTTGTAAGATGATGGGTCTCAGTGTGAAATGATTGTTGCACAAAGGTCTGAGAATGGATGCTGATTGTTCAGCTTTTACATTTTTGTCATTGGGAGACAATCTGAAAATCTGAATAATGATGTAAGCATTAAAATAACATCGGAAAAAAATTAGATTGTCTACAGTGAAGTGTTTATGAAGGCCTTTTCTACACCCAAGTAATGTAAAATGCATCACAACCATGTATCAAGAGCTCCTAAGGTTTTTTAGTATGTAAAAGTTGCAGCAGGATTAGATTTCTCTCTGTGGGGCTAATTCCAAGTTTACTGCTCAAGTGAATGGAAACTAATAACTTAATTCTGAATGCAATTCAGATGGGTTTCTACTGTTTCTCCGGGGGCATGGCTGGTTTGATTGGCTGCAATGAAAAAGGTGTAGGCTTGCTCTACTGCAGTCTTAGATTAAAGCTGAGCTTGATTGGACAATGAACGGCTAAAAGGGAGTCATCCAGGCCTGAGTTGGAGTGATTGGGCAGGGTGAGATAGGAATTACTTCAGCTCTTTACTGTAGAAATATGTGCGGTGCACAACTTGCTGGGGTGACGCCTGTAGCTGGGTCTTGCAAATTACCACAGCACAGATTGTATTTTGTGAGGGATCGGCAGGAAAAGGGTATGTGCTATAATTCGAACACATTGGGTGTCCAAACCAACTGTGGCAGAAGGTCTGTTGCACAGAGTATCCATATGATCTGGCAGAGGAAAGCAGAACGCCAGCTAAAGCTCAGTGCTGACCAAGTAAGCTCAGCTGTGGCTCCAAAGAGATTGGTGTGGTGGAAGCTGTGTTGCAGTTGTGAAGGAAAAGGCCAATGAACATGGACTAGTGAAGGTGGAGTTCAAATGTAAATAGCTGCAAGTATAGCAAAGTTGACAGAGTAGCAGCAGGCAGCCTGAAAATCAGTCTATGGTCTGCTGAGGCTGTGAATTTCAGCTCAGGAAAATCCCTTATCATGGAGGCAAGCTTTCCCTTCAATTCCCAAGAATTGACACTTTCCCCTGGGCATGACAAGGTACTTGGAAATAGAAAAGTGAAGACATTTCAGGAAACCTGAACACTCCAAAAAGTTTACACGATATTTCTCAAGCAGTAAGATATTTCTCAAGATAAATGACAGGTCATACTTTCTCCACTCTGCACACATGCAGAAATACCACTTATTTGATTTGCAGGATGAACCAAACATACTTTGTTTTTTGCCAGCAAATGTGTGTTTGTGTCAGCCAAACAAGCAGTGAGAGCTCAAAGTTTAATTGGTTTCAAGGCCACTTTTTGCATGTACGGAAACTGGAGTGTTGACCACTTGCTCTTGTGTGAGGTAATCCATGAAGTAACTCCACACACGTGTTACCTAAGTTGTTGCATGGTGTGTCTGGAGACAGTGTCATTTCCCAAGAGCTACCTGCGTATTAGCCCGGGTACTGGGGAGAGTACATGTGCTTACTTGTTTTACATGCATTTGTCCGTCTGTGGATATTCCATTTACTCTGAAGGTGAATGAAAATCCTTACTAGTTTCCAAGCACTGTGATAATGATAATCTTATACTGTCCCCATGCATGCTACACTGTTCAGAAAATAGCAGGTAGTAGGACAGTATCTAAGATGTCTGCAGCACACACAGCACAGGATGGCTGATGGGCAGCGGCAGACAGAGGGCAAAGGCTGGTTCACTAAAACGAAGGTGTCCCCCAGCAGAGACAAGAGACCAACTTGCAGAGGGGTTTGTTGAGGTGCTTTCCCAGAGAGAGGACACCACCATGCTGGGGAAAGCACAGGGTTCAGGCAATCTGTGTGCAGTCGAGAATGCGAAGTACTTTCCTACTATATTGCTGGTCTTGCTTCTACCCAGAAGGTACTTGCGACCTTGTCCTGGGTTCAGCTATAGCAGTCATTTTTCTCCTGCTTAGTAGCTGGTGCAGTGCTGTGTTTTTTAACTTTCAGCCTGGGAACAACGCTGATAACACCGATGTTTTTAGTTGTTGCTAAGTAATGTTTATTCCAACCAAGGACTTTCTCAGTCTCATGCTTTGCCAGGGAGGAGGGGAAGCCGGGAGGAAGCAGAGACAGGACACCTGACCCAAACTAGCCAAAGGGGTATTCCATACCACAGCACGTCATGCCCAGTATATAAACCGGGGGGAGTTACCCGGAAGGCCCAGATCACTGCTCGGGTCGGGCTGGGTATCGGTCAGCGGGTGGTGAGCAATTGTATCCTCTCCCCTTGTTATTTCACTAATCGTTATTATCATTGGTGGTAGCAGTAGTGGTTTTGTGTTATACCTTAGTTGCGGGACTGCTCTTATCTCAACCCGTGGGAGTTACATTCTTCCCATTCTCCTCCCCATCCCTCCGGGAGCGGGGGGAGGAAGAAAAGGGGGGGGGGGGAGTGAGCGAGCGGCTGTGTGGTTCTGAGTTACCGGCTGGGCTCAAACCACGACAGACCTGCACTGACTTAGGTTGCTAGCTGTTACTTGGGAAAGATTCTGTGTGGAAATTCACTTGCCGTATAGCAACTGGATTTCTGTATTATTATTTATGGATGTAACAGGGTAGATACATGGCCCACTACACTACTAAAATGCACTGAACTAAGATGTCTTGAAATGTAAGCATTTCAAGGCCACTGTTGATGGAAATGCTCACATCACCGGTCTGTTAGATCCCTGCATCAAACCAGGTAAGAAGTTCTGCAACAACTCTTTAGGCTTCAGAAACAACAACAGTCACTAGTACAGTGGTAAAAACCTTTCCTGAACCCCTCATTGCCCTCTTCCATGGGAATTCTTTTATTGAAAGAGAGGTAGTGACAAGCCTATGGGGTGAAACGTTTGTCTCTCCTACTCCCAGCACTCATGAGTAAGTGTTGAGCAGGTTTGTATCTTCACCTTTTCCTTCAGACCTTCTGTGCTGTGAAAGTGTGGGTGGATGTTTTCCTTCACATGGTTCATTGATTTCCACACTTGATAATGCAGGTCTTTCCTCTGCCCTTTGACACCAAATTAAACTTTAATTCCAATGAAGGTGGAAGGACTGCTGAGTGGGGGTTCTGCTGAATGCTGAATGAGATCTTCTAGGAGTTAATTATGCTGCAGGTTTCTTGTCCTCACAACTCATTAAATCCCATCCCCCTCTCTCATCTGCTATTTCCAGCTAAAGGCAGCTACTTGTCCCCAAGCAGCTGCTATCTTTCCTAGCTAATAACTGCAGCTTGCCTGCTCCTTTTGCTTTTTTACAGAGAAGGCCTCATTTGCTGATAGCAGCTTGATTTGCATGCTGTCAGAAAAGCTTATCAGCATTGCCATGGAGGACAGTAAAACAAACCGGTCAATTAGCCATGTACAACTCATTTTTGATCCTTTTGATTAGTTATTAACATAAGTAAACAGAAACCCGCTTCAAACTTTGTACTTTCAAAAGGCAAAATGAACAGCCTATTAGTACTTCAGGGCAAATAAAAGCAGGGAGATCAATGGCAGGCGTGTAATTCATCACAGTAATTAAATGGGTTTAAATACTGTACTAATCTCAAGACTGCTCAGGAAGCCCTTTTGTCTTTTAATATTGAAGGGAAGAAAGCAGGCAGTGGGAGATAATTCTTCTATCTCCAGAAAGCGAAACAGAAACTGTTTCATCAGCTCAATTTTTTTCCACAGCAGTTTTATTACATGCTGTCCTCTCACCCCTCCTGTCTAACCACTGTCTATGCTAGAAAGAACATTCTCCGTGGCCAGCAGCTTCTGCCTGCGCTCCACAAATGAGCAGTGCTGTAAGGGCCCTTGGTCTCACAGCAGAAAGTAGTGATTCTTGCTGTATTTACAGTTCCATTAAATCTCAAGTGACCTCTCTGAGGCACATTGGCTGCTTTAATGCAAACACAGGGCTCCTAAGCACTGGAGGTGGGCCTGCATTTACTCGTCCTCTTCTGGACTTTGCCTTAGACTTTGGTTCTCACAGCTCTGGGAAGTTGGTTCCTCATGCTGTGGAGATGGGAAAGACTCCAGCAAAACATTTCCGAAATGAATTTTGTTCAAGCATATTCTCTGTACAGTACGGCTGACCACAGGCATTGCACAACCACAAGCCAGGCTTTGAAAAAAGTCATGAGACCACCTTGAAAAGCTGACATTCCTTTTGCTTTTGAAATGCTCTGAGGTCTCTTACTTGTCTCTAGGAAATCTGTTGTCTTTCATGATAACATTTTCCAGACTATTTTCACACAGCTTTTTCTTGTAAACAAAACCTGAAATTCTCTCAAAATCACACGGCTTCAGGAGCCATTAAAACAGTACTGAATGTACCCGTGAGAAAAGACTTGGCGAGGGGGAATCTGTAATCTGCAGTGCTCTACCTCTAGGAGTAATCCTCTTATGAAGTCATTGCAAACCTATGTTCATAAATATACTATGTCATCCATTTTTTAACAGGATCCTAAAGAGGACAGTTCATGCTATGGATACCAGTCAACGGTTTGCCCTTTTCACCAAACTAAGAGGGTACAGGTTCTTCCGGCTCCTAACAGTACTTAACACCCCTGTGCCCCAGTCCCTCCCATCTCTGGTGCTCTGTGGTAGCAGCCTGGATGCTGTCATTTTATACGTATCATGGAATATGCTAGGTTGGAAATGATGTCTGGAAGTCTCTAGTCCCTGCTGAAAGCAGGGCAACCTGAAAAGTTACATCAAGTTGTTCAGGGTGTTCTCCTGTGGAATTTTGAAAATGTCCAAGGATGGAGAATGGAGATCCCATGGTGTCTCTGAGCAGCCTGTCCCAGTGCTTAGTCCCTGTCATGATGAATAACATTTTCCTTATGGCCAGTTGGAATTTCCTTTGCTGCAAACTGTGGTCACTATCCATTGTCCTTTGTATATCTCTGAGTGGAGGCAAGACCTGTCTTCTCTACAATATTCTCTGTAACCCTCGTTAGGTAGCTGAAGACAGTTATAGAATCATAGAATCATAGAATAGTTAGGGTTGGAAAGGACCTTAAGATCATCTAGTTCCCACCCCCCTGCCATGGGCAGGGACACCTCGCACTAAACCGTATCACCCAAGGCTCTGTCCAGCCTGGCCTTGAACACCGCCAGGGATGGAGCATTCACAACTTCCTTGGGCAAGCCATTCCAGTGCCTCATCACCCTCACTGTAAAGAACTTCTTCCTTATATCTAATCTAAACTTCCCCTGTTTAAGTTTGAAGCCATTACCCCTTGTCCTACCACCACAGTCCCTAAGGAAGAGTCCCTCCCCAGCACCCTTATAGGCCCCCTTCAGATACTGGAAGGCTGCTATGAGGTCTCCACGCAGCCTTCTCTTCTCCAGACTGAACAGCCCCAACCTTTTCAGCCTGTCTTCATATGGGAGGTGCTCCAGCCCCCTGATCATCCTCAGGCCCTCCTCTGGACTTGGTCCAACAGCTTCATGTCCTTTTTATGTTGAGGGCATTAGAGTCCTTTCTTCCCACTTCACTTAGCCTTGCAAATGTCATGTGCTCCAGCACCCGGCCACCTTAGCGGCCTCCCTATGGACTCACTCCCAAAACTGAACACTCTCCATCTGCAGTCTCATGAGTGCCAAATAGAAGTGAATCATTGTTTCCATTGATCTACTGGTGCTACTTTTTCATTGCTGCAAGAGCTTACTTCTGATTCATAGCCAACTTGTTGCCCATCAGGACCCTCAGGTCCTTCTCAGTAGAGCTGCAGTGCTAGGGAGCCTCCAGCCTGTACCAAAACATGGGATCACCCCTTCTCACATGTTGGATTTTTCATTTCTTGGTTGAACTTCACAGTATCCCTTTTTGCCCATTCCTCCAGTTTGAAAAGTAGCCCTGCTGTCCTGCATCTTTACTGCTTATCCAATTTTGTCAGGCCTGTTGAGGAAGGAAAATGCTGGCAGCAATCCTACTAGCTCTTGCAAATATACCAAATATTTCATTTCTTACTGATACCTTCTTGCAATGTGTGGATCCACAGATCTGCTGCCTATGACCACTGTGCTCCTCTGCAGAGCAGAGCAAAGGAGGTGAGGAAATAGTTGATAGCCATAGCAATCTGTCATACAAAGAAGCAACATCTATATAAGATATTCTGAGACAACATCCTCTCCAAATGCAGATTGCTGTACCTCTTGTGGGTTGTTCAAGTGGCAAAGACTGATGAGTTTGCTGCCTGGCTTTGTGTACATGCTGAAGGCACACAGTGTCTGTTGAGAAGGCAGTCAATTAAACAGCAGGCAGCTTTGCTGTGACTTGCTGCTGAAGGATAGGCCAGGAAGGGCCACCTGCACACCACTTCAGCAGTTTTAACAAAATGGTTGTTTAATAAAACGAAGTATCTTTTTGATGGAAAGGTTACCGCAAAATCAAGAGGTATGTCATAGAGGCATTTATTTATTACATATTTATTTGTATGGAATCCCGTCATTGAGAAGGGTTCACTACAAATAGTTGTCAGGACTGCTATCATGGGGGTGCAAGGAGGAATACACTTCTCCACCTGCAAAGTGAAAAAACCTTAGACTTTTCTTTAAGGGTCATATACTGTCATAGCTGGTGTCAGTAAGTAGTGCTTTATTCCATGAGTGGCAGTAAGGTGTTGAAGGGCAGGCTCCTGGGAGCAGGGGATGAAAGAACTGATGTTTCTAACAGATACAGTACCCTTCTTGCCCAAAGTTTATCTCTGGAGCTGAATTTGCACTGGTCTGCCTTTGGGTGGAACTCTGCAGGCCCCCAAATACCTGCCCAGGGGAAGCTTAGCATCATTCAGTCTTCATGTGCACATGTATGACTCTACTCCCTTTGGACTGGCATGCAGTCCAAATCAAAACAGAGCTTTGGAAAGGAGTGGCCTCAAACTATGGACAAGTTAGAATCTGGATCCTGACAATTATATGGTATTCTGGGATAAGAAGAAAGGAAGCCAGTAAATAGCTCATTTTCTTTTTATCCTGGCTGGGCAAAATCAGCTGGGGAGGGAGAACTCGGAAGCAGATACATTGAAATTTTTGAACATAATTTTTAGTCTTTAGCTGTAAAGCCTAAGGGAAGGCTGCCATGCATGGGAAGCAAGATCACAGTAAGGAAAAAGTCCACAGAATTAATTCAGTCGGAGGAGTGATTTATCCTACAAAAACCAAATTATCATTTTCAATCCCTTGTTTTCTTCCTCATTAACACATGACTATTTCTTAGCCTTTACTCTGTAGCTAGGAAGAGGGACAAGAAGTTGCTTGTTTAGCTGTCAGAAATGCCACTACTTGGCTAGCTAGAGGGGACTGATCATGCATGGGAATCTGTCTCTTTCCATCCAGGTGTGATCAAAGGCAAACTGATTTAGCCCTCTGCATCCACAGTCCAGCACTGTTTGCGCTCATCTTCCGCAAACACCACCACTCATCAGCAGCTGCAAGAAAATCATTAAAGGAGCTAAACTGAAAAGAATAACATTAAAAGCATGTTAGAGATTCCCCCTTTTTGATAAAGATTAGGTTTCTTTTGGCTTCACTAATCATTGAGCAGGACCAGCTGTTACCGTGTCTATGGAAATGATCCTGCTCTGCATTCTGGCTGTTTCATACACCATCTCCATGGTCCCACAAAGGGAGCAGTGAAGATAGATAGGCTTGAAGACCATCTATACTGAACCTCAGTTACTCCAGTAGCAGCAATAAGCTTCAGCCTGATTGGTGGCTACAAGAGGCGTAAGGGGCAAGTGACAACAACCCATTTCACACCAGCACGGTTGAGCAGTGGGAACAGTGGTGGCAGAGAAGAACTCTGCTGTCCTGAAAAGTGCCCATGCAATTCAGCAGCAGTGTTAGCAGGACAACTACCCCTGGGTCTTCTATGGGCTGGCCCTTTACCCTTCAAGTCCTTTCAGAGCTGAGATGTGGGAAGAAACCCCATGTCTCCATATCATGGGCAGGCACATCTCTGACTAACAGAGAGATAAACATTTGAGAAAGAAGTGAAAGTACCACAAGCGGGGATGTGGTTAGGCTTAGCTGCATAGTGCAGTGCTCACTGTGGCAGTCTTACTGCGGAATAAGAGTATCCAAATGTGGCACCAAGCAGCCTGATCCAGCAACAAGGCTACCCCTAATTCATAAAAGTCACCAGCAGTGTTCTTTGATTCCTTGTAAATCCTCAGTATGGGGCCAGAAAGAAAAAAAAAAAAAAGCCCAGGAAGCCATGTGAGCGCATGGTCCCTGTGAGCTATATGGATCACTGAAATGAGCCACAGTCCAAAGGGCTGTGCATACAGCAGGAGCCCTGGGGAGCTGGGTCTCCCTGTGCTCTGTGAGGACTCAGAGGAAGCTCTCAAGCAAGAGACATTCAAATAGCTTTGCTGTTCAGCTGTTGAGTTTTGAGGTGAAGAGTTACTCTGGCTCTTTGCACAAACAGCCATGCCCGTTCCCTCCCTCTGGTGTAGTCTGCCAGTCTGGCTGTACAGGTGGTACAGCGTTGGTGCTGAAACAGAACCTGAAATGAATGAGGTGGTAGAGAGAGAAAGCAAAGAGGGAGGGAAAGAAGATTTGGAAAGAAATAGAGAAAGATGGAGAAATGGAAGAACGTACTGGAAGGACATCTGAAAAATAGAAGATTGTGGATCTTGAAGAACATAGACGCCTGAAAGAAGCAGGAAGAAGAAGACAAGTGATAATTACAGAAGTGAGAGAAAGGGCAACCTGAGGTACCTGAGGAAAGAAAAGAAGAGAGTAGGAGAAATAAGGTGAAAGTAAGAAGAAAGAAAGGGAAGTCAGCTGGGAAACAGTGGGGCAAAAGAGTTGGAGTGGAAAAGTATGGGAAGCTGCAGAGAAAAATACTGGTATGAGAGAAAAGCTTGTAGTTGTGTTGTGGTTGTTTGGAGATACTTGAGGAAAGAAAGAGAAGGAAGAGAGTGGCACAGCACAAATGCAAAGTTGTGGCTCTGGGGAGGATTAAAAAACCACCCAGATGGCAAGAGAGAGGACAAGACCATTGTGCAGGAAGGCTTGAGGAGAGGGGATGACAGAGAAAGAGATAGCAAAAGAGAACATGAGAGACTGAATGAAAATGAGTAATGAGAAATAGGGAAAACACCAGCCATTGAAGTAAATACTGGTCAGTTCTGTTTATGGTATCTTAACCACCACTGCAGTCTGTGCTTAGGCAGAGCTGTCAGAAATGGGATTTATTTCTTTTTAATCTTTAATTGTCTTTTTCAATAGTGTCAATCTTCTCTTTCTCTCAGGTTTCTTATGACGATAACCTGCTGCTCATCTGGTTGCTTCTGGCTGCAAACTGTTCCTTTAGAACAAAAAATTTATTTTTTTCCAATTATAGGAGATGTTCAATTAAAAAAACAAACAAACGAATAAACACATTTTCAAGAAGAATACAGTCATTAGTACTTATTATTTAATTGCACTATTTAGGGTGAAGAAAGTGCTGAATGTATTATCTCCACTCATGGATGGCAATAAAATCTGCATGTGGCTTACGGAAACAACACAAACATTAGCAGTTCTAAACTGTTCAGGAATTGAACGCTTTAAACAAAAAAGACCGTGATTGGGATCTAATTTACATGCATAAATACGTGTTTTGAAATGCATTTTTTCTTTGTACTGACAAAAGCCTAGGTGGCACTGGAGCTACTTTTTGAGTTCTGCCAAGATTGTACTGGAAAAGACTAATCTGATCGAATCTGACACTTACAAAAAAGGGATTAAATTTAAGACAAATAGGAAAATTGAAACTCAGCAGGGATCTGGACAACAATTACCCAAATGCTTAGATTCAGGTTGTCACATTTAATCTTGCTGAGAAGGGCCTGATTCTAAGATTAAAGCTGCAAGCGCATGGTGGAGTTCAAAGTGACTCTATCAATCGTGCTAAAACACCTGATAGCAAAACTGCACATATTTATGGAGATAGCATAGCTCAAAAAGCCTATGGGGTAGAATCCACTGTGGTACACACCAAGGTGAATCTGCAGGGAAAGGACCTGAAATAACCCAGTCATTGATGATTTCAAGAAAGCAGTTGAAATGTTCTAGATACTAGTGTCTGATGAAGTCTAAACTTGTGCTGCTTCTGGACGAAACATGAAACATCCACAGGCTCTATCCCATGTGCTTTCCAGGTAGAAACTTCTGCTAGTAAAGAATCTTTGCCCTATCTTTCTGTTGCTTAGAGTAGATGTCCTAAAATTGCATGACTTCCTTAGGGAAATGTATCCTGTTAGTCCCTAGTGGCTAGTAAAAAGAAATTATGGTTACACATAATCTCTGCAAGTCAAGGTTAAGACCCCCTTTTAAATTCCACGATGAACAAGGTAACAGTCGTCCCAGATGGGTGAAGCTTTGATGAATAGAGTGGAACAGAATGAGGGCACAAAAATACTTTCCTCATTCTCTGATTCAAGTATGATTATTTTCTACCTTCTTTGCATCCTTGCAAACCACTGTGTCAGCTTGTTTAATATCAAATCAAATAAAATTCTGCTCAAAATTAATAACTGGCTGCCTTTTGGCAGCTTGCCTTCTGCATCTGACGATTGACTCTTTCACTCTGCAAATATATTTTCAGACCTGCTATTGATGACAAGAGGTTTGAATGATAAATCAAGGCTGTACTCCTCAGCTGTAAGGAAACTAATCAAAGAGACAAAATGTGCAATAAAGGCAACTTTTGTGAGTGTAGATATTGATTCTGGGAATTTACTCTAGTGGTATTTGTGATTACTTTTAACTGAAATATTTCCTGCTCCTCAGCAGCTTGTTATCCTGGCACTTCCTTGTGGTTCAATGTGCCTTTGAATTTCCACATCCAGACGTTTCCCCAGCAGCATGGGGAAGGGACTTCCAGTTCTTCTAGATGTCTGAAGCTGTCTTATTTTGTGACAGTTTCATCTTTGAACACTGAATGAGCTGCCATAGAATGAGAGATCAGAAAGCCTCATCAACAAAGCAGAGCTCTGGGATGACCCAGATCTACTTCTGTGAAAGTCAGTGGTAAACAAAACTGTTCACTAGCGTCCAGTCTGAGCAAATGATGCTGGTTCATTGGTTGCATACTGGCACATTCATAACATAATCAGCTATATATATTAACAATACAGTTGATTGCAAGGTATGATTAAATACCACCTACAAATTCTTCATTCATTTTTAAGCTTAATTACTTCATGAAGTCAGAAGTGGTTATCTTAGTAATGGTTGACAGCTCGATGTCTGCATGGAGATCAGTGACGAGTGGTATCCCTCAGGGGTCCATATTTGCTGTTTAATGCCTTCATCAATTGCATAGACAGTGGATCAAGTGCACCCTCAGCAAATTTGCAGATGACACCAAGCTGAGTGGTGCAGCTGACGTGCCTGAGGGATGGGATGCCTCTTGGACAAGTTTAAGAAGTGGGCCTGTGTGAACCTCATGAGGTTCTACAAGGCCAAGTGAAAGGTCTGCGCATGGGTCAGGGCAATCCCCAGTACCAATACAGGCTGGGGAATGAAGGGATTGCGAGCAGCCCTGCAGAGAAGGACTTGGGGGTACTGGTGAATGAAAAAACTGGACATGAGTCAGCAATGTGTGCTTGCAGCTTAGAAAGCTAACTTCCCATCCCTGGAAACATTCCAGTTCAGGTTGGATGGGCCTCTGAGCAACTTGATCTAGTTGAAGATGTCCCTGCTCATTGCAGGGGTTTGGACTAGATGACCTTTAAAGGCCTCTTATAACCCAAACTATTCTATGATTCAATGATTCCCTGAACTTGTTTACCTGTGAATATGTTGGCAGGTGTGCACTTCCTAGAGTCTGCACATACATCCTGATAGATGCTTTATGTAGCAATAATGATCAATTTAGGTTATTCGCAAAGTATTTCCTATACAGACACACACATCAAAGCTGCCCAGGTGTGTGAGTTTAGGAGGCATATGTTGAGACCTTCAAACCCCAAATCCCCAAAGTAATTACATTTGTAATAAAAGATGTATGATTTTTCCCTGCCGTTACAGTGACGGAGCCAGTAGGAGACAGATGCATCTTTTAGCTTTATTCCATCAGGTGGATGTTCTTTTTTCAGCCTTTTCTTCGCCTGAGCTCATCCACTAACCGAGACAATCCCCTTGTTTTCACCTGAGCAGAGTTCAGTGAAAGTTCATGTCACTTCCTTTGCCCTAGGATTACCCCAGCAGCATTATCTGTGACAGTGGCTGGTTTTGCCTTTTAAGGGCTTCCCAGAAGGTAGGTTCAGAGTGTGCGAAGCAGCTGGAATGGAATCATCTGGCATCCAGAAGAGAAATGTTCCCTGCCTACCCTCTAGGAAAGCACACAGAGAAAAACTCTTTTGTTCTTGAGTCCTTGGACTTCTGCACAACCATGGCAGCAATTTCAAAGTGTGGCCTTCAATAAGACTTTCAGTGCTGCTGAGCTGCTTGTAAGCCTGAGTTCCACACTGGGCCGGTGTGGCTATAGACCTTATGATCCCAGGCCTGGCTGCAACCAGCTTCAGGTAGAGAACCCTATCGGCTGATTTACAGAAATCCCTACCAATCAACTCAACCATGCCAATCTACGATGACTTCTTTCCAACAGTGGTGTTTCTCCAATGTAACAAGATTGCATGTACCCCTGTTCACAACATGGAGTAACACCTTGTAGGATAAGATAGTATGCATAGGTAGTGACTGCAAAGGGCCTTGATGGAGGTGAGGTGGAGAAAGGAAGACCAAACTGGCTAAAAGAAGACTAACGAATTGCAGTTAGTAATGCTAGAAAGGAAGTAATCTGACTAAAGTTTCTCAGTGAGAAGCACTTCCTGAACCAATGAATATGCATACAGAAGGGTTTTCAGTTTCATTTTTAGGAAACTAAGAAGTAAATCTTCAAAGAGATATGAGTGATACTTTTTGCACTTATGTGTTGGGAAGTAGCACTAGACCCTTTCCTTTGCTCCCTGTGTGTGCTCTCTCTTCCAACAGTGACGACAACTGTGCTACAGAGAACAGGCAGTTCTGGCCTTCACTGTATCCAAGAAGACTTCCTACCGACCCCGGCAGTTGTTTCCACTAGAAGCACAGCTCAGATCAACAATAGGAATTTTAAAAGCTTCCACACAATTAAAGAGATTCATTTAGAGACATTTGTCTTAAATTGACCAAATACTATTTGGACTGAAATGGCTATTGGTTTTATCACTAAATGCTATTTTTCCCAAACAACTCTTTTGCATTTTCTTGCTAGAACAGACCCTCATTTTTGTACCTTCTTTGCTCCCCTTAGTTGGACAAGCAAACTTCAGGTTAAATTTTGGTTGGGATTTCAAACTAGTAGCAATACAAAGGAATGTCACCAGCACGGGTGAGAGTAATGGATGGGAACCTAGCTGAGAGTTGATTCCCTCTCATGACTGAGAGACATAACAAAGTATGGGGTTTTTGTCAAAGTCTATTGAGTAGAGTTTATATGTTTATGTTCAACACAACTGTTTGTCAGAAAGAGGTAGGAAAACAGAGCTGTGCAGCTGTTCTATGACCTTCATACTTAGCCATTCTGGGGCACCTGGCCAACGCTCTCAGTGTGGACAACAGTGAGATCATGAGAAACTACATGTCCCCACAAATAAACAATTACAGATCTGTCATAAAGCTGGCTGTTTTTCTAAGGGTGTAAAAGCAGGACCCTTTTGTGGCCGAGAGGGAAGCCTCACCTATGGGTGAATGCACCGCATAAGAATTTTCCCAATTACCTGAGACTCCTGGCATTGGCTGCAATGGGGCTTCCCAGCTTGAAGTGTGGGCCTAGATGATGATTCAGTGGTATTTGGTGATGCATTTCTTCTTAATCTCTGTTCTCTTTATGCAGTAATGTTTTGATGCACTGCTAATTTTCCTCTGCACTTTACTTATATATATCTGATTTGCTTTACTGTACTTATTTACTATATATACAGAGATACATACCTGATTCACGTTAGTGTGCTTGTTTGCTTTAGTGTATTTATTCACTTTAGTGTGCTTGTTTAATAAACTGTGCATATCATACAGCTAGCATGTGGTCATTTTGTTGCATACCCTGCCTGACAGCAGAACAGTGGGTTTACCTGAAAATAGACTCTGAGTCTCAGACAGTTAAAAATCACCAAATAAGAGTGAGTTCAAGCCAGACTGTGGTTATACACTGTAGTTGTCACCTTGGTGACTCTTTCCAAGAGAATAGCCAATTATTCAGTGAGTATTGAGGCTGAATCACTTTCTGTGCCCTGGAGAGAGTAATCCTATCAGGTGAGGAGGATGTGCAGGATTTAATATCCTGCTTAATGACTTCGATATTGCTTCTCTTTATCAGAAGTTCTGGCTCACACTCTTCATATATGTTTCTCCTTTTTTGTTCAGGCCTTGTGGTGACACTATGCTGGGAAGAAAAGAGCTGTATGTCAGGAAAGACATAACCAAAGGAAGATAAATGTGAAAGATTCTGGTTTTATCTTTCAAAGGTGAAACACATACTTTCTGCAAATAACATGTATCTATGAAGTTTCAGGTGCCCTGGGATACCTGGAGCTGATTTACCACTAGGATTAGTCATCTTTAGCAGCATGTTTATACCCTATTCTGATTACATTTCTATTTCAAATGGGCCAAATATAAATCCAGTGTCAAAGAAAAGACTCTGTTTAAATATAGCCCTGTGTCCTGGGTTCAGCTGTAACAGTTATTTTTCTCCTTCTTGATAGCTGGTGCAGTGCTGTGTTTTGGCTTTACTCTGAGAACAATGCTGATAACACACCGATGTTTTAGTTGTTGCTAAGTAATGATTACTCTGATCTAGGACTTTTCAGTCTCTCATGGTCTGCCAGTGAGGAGGGGCACAGGAAGCCAAGAGGTAGCAGAAACCTGACCCAAACTGTCCAAAGGGGTATTCCATACCACAGCACATCATGCCCAGTATAGAAACTGGGGGGAATTACCCAGAAGGCCCAGATTCCCGCTCGGGTTGGGCTGGGTATCGGTTGGCGGGTGGTGAGCAATTGTATCATGCATCACTTGTATTTATTGATTGTGTTTTTTCCCCTCCCCTTTTAGTTTCATATTCTCTCCCCTTGTTATTTCCCTTATCATTATTATTAGTAGTAGCTTTATATTATACTTTAGTTATTGGACTGTTCTTATCTCAACCTGTGGGGTTTACATTCTTTCAATTCTCCTCCCCATCCCGCCGAGAGCAGGAGGGAAGAAGGGAAGCAGTGAGCGAGTGGCTGTGTGGTGCTGAGTTGGGCTTAAACCATGACACCCTGTAGGTGTGTTTTAGCTTTTTCTCATCAGAACTTTTTATAAGTATTAATTAAGAGTGCTGAAAGAAAGAGGCTACTCAAGAATACTCTGGCTACCCTGTATGGGTAAACACACAGCACTTGCATGTTCGTCTTCAAATGTGTAATAGCATCTTGTGCAGGAACAGCAACAACATATTCTGTTTACCTGGCAAACATCCAGCTTGCACTTTGACAGCCAGCCCTGAGAAAACACTATGTCTACCTGCCAGATTCAGCAGTAACCGTCTCTGATGATTTGAGATTCCCCATTGTCAGGGGTGTTGCTACCCTGATCTCTCTATGGAAGAGAGGTACTGGGGTACATATCTTCTGAGGCTTGGCACCTCATAATGCCAGTCTTTGGGCCAACCTTGTCCTTACTGGCGAAATTCTCATTGTGCTTTCTCTGCGCAGACTGTTTTATAGTCATTCACTGGTTTTGAGAAAATAAATACAGACTGTGATCATAAGATTCCTAGAGTTCACTGGTTTGTCAAGACCTCACGTGGAAGAAAACAAGGTTTTCTTGATGGGGAAAAATATTGAGACAATTGTAAACCAGCTTAGAGCAAGAAAGTGTTTAAAAAGGAGGATTTTTGTTTATTTGATTTCCTCCGTGCTACTGGAGGTCTCAGCTGACAAGCCAGGGGAGTAACTGAGCAGCACTGGCCTCCTGATTACCTCCTCTCAGAGCTGACCTTCAGCTTCATCTTGGGAGCTGTGACCACTGCCTGCACCGAGGAGCCTTCTGAGACCACTGTTCTTTTCTTTCTTTTCCACAAAGGCAGAACCAGGTCTTGGTGGTTTTTTTGTTATGTTTTGTTTTGTTTTGCTTTCCCCTTCCACTGTTTCAAAAACAGTTTTTCCTTATTCAAAACATTCTTTGTTACATTTATTCAAGAGAAACATGAATCTAAGCTTGCACAGGGGATTTTACACAATACAGCTTTGAAAGTTAAATGTTCATACTTTAAACAAATGTGTTCCCTTCATGCTGAAAAGATCTTCCTGCTGATCCAGTATGTTCAAACTTACGATGGTGTATAAGGAAATACGTAACCTAAAAACATAATTATAAGACAATATGTATCATAAATATTTCTCATTGGACATGAATCATACCGAGCATTGTGTCTCTAACTTACTTTCAGCTTTCTGCAAGTCACACAGAATAGTAACAGCAGCTTTAGAAACCAGAGCGCTCTGTTCTTTACACAAGCTTTTTGCAACTCTAGGCGCTCATGCTATGGCATGACTTCATTTTGGGAACTCCCTCCCTTATTCCTGATAATGTAATAAGCTTTCTCTTCACTTTGTGTCACAAGCAGATTCCTCTTTATAAAACCCAGTCATTTAAACAGGAAGCAACAAAGATGCTAGAGCAAAAAACTACCCACAGAACCACAAGTATCTTCCTTTCTATAGAAGCTTGCAGAAAATTAAATAGGGAATTATCTACAGCAGTGACTTGTCATTAGGCATTACAGTATTTAGAACTTCCTTAAGACAGCATGAAACTGTGTATTTGACATGCCAATAAAAGCAATAAAATTTGAGGCAGCTGTAAAATGGCTTCACTACAAAGGTGTCAGAACATCATGGAAAATTTTCACACAAGGTTGGTTGCTGTTTTCCCTGAGAACTCCTTTCTCTAATGCATAAACTAACCAAATTATTTTTTGGGAATGTGAATCAAAATAGTTTGATTTTTGAAGAAAATTGAAAGATGACAAAGTTCAGCTTTGCTGTTGTGATGCACACCTACAGAAATGAGTGGAATGATTTCCATAGATCTTGAAGGGTTTCGAAACGGAGGCTTGCAGAGAGCTCACGTCGTGTCCATTCGCAGTGGTTGTCTGTGTCATGTTCTGGGCACAAAATGTCCCTGAAGTTACACAATAAGAAAGTGTGCTTAGAAATGCAAAGGTGTAGTTTGCAGAGAACTACAAAGGATCACTCCACCTGATGAAAGATTTTAAACCCACACCCATCTTAGCCCCAGTATGAAGTTAATTTGCAATCATTTGATCAAGCATCCAAACTACACGCCAAGTAAATTTCCACTGTGGCCAGTATAGAACTGTGTAGATGAAGCATATCAGAAATGTGGACATACTGATATTTGTTTGTGCTAGCGTGCTATGTTTGCTTCGGGTTGGAATTGGTCGCTGCTCCATGGTTTCAATCGTGTATAAACAATGTAGTTAAAGCAGTAGCTTTAACTTGCATGATTCAAAGATTTTAAAAACTTTGGGTTTAATGACAGAAATAAGTTTGCATCTTTTCTGATTTATTTTGTCTGAGGTATCTGTATGCAAAGTATTTTTTTCAGTTACTGAGTATTTTGATAGGAACACACTGTCAGGCTCAGCACTCTGAGGCTGTGAAATGTCACAGTAACTTTTGACATCTGTTATGATCAGTTTGTGGATCTAGCTCATGGACATTGGTGGCGCTAGTCCTGATTTACCTTGGTTTGAGAGGAAGTGTGAATGCATTGTCGAAAATCATTCTTCAGTAAGTGAAATAAAGAAACACTTAGGGGATGGAACTCAGAAATTTTGTTATGTTGTTCTTTTTTAAGTATTTAGAAAACAGACTAATAAAGGAGGGTAAAATAACACAGTGAGAAAAGTAAATCCTAGCATTTCCCGAAGTGCAAACACTGTTTAGCTGGCATCTACTCTGTCCTTCATTTCTGTAGCTGGAAGAATAAGCCTGCATATTTAATTTCACTGGACTTAGTCTCTGGGTTCTTGCTTATCTGCAAAGCTGTACCAGATAAAGCCAAAGATCTGTTTGGCAAACTGTCTCAGCCCTGGAAGCGGGAAATAGCAAATGCTTAGGAAAAATAAGGAAAGGAGAAGACGTTAAGGAATGCTGCCTTTTTTGCGCTGTCCAAACTCACTACAGTCTGTGGTTTAGGGGTTTCCTGAGTCCAAGGGTCTATCAAATGTTATGTATGTACTAGCTCCTGACTGATTTTTTATATAAATATATCTGATCACTCTTTGAATCAATCTGTAATTTTGGTCTTCTATGGCAATGAGGCCCACAGCTCAACAATGGCTGTTCACCTGGAGTACTGCATCTAGTTGTGGAGTCATCACAAGAAAGGCATGGACCTTTTGAAGTGGATCCAGAGGAGAACCACAAAGGTGATCAGAGGGATGGGACACTTCTTCTATGAGGAAAGACGGAGAGAGATGAGGTTGTTCAGCCTGCAGAAGAAAAGGGTCAAGGGAGACCTTATTGCAGCCTGGCAGAAAAGGACCTGGGGGTGCTGACTGACAGAGCTGAACATGAGCCAGCTTGTGCCCAGGCAGCCAAGGCGGCCAACGGCATCCTGGCCTGTATCAGAAATAGTGTGGCCAGCAGCGCCAGGGCAGTGATCATCCCCCTGTACTGGGCACTGGTGAGGCTGCACCTTGAATCATGTGTTCAATTCTGGGCCCCTCACTGCAAGAAAGATACTGACATGCTGGAGTGGGTCCAGAGAAGCTGGTGAAGGGTCTGGAGCACGAGTTTCATGAGGAACGGCTGAGGGACCTGGAATTGTTTAGACTGGAGAAGAGAAGGTTCAGGGGGGAACCTTATTGCTCTCTATAGCTATGTGAAAGAAGGATGGAGGAGGAAGTGACTGGTGTCTTCTCCCTTCACTTCTCTTCAAGTGATAGGACAAGAGGAAACGGCCTCAAGCTGCACCAGGGGAGGTTTAGGCTGGATATTGGAAAAAATTTCTTCACTGAAGGGTGATCAGGCACTGGAACAGGATCCAGGGCAGTGGTGGAATCACCGTCCCTGGAAGTGTTCAAAATCTGTGTAGATGAGGCCCTTAGGGACATGTTTTAGTGGTGGCCTTGGCAGTCCTGGCATAGAGGTTGGACTTCATGATCTTGAAGGTCTTTTCCAACCTAGTTGATCCTGTGATTCTATGATTCAGTACTTATAGGGAGATGATAAGAAAGATGGGAACAGACTTTTTAGTAGGCCCTACTATGATAGAACAAGGGGTAGTGGTTTTAAACTGAAAGAGGACAGATTTAGACTAGATATAAGGAAGAATTTTTTTACGATGAGGGTGGTGGAACACTGGAACAGGCTGCCTTGAGAAGCTGTGGTTGTCCCATCCCTGGACATATTCAAGGTCAGGTTGAATGGGGCTCTGAGCAACCTGGTCTAGCTAAAGATGTCCCTACTTATTGCAGCGTGGTTGGACTAAATGACCTTTATACATCTCTTCCAACCCAAACCATCCTGTGGTTCTATGATTCAGCAGCAGTTCCCAAACTACTTGCACCTGGCTGTAGGCTAACAGAAGAGGCTTGGGTGGGCTTGCTTGCAGATTTGGAGTCATGCTATATATACATTGTTAGCAGATTGACAGACTTCTGAGTTACATCCATTTGGTTATTTATGTCAGTAATTCTGTGGGTATGAGAACAGGTCCAGACAGGCTGCTTGCGTGTGTGAAAGGAGAGGGGAAGTTTCTGATGTGTGCAAAAAGGGGCACAGCCCCAACATAATATATCTCAGTGAGTCTGGGACTGTGATTGTGAGTATTAGAGAAAGAAATTAAACTCCCTTTTTTCTTCAAAGATGTTAAGTAGAGATCACTGAGGAGTAAATATTTTGACAAATGTTGTTTAGAATGAGTTTTGTTTGTATAGATAAAGTGTAGTAATTTATAAATATATGATAAAATCAGTACACTTTATTTTGTAATCCCAGTGACAAGCTTTCTTCCCTTTGCACTAATTCCTCAGTAAGGCAATTTTAGTTTTCATTACAAGACAGCTATTTGACCAACACTGGTAAGGTCAAGTATTGTTCAGGAAATGGCTTCTGAGCTCATTTTCTTTCTGTTGTCTGTCAGTCTTTGTAATTCTTTACTATGAATTAATGTCAAATAATCTCTTTAAATTTTACGAGCCTCTTTTTAGGATGAACAGTGACTGAATTTATTCCATACCCCTTAGCCTCTGGGACAGAAGGAGCACTTGCAGAGTAGATAATGGAGCTCTGTATATTGTAAAAAGTTATTGCCTTTCTTTACTACCACAGCATTACCCAATTGAAGTACTCTTTGCAAAAAAGTTTATTCAACTGGGCTCATACAAACTACTTGTTTAGCTAAAACGTCAGATAGCTACTTTTGTACTAATGCAATGGGGAGGCTCACCCAATGACTTTGAGACAGTGTCTTCCTGTTTCCTCACATAAAATATTTATATTTTATATAAATATAGTGCTGCTTCATTGACCTTTCAGCATCTATTATTATAGTATACTGCAACCATTATCCCTTATTTATTTATTGCATTGTTCAGATATTTTTATCACTCCTAATTCAGTTATTGAAAAGTAGAGTACACTTCAAATTGTTATTTATTTTTCATTTTGATTGATTTGATGCACTTTAAGCTTTCACAAAAACCTATGATAAAAAAATTTGGTCTTTGATATAGAATAGCTGGTCACCTTGTGACCGACTGAAAAGCGGCCTGATTTTATAGAAACAGCTAACAGATTTCAGTATCCTCTCTGAGACATGTTCCAAAATATATCTAAATTTGTTCTGTTCTATGCGCTGGTGCCTTTGTGTGAACCTACTTCTTAGTGGGGGATGGAAATTAATGGGAAGTTCCTGTTTGACGAGTTTTACCCCCAAAAGAAATCACATCTTACTATTTTTTATATAAACCTCATCTTGGCATGATGGCATCTTCTCCTTATGCTTATGGGCCATACAGCTGATGCTGACAAGAAAACATTTCTGCTTCTCAGTAGATCTAAATTTCATACTCTGTGGATGTGCACATACTGTGTTTTATTTAATCAAAAGTGGAATCAGACCTGGTTCTGAAATTGAAAGAGTCCCTAAAAGAAAGATTCAAGGTAATTCAGATCCAGTGATTCAGCTTCAGATTTTCATGGTTTTACCCCAACAGACAGCTGAGCCCCGCCAGCCACTCACTCACTTTCCAGCGGAATGGGGGAGGGAATCAGAAGGGTAAAAGTGAGAAAACTCATGGGTTGAGATGAAGACAATTTAACAGGTAAAGCAAAAGCTGCATGCACAAGCAAAGCAAAACAAGGAATTCATTCAGTTCTTCCCACCAACAGGCAGGTGTTCAGCCACCTCCAGGAAAGCAGGACTGCATCACATGTAATGGTTACTTGGGAAGACAAACACGATCACTCCAAATGTCCCCCCTTCTTTCTTCTTTCCCCAGCTTTATGTTCTCAGCATGATGTCACATGGCATGGAATACCCCTGACAACTGTCCCAGCTGCGTCCCCTCCCAAGTTCTTGTCCCCCCTCCCAGCCTACTTGCTGGTGGGGTGCAGTGGGAGGCAGTGGGGTCCTTGGTTCTGTGTAAGCACTGCTCAGCAGTAACAAAAACATCCCTGTATTTTCAATACAGTTTTCTGCACAGATCCAAAACATAGCCTCATACCAGCTACACAATAACTTTACCCCAGCCAAAACCAGCATACAGATCTATGTTATAACCTTGGGACACTGTCTTTGATTGGGATGGAACAACATTCTTTTACTACTATAACTAATGACATCTTTTTCTAAATTCAGATGTCTTTTTCATTCTCTGTAGTTCTTTTTACTGTGTTTGTAGGAACAGTTTTATCTTTAGTAGATCATGTTTTTGCAGCTGCTCTGAGAAGCAATCTACAGAAAACAGTTATATGTTTGAAATGATGGCATTTTTATCAGAGCATAATCTTTCTGCACAGGCTTTTGCATTTTAAAAACAAATCAATAACTATGATGTCAGCATGTTTATCATTTCAGTCCTGGGAACATTTTCTCGGCATCTGGGTTTGATCTTCTAGGTGTGTCTAATTCTCATAAAGCCACAGCTGTGTGAATTAGATTTCCTAGGAAAGTCTGCCATATCTCAGGATTTCACTGGATTACAAATTCTGCCTCATTTCTCATTTCTTTGAATTGTTCTGAAGCCCAGAGCATTTTTATAATTTAATTATGGGTTTCATGGGAGAACATAAAGCAACACTTCCTACAACCTCAAAGGCCAAATTTTTTCCCCATCATATTCCTACAGAAGAACAAAAGCAGTTCAAAGTTTGCCTCATCATTTAAGCCCTGAAGCATTTTTATAGACTACATTAAAAAAAGGAACTTCTTTTCTGTTTTGCATATAAAGTGCTAGCCTTACCATTCGGTACTTGCATATGGTTATTAAAGTGAAAGACAGCACTGCAAACCCAATGCTTTGTCGTCATTTTGGGTTTTGTTTAGGTTTTATTTGGGGGTGGGAAAGATGTCATACAGGAACTTATTTTTCTCAGAAATTGCCGTTTCCAGCTGTATGTTTAATGACTTAAACTTGGATCCCATTTTGATAATAAGCTGTCATTTTTAGATTAGATCAATATGCATACAGCCACTCCTGCTTTGTATACAAGCAGACGCCTGCCTGCAGTATGTGGGTATTGAATATTTGATGCATTTTTATTTTAGTAAGGTTTCAATATGAAACATCCAATATTAATTTCCAACACAAAACCAGGTAGTTTCATTTAGGCTGATAGGCCTCTCATCACAAGCAGCAGTGTGAGGATCCTTTGTTTAAATGATTCAAAGTAAGCCACCAACACCACTCTCAGAAAGGCAGAGTTTTTTTCTATCCATCCTCATGGTATGGTGGTGACAGAGGAAGTCTGGCTGTTGAAATCCATCCATGAAACTTTTCAACTCAAATTAAAGCATACTGGATTGGCATAAAATTGAGTGAGGGAGAGAGGATGTGGGGGTGGCTCTTTTCTGGGATACTTGTCTGCAGAATTAGATATGCTCCTCTCCCCTGTAACCAAATCTTTGCTTATGTTTTTGGCTCTTTCTGCTCAGAGACTCTCCCCACCAGCGTCAGAGGAGGGTTCTCACTGTGCTCCTGGATTTCTGCTGGTGCCTTGGTGTCCATCTCAGCCAGAATCACCATCTGATTGAGTATTTCAACTCAGCTGAGTAGCTTCTGCAAACGAGATATTTAGTCAAGGATGATTTGTGTCATGGTGGAAGGTCCAGCACCTCAGTCTGAGGCCAGAAATCATTCATGCAGACTTTGTCTCCTCTTCACGAGATCACTTTTCCTTCAGGCAGCCAGACATTCAAGCTTTCTTACTATCAAGGTGTGGCAACAACGCTCCGTTTGGCTTCACTGAAGCTTATGTCAAAGGGCAAGCCAGCAGAATTTCATTTGCAGTTAATGAAATCAAGTTTAATGTGGCAGAATATATTAAACTAAGAAGTGGGAGAGTTGAGGTCTCTGTAGGATGTGGAGTAAAATAATCAATAGTAACAGTTCTTAATTTTCTTTCAGTTGTGGTGCTTCTGGATACATACACCCAGAAATGGTTCTGAGGAGATTTTAGCAGGTGCTTGTAGTTTATACAACAGCAGTGGCTGTGTGAATCATCTCATGCAGCCAAGCACTTTGTCAAATGAAGAGTGTTATCTACTCAGGAGCTAGGTGTGTGAGGGAGCAGTGTTTAGCCTGGTGGAAGGAGTGCTGTGCTGGTGTGGCCGTGGGCTGCTTGCAAGCTGTTGTGGTGCCCTTCCTTTTGGGACAGAATTGTGGTACGGTTGAGGCTAGAGGACTTGGGAAGTGAGTCTCATGTCTTAGCTGCTTATCCAGCCTAGTCCTGCTCTGCAGTGGGAACTGTTACCTGTTGTCTGTGAATCCTTCCAAAAGGACTCCCAATCCCTTTCCAGCTCTCTAGATCAGATAGCATGTCCATAGAGGTTCTGGGCCATTTGAAATTTTATGACATGCAGGCCACCCCTGTCCTGTGAGATCATTAGTAGGCATGTCACCCATACCAAAGCTGAGAAGAGCACTCTTGTAGTCTGCTCAGAGCATCACCCAGCCAATAGCTCTCCTTGTGCATACGGATGGGCTGATTCATCAGGCCTTTGTAAGGAGCAGCTTGTACCTCCTTTGTGATTTTGTGCAAAGGCCCACAGTTATAAAGACACCTGAATATAATGAGGCTTCTGTACAAGGTACATTCTGGCTAGAGAAGGCATTGCATTATCCTCCTGCTTCCGTCTGTCCTTGGGTGGAAGGGAAGCCGTTCATCCAGCTGACTGTGTTGTCACGCAAAGAGTTTTCCAATGAAGTGCATTCAGAGTACATAACAGCATTTTAGTCTTCAAAGGCTGTGTTTCATTCTGTAAGAAATGAAGACTGTAAGAACTATGAGAAATCAACCAGTTGTGTAGAGATGGCGCTTCAGGCACTCCAGTAAAAATGCATCAATATGAGCTGAACTGTGAAGTTTTTTACACTGCAACAAAGGGTAAAAGATTACATCAACTGAGCTGCCATTGACATCCAACAGGATGCTGACCTCACCTTTGTGCTTATACTGCTGCCATCCGTATTATTCACCAATCCGCAATTCCCAAGAAAAAAAGCCCTGTGTGCATCAAATCAGCAGCATGGAAAATTCATGAGTTCTTCCAAAGCATACCAAACAGATGAGGAAGGGACCAACCATGCCCATGATATAACTCACTGGTCAGTTAAGATGGCTTGTGCATGTATCCTAGCTGCACTGGTTCTTCCGGACTTCTCAAATCACTCGACTTGCAGAAAAGATTAACTCACCCTGCCATTTCTTGTGCAGCTCTCCCCACTACCATTTGAGAGCTGCAGAAGAAAAACGAACAAGAATTATAATTTAGATGCTGGCAACTCAATAGGAGACTAACTGTTACTTAAACTGTAGAAGAAAAATACCCAATATAGAGTTTCTCATGAGTTTGGATAAGGCAGAAAAACTAACATCAGTGATGCTGGATACTTCAAGATACTCTGCAAACTTTTAAGCCTTATGATTTCCTTTGACTGTAGCAGGAGTCATGCAGCTAAATCTTTGCAAAGTGCTTTCTAAAGTTACCCTAGTGGATTTACACTTAGTCTTTAGTGGCCTTTTTGACATTTGCTGGCATTTGTCCTAAACTTTACTTCTACAGCAAGCTTCCATGGACTGAGATACTTCCATCACCTTCTGCGTGTGCTTCTTCTTCTGGAGATTTTTTCTAGAAATCTGGGGGCTTTTTAAATCTTTGAGTTTATCCTGTAGTGACTAATATCCCAGTAAAAGCCTTCTTTGACTGACTTTTTCTAATATTGTTGGATTTTTCAGCTGTTCCAATCATGTCCTTCAAAACCAGGCGATATTTCCAGCTTCACTATGTCTTATTATAGAAAGCAGATTAGAATCTTGTAAAGCTGTTGATAGCATAAGTCAGGAACTGCTACAAAAAACAAAGGTGTAGGAAAGGAAACCAGGCTGTGTTATTTGGACACTGAGAACTTAGAACACAGTTCCACCGTGTTTATTTCAAGAGCAGAGGATCCCAGAGTTCCAGTCAGAGCTACGAGAAATTCTGCAATCTCTTTAGTACCAACAGCCTAAGAGGTGGAAGGGATGCAGGAAGAAGAGGAATTCTGCCTGGGTTTTGGTTTTGTTTTGGGTGGGGTTTTTTCCTTCTTGTTTTGGTAATTGTTATAATTCCAACTAAGATATGTAGTTACTGCTTAGGTCTTGTACTGGTGTTAATAATCTATATAAAAAAAGGAATAGTCTTATGCGTATGATCTCCTACTACTTTAGCTTCTGTCTGAAAAGTAAAACCTCATTTAAGTCCCATGAATTTTTCAGAGAAACTCCCCAGTATAACTCTTAGTTACCTAAATAGATAAAGCCATCCTTTATCTGGTAGGTATAAACGTCAGTGGTCATATGCTTGGATTAGCACTTGCTAGTGACAAGGACACTACAGTAATCATTTTAGAGATATCCTGACAGCTCTAGAGTAACTGTTAATCTCTGTTTATATTTTGCTGCAATAAATTCTGCTAATAAGCAAACGATGTAAGAGGACATAGCTCGTAGCAATCTGGTTTGGCAATGGATGTAGCCAGCTAATTAGAGAAACAAGTTAATGATGTTGGTTTTTAGCAGGCTGGGGTAAGAGTGGAAAAAGAATAGTGACATTTAAAATACTTTAATTTGTAGGCAACAGATTGGAGATGGAGATGAAACCACATTGATTAAAATGGCTTGATGGCAATCAGAGTTTCTTAATGTTCCTCTGAAGCAAAATAAATTTAAAAAATCAGGGTAAAGCAGATATCCATTTCGCTTTAGATAAAGTGAGGTACATCTTGTGCCCAGAGCAACTGGAGAGTTAGGGAAGTTCGCAACCCAACAGAGGGAGGATTAATAAGACCTTACATAGTGGACAATCACCTGTCAAGGGCCAAGTGTCATGAAATAAAGATGTCATCAATATGTCCCAACAAAAACAAATATCTCTGCACTTGAGTGCATTGTCGATTGTCTTGTTTTCTTCATTACCACATCCAAGAAGTAATTAAGTATCTAAATCCCTAGTGACTCTCAGTTTAGGATACTAAACAGGAGTTAGACACCTGCCAAGTTTCAGATCTGGATCCACCGTGATTTATCCACACTAAATTCCAATATTTATTTCATACAGAGAATGGATGTGGAAAAGAGAAAGTATATATACTGCACATGTACATGTGTGTTCAGCCCACTTCAATTCAGGCCTTGGTTGAGACAATTGCATCTATCATCTCTTGTATTTCCGCACCTAAGCTTTTATTCCGAAGACCAAATATCACAGCATCAGTAAATAATTTTAGTGAGACAGGTAGAAAAGTGAGGGAGGGAAGACACAGGGAGCAGATAAAGAAAGAGATAAGGATCTGTCATTTATTGTTGTGGCAATGGCAGGTGGACAGGAAGATGTGTGTATCCATGGAGCAAAGCTAAAGCAAACCATCTTAGCCTTGACCGACTGTCACAGATTCAGCAGTAATTGATGCCGTCACCAATATTTCCTTCACTTCAGAGTAGTTTCAGTCAGATTTGGGTACAAATATTGACAGGAAGAATGGCAGGTGCCTTTCATGGAGGTAAATAAAATATTTTTATTGTGCTGTTCTTTTTTGCCTTGCAATACTTCATTTTTGCTTGGCACAAGAATAAATGTCAACATACTGGGCTTGAACTAAGGTCTGTCTTGTCTAGTATCCCATTTCTGCTAACAGTGGTCAGTTAGCAGACGCTCAGTATGTGCAAAAGGCACATACAGGCTAAACCTTCCCCTGATGCATTCTCCCAGCTTCCAGCAGCCAGTGGCTCAGAGACTTCCCAACATTCTTGACCTTCACAGCCATTTGACTGGCTGTTTACGCTGTTTTGGTCCAGCATTTGCTTCCTTTGAGGGGAAAGTTTGGGCCTCTTTTGTCCTAGTGGGTATCTTCTTCTGTTTCAGAATAAGAGAGGAAAAAAGCTGAGGTCTGAGCCTCTGTCCAGGTGTCTTGCCAACTGAAATCTCTGTTCTCTTGTCATTTCCAGCCGTGTAAATAATCTGTTAATGGATGTTACAGGGAAGCTTGTTTTTTTGAGTGTGGTGAATAAAATGGAACAGATTCCATATGGAATATGCCATCATTATTTATTATAGCTGTTGACAAATTGAAAAAACATCTATTTAAAATTTGCACTAATATCTGCGTTAAATCTTCCTATCAAACAGTTCAATTTGTAACATTTTGAAAATTAATAACATGAATGGGCTTCTTGAATAAATTAAGTGTATTTGAATATATGTATACATACATACATATATGTATGTATGCTTAAATATGTAAAGAGATTGAGAATGTACTCTTTTGGCTTGGAATTTTTAGCATTTTAATATTTGGGAGCAGTGTAATAATAAACAAAACCTAGATTTGGATTTGAGTTTTTAACCTAATTGAAACACTATCTTTTTCTCTTTTAAGAAAAAAAAAAACCCACAAAGAAGAGGCATCTCAGTGGATGTGTGGCATGCAGTACACATGGATGGTTAGAAATACGTTATTTCTGTAATTATTTACATGAAAAAACACAATTTACCCTGCCAGTATCACCTCAGTTTCCTCAAGAAAAATTGTAATGTTTTATTTTACTTAAAACAAAACACCAGACCTCCCTTTGGTTTGTGATCGCTCCATAATAGCCCCTATCAGTTTGAAACAAATGGGATGGCATCTGTACAAACTGAAATAGCAGTAATTAGATAACAGCCCATCCTTTACCATCACTTGTCTCCTGGAATTGGCCTTCATTCAGAAGGTTCAGTGTGCTATGATTTAACATGAAAGCTCTACAAGTTGGCCGGATCCTGAAGTCCTGTTAGTTTCTCAGGCATTATTAATAGCTTGCTTTGTAGGTTCTTATTCACATGACTTGCTTTTAATGAACTTCAAATACCCATTCTGCTCATGTCAGTTTCCCTGGCTAAAGAAATACTAGAGTTTCAAATACAGAGGGTCTAAAAACCTCCAGGAAAAGAGAATTAAAGTGAAGGAGATTTTTTTTTTTTTTTTTTTTTAACCACTCTGAAGAAAGCAGATTCATGAATTTGGCACTTTGGAATTAAAGCAGGACCCTGAAACATTACTGTTAAACATTAGCCCTAGAGCTACGTCTTTGGGTCTGCAATGCATAAAGCTGGAAGCATTTGTTTCAACACTCCTCTCTGTAGTAAGAGTTCGGTAAATGGCCAAAAAGACTTAAAGGAAAATTTGACCTTAAAG